>NC_133585.1:54632967-54960352 GCF_964106895.1 Numenius arquata
GGAGAAGAAGAGGAGAAGAAGAGGAGAAGAAGAGGAGAAGAAGAGGAGAAGAAGAGGAGAAGGCAGGATAGTAACATTTCATAAGTTCCTCTGGTAAAATAAAAATAAAATAAAATAAAAGCAACTTTTGCATGTTTCCCACCAATCAGAAGGTGACGCATATCTACACACACCTATGGGAGGGCAGAATTTTAAACAGGAGTATATGCACTTAGGTGAAAAGTCTGTAGCTGTGGCTTTGCCACAGTTTCCGGGATTTTTCTGGTTTTATCAACTTATTAAATTCTTAATTAATACCAGAAATAAACATAAGCAAAAAGGTAAGAACATAGATGGTAAGCCATAAAAGCAGCATTAGCTGAGACGAAGGCTCTCAGCACCTTGAGGCACCTCAAGGCAAGCACCTTGATCCCCAACTGTGGGAAAAGCAAGAACTGGCCAAGCATCTTTGAGCTTGTGCAAATAAGAAACCCCTCAATTACTTTAATCTCAAAGGTTATCCCAAGGCTGATGTACTTCTTGTTTAGTAAACATGCATAGATGTGTCTTCCAAGTGTTTAGGCCCCCTTGAACTCAAGCAAATATTTTGTGTGTCATTCGTGAACACAGTCCTTGTTCTGCAGATAGTTCTGGAAGCCGCTTCCAGCTGAAACATCTCCAAAGCATCATTGACTCTGAACTCACGCACAGAGAATTCATCACATCCATCAAGCAAAAGAAAAGCAACAGAATTATTTCTAAAAGTCAGAATATTAGGGGAAAATAACTTTAAAATATGCTTACAACAAGGCTAAAAGAGTAACACTTGCATGCACAGAGAAAAAAAAGCTAAAGTTTGGTCTTAGAGAGGAGAGGACTAATTCTGAAGTCTTACAGATTAAAAAAAAAAGTTACCATTTGCTTCTTAACCTGAAGATTTTTCATTATTTCAAATATATGCGTTGTCACTACAGACTTTTCTGTTATTTTCATACAGAGTAAATTGCAGATAATAACCTAGGTCTATTCCATACAGAACTGGCAGCCAGAAACTTGTTGTTTAAAAATTATGTATAATTGGGTGCCATACGAAAACATTGTCAGCAGAAAGCTTAGGATATTATTTTTCAAGTTGCTTTTTGTAAACCAGGATTTGTGTATTTTTACCTGTTTCCCCTGCTACTACTACTATGCGAGAATATACAAATACTTTCAAAATACTTCAGAGGTGAAAAACCACACGGAAGATTCAGGTCCAGAGTGACCTGCAAGCACCGAAGCTGCCCTGCTTGCAAGAATCTGCGACGCTAATTCACATCTTTCTCATGGCTGGAAGAACCTAAGGGCTGCTTAAACTGAATAGGAGAATTAAATTAAAACATTACCCTTTGTATACAAACATTCCAGCAGGTTTTAGCTTGTTTATAACCACAACTATTTCATTAAATAATCTTTATGGGACAACCAAGTATCTGGTCCATTACATCAGCAATAAGCAACAATTTCTCTTATTTATCTCAAACGAGCTTCACTTTGATACCACAATTTAATCAATACTGTAGGTATCACAATTTATTGCTTACTGTGAGAATTGATTTTTTTTTCATATACAGGTATATCTAATTCCTTGAGGCATCTTTTGTCAATTTACTGGCAAAACAAAATATGTTCAGTTAAAAAAATAGCTTTCTGGCACTGCTAATTTGTTTGTAGCAGGACAAATATCCATCAGTGGTTATTTGCTTGTTTATAGCCTGTTTGTAAAAAGAACAACCCTTACCAAAAATGCACAAAGCCTTATTTTATTTCAGATCTTGTGTAACTTCGTATATTTTGAGGTATAATACATGGCCATTATTTGATAGGCAAAGAAAATTTTAATTTAGTAGCCTCAAAGTTTTTTGGTAATCCCCGACAAGCCAGGAGCAGGTTTTTGCAAGGCATCAACAGAATTTATACACAGAATCACAGAATGGTTTGGTTTGGAAGGGACCTTAAAGACGATCCAGTGCCACCCCCTGCCCTGGGCAGGGACACCTCCCACCAGACCAGGTTGCTCAAAGCCCCCTCCAACCTGGCCTTGAACCCCTCCAGGGATGGGGCAGCCACAGCTTCTCTGGGCAACTTGGTCTCAGCAAAGAATTTCTTCCCGAGATCTCAGCTCAATCTCCCCTCTTTCAGTGTCAAACCCTTCCCCCTCATCCTATGGCTTCCCTCTCTGATCAAGAGTCTTTTATTCTGTTAACTTCACCTCCCCACAGTTCCCCTTCCTTCTTCCATCACTGGTCATTGTCCCCTCCCTGTGAGGAGATCAAACTTCCATGTTTTCCTACAAAACCTGAACCATAAGTTTCCTGAAAACCCCAGTTCCTTAAAATTTTATAAAGCCATTTGGACACAGGATCACCTCCTACACTCACCACAAGCCTATGTACCTCTTTTGTTTAATTAAGAAGGTTTTTGGGAACACTCAAAGGACACCATGGAACAGGTTCCGGGGCGGGGGGGGGGAATGTATATAAATATAAAAATCTGAGGTAGACACGGGGAAAAAAAAACCAGACAGGAGATGTTGAAGGCAGCCTTAGCTTCCCTGCAGAAGAAGTGGAGCCAGATGTTTGGGCACTGGAAATGTGTGTGTGTGTGTGTGTAGGCTGGTCTGCCTCAGCTGTCTTGAAGCTCTTTGAAAATAAACTAATGAACCATTAAAGCTTCCAGCGAGGTAAATAATTATCATCCTCCTTCCACAGACGAGTAAATAAAGATAGCAAATAAATAGCTGGTCTGAAGCCACAGAGAGAATAGTTCCAGAAACAGAATACCAGTTTCCATGTTTATATACTCCCTTTTAACAGCTTCTGTCCCACTCTACTTCTTGGTTCAGATTGCAGATTAGTCTGTTACTGCTTCCAGCCAGCACACTTTGCTGAGATTCACAGAAAAACCTCACAAGGGAACAGAACAATGTCTACATTGTACAGTACGAAACAGCATAGAGATCCCTAAGCTGCAGCCAGAACAAGAACATCAGCACAACGTAATTAATCAGTAGAGGGAAGACTCAAAAAACGGTTCCTGCAGAGGTCAGTTTTTAGGCCAGGAGAGCATCAACCATCTCATTTGCAACACAGGCCTCTTCCCACTGTGCTCTACTACCTGCTACAGGCAATAATTAACTTACTTCATTAGGAGTTTGGCACCTAGCTCTAAAATCTAGCCTGATAACTTAAACTACTTATCAGGAAGATGGGACCAGTCAAAAAAGCCTGATGGAACCACAAGAGGCTGCTTGATAAGGATGGGTATTCAATATCATCTGTGGCAGACAGAAGTGGAAACAAAGGTACACCATCTTTAAAAATAAAAACTGGGTGACCCTTGAGAAAATTGTGTTCGGGAGAAGGTCAATCTTTTATTTCACAGGGAGGCAGAAAGTTAAGCTTGTCTCTTACCTCATTTGTGTAATGGAGAATTAAGAACAATCACAGTTGTCCTCTCCTTCTGCGTTCCACTCCTCTCTCATAACACAAAATTGAAATGAAAACTCCTAACATCTAAAAGCAAGAAAGCATAATTTCTGTATTCAACAATGTAATCATAGAATCATAGAATCATCCAGGTTGGAAGAGACCCTTGGGATCGAGTCCAACCATCTACCCTACACTATAAAGTTCTTCCCTAGATCATATCCCCCAACACCACATCTAAACGGCTCTTAAACACATCCAGGGATGGTGACTCAACCCCCTCCCTGGGCAGCCTGTTCCAATGCCCGACCACTCTTTCTGTGAAAAATTCTTTCCTAATGTTCAGTCTAAACCTACCCTGCTGGAGCTTGAAGCCGTTCCCTCTCGTTCTGTCATTAATTACCTGTGCGAAGAGACCAGCACCAACCTCTCTACAGCGTCCTTTCAAGTAGTTGTAGAGAGTGATGAGGTCTCCCCTCAGCCTCCTCTTCCTCAGACTAAACAGTCCCAGCTCCTTCAACCACTCTTCATAGGATTTGTTTTCCAGGCCCTTCCCCAGCTCCGTTGCCCTCCTCTGCACTCGCTCCAGCACCTCGATATCTCTCTTGGATTGAGGTGCCCAAAACTGGACACAATACTCCAGGAGTGGCCTCACCAGTGCCGAGTACAGGGGCACAATCACCTCCCTACTTCTGCTGGTCACGCTGTTTCTAATACAAGCCAGGATGCCGTTGGCTTTCTTGGCCACCTGGGCACACTGCCGGCTCACGTTCAGCCGCTTGTCAATCAGAACCCCAAATGTAATGTTTCAAAGCATTAGAAGTTGAATTGTTTTACAGTAGGTGCTTTTTAAGACTTTGACTTTCCAAAAGATTTCCTTAAAATTGGCACGTTTCCGAGAAGCGTTTCGTGTTTGTTGCTTCATTTCTATACTAGAAAGATGTTTGGAATTTCAGAATGACCCGGCACCTCCATCCAGTTATAGGTATCCATTGGAAAGTCTGTTTACAGTTCATTTATACAAAACAATTTTTATTCAGAATGATTAAAGCAAAAGCTAAAAAACCCCAAAAGCATACTGATATGCAGAAATTAAGTGTTTACAGAAATCAACCATAGAGCCAGTCTCTCAAATACTACCTCATTTTGGTGATCTACAGCACAACTAATAAATATCATGGTATGTCTATATATTTAGGCAATATCGCTCTGGGAATTTGCATGGTCTGAGATTGTACTTTTATTAAATTGCTCACTCTATGACATACTCCAAGATCTTGAAAAGGTTTTCAGTAGACAACCACTGAAATATTAACTTGGTAACGTTAATATACTCATATATATATATATATATATATATATATAAAAAAAGCCGCTTATGTTTTTTACTATAAAAATATAAAGTCAGAAGACATACACATTTCAGAGCAACTCTTCCGGATGACAGTTTAAAGAGTTTGCCAGACATAGCTAAGGAGCACTGATAAGTGAATATGAAAACACTGTATATGACACAGGTTTTCTGTTGAGCGGATTAGCAGACAGCTTTAGCCTATTAGTGTTCTCCCTGCTATACACACATCGGATCACCACAAAAACACCCCTTCTGTAATTTTAACTTCAACTCCCAGACTCCTTTAACCCGACAGCTACAGGCGTCCACGAGAACACAAGTCCTCCAAGAGAAGCCACATGCAGAGACATACACCAGCAGTAGACAAAAATCATACCACACTGAAATTAATTTCCCCAAGACACGATTCTGTTCCATTTTCCAACCCCTATCCATAAGGGCATGTTTCTCACATGGTAAAATCCATCTCAGTCTGTGGCTTATCACATTTCAGTGCATATTCTTCTTTTGGTCACCGTGTTCCTGCTCTAGTGCTAGTTTTCATGATATCGTTAGACTGAATTTAACATTTTAAAGACCTAAGCCTTTGAAGTATTAAACATATCCTGCTGAACGCTTCAGAAGACAGATCCAAAGAGTGGAGAAACTGAAGGCCAGAGAAAGCCACCAGCTCTCTGCAGAATTCAGCTCCTGCAAATCCTCAAAGAAAGGGCAGTCTCTGAGGACAATGGACCGGGCAAGCCATTTTTAGCGTGCCATTAATCCAAAAAAAGGTCAAAACAAAAGTACGAGCAGATTGGGTTGTCTCTCTGCAAACAATACCTCGCATGCCATCGTACTTCTTCAATTTTGGTTTGCCTGGAACACTACTTGGAGTTTTCTTTAGCAGACCTTCTTTGAAAGGTGGGAATTTCTGAAGCCCAGACCTCAGGCGTGACTCATTATTATTGTTTCCTCTAAGTTTTCTCACCAGCTCATCCTGCATCACTTCCCTTGTTCCCATGAATGGACAACAGTAATGGGAACACATCCATTGGTAAGAAAGACCGAGAAAACTACTGTGATAGATTTTCACATGCCCCGTCAACAAAAAGTTAACATTTAATTCTAGTTAGAGCATTTGGGATTGTAGGTAGGAATTAAGAAATGTGTTTCCTTGTTTAATAAGAACTTATTTAACTTTGCACCCATATGAGTCCTTAACAGCAAATAAAATGCACCCCACCTTGTGCAACGTTGTTTTATGATCCATTACAGCAAAAAGGAAAGGGAATATGATTTTAATCTTAAAATAATACGTCGTTTGTGTAAAGCCAATGCATCATCAGGGTTTCATTTCCCCATAGCATCTCCATATTTCAGCACAAGGAGGTAAAAAAAATGTCCTTATGTGCCATGAAATCTTACCTCCCTTCAAGATTAATGGGGGCCGGTCTGTTCGTATGTGAAGAGGTTGCTTGACCCCATCCGTTGGGCAATCCCAGGCGTGCTGGGATAAGCAGAGGAGACTGAAAAGCTTCGTTTGCCTCTATAATTCATTGCACAGTCTTTTTTTGTGGGCCATTCGTGTGTTATTCCCATGGAACTCCCTTCCGTACCAGCGGAATTCCTGAGCAGGACAGGAGTGCAGGACCATCACACCAGGGTCTCCAGCTGCTGTTCTCCTGCAGCAAGTCCCCCCAGTTACTGGGTCCCTCTTCATATTGGGTCTGGAGGCCAAAAAACAAACAAACCCCATCAAACAAACATGAAAATAAGGGGAATGGTCTAGTTTTACTAAATATGTGCAAGCTTTAAGAGGTCGTAGCCTAGACTCAGCTACCCAGAAGGACAGCAGATGCCGAGATCTTTCAAGTTGTGCTTTCATGAAGCAGCACCATGACACAAATTCTGACTAGATACCTCATGCCATCTCTATTTCACTCCAACGACTGATGGCCCTCAAACACAGCCGACCACAAACACATCTCTGCTTCTGGAATCATAAATATATGGTTTTAAGGCAACAGCCCAGCAACAAGATTTTTTCCTCCTCTTGCTTTTTTGTGCTTTTATCCATGAAAACTATCTCAAAAAGCTGTTTTCTCCCCATGTTAAAATCTTGCTTGTAGACTTCAGGGAAAAGCCCTCCGTGCTACGTGTAACATTGCCATCTAGTGACCCACTGCGAGGCTCTTTTCTGCTGAGAAATAACTCTCCATCACTTCTTTTCCTAATGAAACCTAGCTCAGTGTATTAGTACAGGCTGTTAATAAAAGATTATTTGAATCATTAATGTAGTTTATTAAGAAAGGAAATTTTATTATTTGAGGGATTTCAGAATATTTCTCACTGTGTGTTTGCATTTCCGTGATTAGCTCTTCAAAAGTCTGGTTGGTACCTTTCAATATTGCTAATGAAAAAGACCTTTCTATCAGTAGGAAGCGGAAACCAGTGTTTTCTCCCTTGCAAAGAGACCACACGGGAGTATTTGCACGGCCACAGACCTCGCTGTTCATGCTCTGAACAGCCATGTGCATTTTTACTTCTTTTAATTTAAACCTTGCTTTAACTGAACCTTCTCCCGACGCACGTCTTGCGCACCATCAGATGATGCCACACTGCCTCTGGCCACCATAATTACAGGTTTATAGAATCACAGAATGGTTTGGCTTGGAAGCGACCTCAAAGCCCATCCAGTTCCACCCCCTGCCCTGGACAGGGATGCCTCCCACCAGACCAGGTTGCTCAAAGCCCCATCCAGCCTGGCCTTGAACCCCTCCAGGGATGGGGCAGCCACAGCTTCTCTGGGCAACCTGGGCCAGGCTCTCACCACCCTCACAGCAAAGAAGTGCTTCCCCAGATCTCAGCTCCATCTCCCCTCTTTCAGTGTCAAACCCTTCCCCCTTCTTCTATGGCTCCCCTCCCTGATCAAGAGTCCCTCCCCAGCTTTCCTGGAGCCCCTTTAGGGATTGGAAGGGGCTCTGAGGTCTCCCCGGAGCCTTCTCTTCTCCAGGCTGAACCCCCCAACTCTCTCAGCCTGTCCTCACAGCAGAGGGGCTCCAGCCCTCCCAGCATCTCCGTGGCCTCCTCTGGAGCCACTCTATTCTGAAAGAATAAAGCTCTCTACTTCCCCACCACTTTCTTGGTGCTACAGAAGCTTCAGCTCTTGAGCCAGGGTGTCAGAGGTGGAGGAAGTATAGAAGATTTCCTTCCAAATCCATTGCCTTTACACAAGGTGATCCTCTGTCAGCTCTTACCTGGGCATTTTCAAAGTGGTCTATGAACGCTATTGATCCCTATTTGTAGTAGATCCAGTCTTTTGTCTTTGATCAAAAAGGCTTTCCCAGTGCTTGTGCAGGAGGGAAAACACAAAACCAATCTGGAACAGGTACATAAAAAGCCCCAAGAGAGATAGCCCTCCCTCTTCTGTCACGTATATATAGAGAATACTGTATTTTCTTACACCAGTTATTTTGGGCCTTTTTACTTGTAGCAGCTAAAGTTGGGTGGGGAGAGGATAAAAATAGTGTAGGTTTTTTTTTTTTTCCTAATACAGTGGGAACTGCCAAGGCAGCAGGTCCCATTTCGTGCTCAATCCTTTCTGTTGATTTTAACCCAAAACTGCTTCGAGACTCACGTTGCCGCAGCACTCGTATCTTGGCCCCTGGGGCAGCAGCTGTTCCCACTTAAGCCGGGGGTAGATGCTCCCAACACAGACCTTCACCTTAAAAAGCAGGGTCAGTGCGGTTATCTGCGTGGAAATACCACCCCACTTCAAAGGACAGCTATTCTACTGCCCAAATATTTAGGGAAAAAAATATTCTTACTTTGTTTCCTACAGGAAACACTTAGTGGGCAGTTAATAAATACATCAAAAATGGCCTTAAATCTCTTCCCAGCAGTAGAGCATCGGAAGGAAGAGGAGGAACGATGTTGTCCAGTCTTAGCATTCTCTACAGCAACCCTTACCCATGCAACTCAAAGTTGAGAAATTTAACTTACATTTGCAATGAATTAGGTTTCCAAGTGCTTGTGAGGCAACCAAACATTGCTCCTATATATTTTTAAGCTGTGTAGCCCAGTTTTGTCATCGGCAACTAATTCTTTGGTCTGTAAAAGAGCCAAGAATTATATCCGAGTGAGTCCTGACTCCAGTTGTGGCCTTTAACTGTAAAAATTCTTTCATTTACAACAGATGATTGGTCCAGTCAGGGATAAACTAAACAGTTCTACCTTAAATGTCACCAGACATTTAGTGTCTGGAGAAGACAAATACGAGGATGGCATTGCTGTACATGTGCCAATAGTTTTGACCCTTTTTTTTCGCATATTACATACAGCATTCAGAAATACGTCAAATATTCAAAAAGATGTCACGTTAAGATTAAGCCCATCGCTGTTTAACACAAATCACCTTAAAAAGCCATTCAGTAGATTTAAATCTCTGAAGTCTAATGGGTAAAAAACTGCACCATAGAGTTATATACCTAAATTTATAATGAAACCTTCTTATATCCTACTGTGAGAATGGACACTCTTCAAGCCCAGCTGCTTTGTAAAGCAAAGGCCTGACATCTGCTGGTAATTACACAAACTGTGTGCTCTTGAATCAAACTGTCTGTGGCTTTCAGATTAAGGAAGACGCTTCAGAATATATAAATCGTTCAAATAAAAAAAAAAGATTTAAATTAGAGTCGTGATGTAATGAGGTTTCAAAACTGAGCTGCATCACCATGGCTTCTGCTTGTTAGATGCAAGGTAAGGAGGGTCTTAGAACTTCCTACAGAATTTCCCTGCAGGAGGGATCCAATCCAGTCCTCAGGAAAACAGGTTTACCCCAATTTTTGTACACATTATTTTTAGTAAATCAGCAGAAGCAATTCTAGTGCTATTGTACTTCACATCCCCCTTTGTTTAGGTCGAACATTTTTTAGAAAGCTATTTTTACACTAGTCTGTAATATTTCAGTCGTGCCACCAAAAACCAACAGGACTTGGGGAATTCCCATAAAAATACTGCCTGACAAAGGTCTCACCTGTGACGAAGATACAAAAAATATCCTTATTTAAGCAGATTTTTAGAAGCCAGCAAAGACATGGGAGAAAATGAAGGATATTGCACTACAAAGAGCAACAAAAGGGGCCTGCCCAGAAATGGATAAACTGAAGGCTTTCGGAATTTCACTTTTTTACATTTTACACAGTTCTGTTTCAAAAAATTTTGGGATTTATCACTATAAATCAGTAGGACACGGATTTATAATATCTGAGGACCTGTGATTTTTATGAAGTAAATGTGTAACAATGTCTTGGTAAAACATAATTCAGAAATTAATTTTGTGCACAAAGGGGTCAGCATATCAGAGTAAAAGTAATCCTGCTGGGTCACAACCAGAAAGTGAGAAAGAAAGAAAGAAAGAAAACACATGGGAAAATGGGAAATCATAAAACATTTTATGAATTCTTTAATATGGAGGTAGCAAATAAAATGCTGAGTTTGACAAAGTTTAGAGAGAAAAAAAAAATCCTCAAAAATTCCAAAGTTAACAACTGACCTTTACTGAAAGCTTTTTTGAACATCAAATACGCCTTCAGCCACAAAAACTGATCCTTCATGCCAAATAAGATTTCATTTGACAAGATTTTCTCTTGCCTTGTAGAAACATCACCACGAACCCAATGAAACGGAGAGGAAAATATAAAGTAAAAGCTATTGCCTCCATCCATTTTTATTTTCTCATTTTCCCTCTTTACCAACAAGGCCAATAAAACAGAATTAAAATCCGGTAGAACATCTGTTAAATCCCTTTATCATAATGTGCAGTTCTGGTAGCATAAAAGCTACAATACTGCCCAAAAGAGAGCATAAGAGTTACCTTGAATTTAATGACAATTGCGTATTGGTTTTCCGAGTCCAAAGTATTTGCAACTCTCTTTGACAGAAGGAAAACAACCAAAGCAAAAAACAAACAAAGCAAGAGGAAAAGAGACAAAAATAATTTAAAATCAGAGCCAGCGAAAAACTGGTTGGCTGTGGGAAAATTCCAATGAATTTCCACCTCCTGTAGCTCCTCAGGAGCAAAGGTGTTAAACTGGTGTTACACCCAGTTGAACCGGGCAGCGACGCCTCAGTGTTTGATGTTGGTTCTTCTGACATAGAAACAGCACTGAAAAATTGCTAAAATTCCCTGGTATTGACCAGTTCTTGAAGGATTACACTAATTAATCAATCTTGAAGGATTATGCATATAGATACACGTATATACTATACATAGCTATCAGAAATTTTATAGTACTTGAACAATTCCTCCTCCTGATGGGATAGGGAAAGCATTAAAAAAAAAAATAGTGACAGGACTAATGAACTCCTGACATTATTACTATGGCAAATATCCAGGAAAAACCCCAGCCTTACCTTATCTGAAGACACCCACTGACGTTAATGAATATTGATGGGTTCCTACAAGGAATTCTCTGCCTTTGAGGAGTGCCCTGCTCTCCACGTTCAGGAAATCAGGAGCTGCTTTTCTAATTGCTCATCAATGACTTACAAAAATGGGGGAACAGAAGAAAACAATAAAAATAGACAACAAAAAGAAAACAAAAAAAGACAACACCTGTACCCTCTTATGTCACAAAAAATTTTAATTAACTTTTCAGATCAATATCCTTTTGGAAGATGTAAATATTCACAAGGACAAATCCCATCTATTTTAAGAAAATGACAAATATTAAATCTGCCAACCCTTTTACCTTAGAGGCTTCAGACAAAGCACAGCTTGATGTTATTCTGGGATAGCGTGGTAGGGAGTTGCTTTGCCAGAGTTATGCTTTTTTAAGTAGTAAAAAAGATGAGGTTGGTTGTTTATATAGCAAGGGAGTGTAATAAAAATTAGCTTTTTGAGATGCAAAAGGCATTAAAACTCAGAAACATATATCCTATAGCTGGGTCAAAGCTGTTTTTTTTTTAAATTTTATTTAAATTTCATTAAATTTATTAAATAAATTAATTTTAGGAAATTAATACATTACTAAATAAATTTTATTAAATAATTTAATTTAATCTGAATTCTAAACCAAGTGGCAGCACATTGTTGAAGCAGCAGAGACTTCTGCTTTTAGACTTTCCCACCGAGCTTGTAAGAGACACACTCTGCTTTCTTGCAAAATTACCTTTACACCCTGTCACAGAGCGGTTCTCCAAACACAGAATGATTACAAACTTTATCACAGAGTCAAGGGTTTAAGTTACTTCTAGACATGAGGATTGTTTTCTTCTTTTCTTTTTTCCCCCTCCTCCTTTTGCCAGAGATGGTAACTCTAGAAGCATCAGAGCACCAAAGCACCACTGGCTACTCTCTGCGTTTTCCAAGACACAGCTCTACTTGGAGCTGTCCAGAATTTTGATTTCATCTATTTTCTTGGATTTCTAGCAATTTTAAACACCACATTTCTTAGACACAAACCCGAGCATAAAAATCACAGCTAGGAGAAGTATAAAATATTTCTTGACCTTATTTATGTGCATTTCTGCCTGGACTGACCCAATGTTTTCAGTGACCTATGCTAAATTGTGTGTGACAAATTCTCCAGCCGCTTTCAGCTTGAGAGAGCGGAGTTCCTTTAAAATACAATTATTGGCAAAAAGCATTCGAAAAAATCATTAGAAATCATACTTGTAACATTTCCTACTCAGCCCAGGACTATTAGAGCATCAATTTGTTCAGCTGAAATCCAGTTTCAGATCCATACTGAAGATTATGCTGATAAAATTGCTTGAGTTCTTATATTGCATGAATTTATGCAATGGGATACCCACAGGGAGCAAGATTAAATTAAATCTGATACAGGAAACTTGCATCAACTGTGAAGAATATAAATATCACATAATCCTACTGATTGTCAAATGAACATCTCACCATTGAATCACAAGGCTATAAAAAATAGCCAGAGTCATCTTTAAGTCCTTCATTTAATCAGTTGTTCAAGACAATAATACCCGGATTTCTGATAAAGATTAATTGGATGAGGTGGTGGGAAATCAGAAATAAATACTTAATTACACGTACTTCATAAATCAACTTGTTTTTGTTATCTGATATTACATTCTCTGTTTAAATTGTTTATACATGTAAAAGATCTAGATAGCAACAAGCCCAAGAATATTAAGTGTCCTGCTGATAATCCCTCCCTCTGCCCTTCTCCCCTACTTACCCCAAAACTAACCAATAAGAATAGTTAGAGATTTAACTTTTCTCAGCGTCTGGAGCTATTGCCACCAGCTCTGTGCTCCCAAGACTGTATTTCGCAAATAACACCCCATCCCTAAATAATAATATAATTTACTGACTACTTTTGCTTGAACGTACAACTTTCTACACTGAGCATAATCTCTAAATTTCCTTGAGTTTCCTTCCTATTCTATCACTCGTGCTGTTATGGAGAGCAGTGGACAGCATGGGAGCCAGGAAAAAGGAAAAGAAAGCAAAAAAAAACCCCACAGAATGGCAAAACCACCTCTAAACCCTGAAGCTCAACAGGATCTCCCAGTCTGATAATGAAAAACTTCCAGCTACTAAATGTCTATGATCCTCTCAATAGCTTTACACCTATTTTCAAGTATTTTGCCCGTTATGGATGTCCCCCCCCCCCCCCCCCCAGCTCATTAATATCGGAGAACGCAGTGTCAAAAACCCTTATTTCAGTCAAGACTTATCACCCTGATAAGAGTCTTCGCTGCCTCTAGGGATGCTCCTTGGACTAATTCTTCAAAGCCCTTTCACTCTTAATTGCCTTTATGAAGGTGAGTCCTAATTAGATCCTCCATTCAGGTCTGAGACTTGGCCATAGAGGGAGGTGACGATGGGGCAGAATCTGTGGGTGTCTCCTGTGGGAGTGAATCAGAACTTGTGAGTGCCGATAATCTATCTCTTGGGATATATAATTTTAAATCATTTTATGACAGCTTGAAATAGTACAAATCACTTTACTTTTTAATCTTAACATTGGTAAAGGTTAAAAAACCAGACTCAATCATTAAAAAGAATGCCAGTGTTGGCTGTTGCCACAGAGGCAGGCACCAGCGCCCCTCTCTGCTCCTTAACACACTCACCCCTAAGTGAAAACCAAACAGAAAAGCAGGATTTAATGAGAGAAGGGGGCCAGGAGGGCAGGGAAGAAGAAACTCTGACTCTCTCCTCCTTTCAGAGTTGGTGGAGAGAGGAAGAAACAAAACAGGAAGAAAATTACTTTTTAGGAATTAAAGTAGAATAGAAAAAAAAAATTAAAAATTTGGAATGTCCCAGCTTTGAAATATTCTCTGAATTATATATTTGACTGAATTATCATTCCAATTCTCTGACTGATACACTGGGCTCCATTATTTTCATTTTGAATCAGCAGCTTCTAAGTTTTGATTTGTTTTCTCAATAGCTCATGCATAGAGAATTTAGAATTTTATTATTAGACCATTAAGGTTTGGAAAAAGAAAACATAAATACAACTCACATGTTTGGAATAAACAGAAGAGAGAAAATTCTGCCAATCTTTCCACATAAATCAAAAGTGAATTAAGAATTGCTAATTAAGAACAATTAGTGGGTAAACTAAGTAACTACTTACATAAAAGGAATTATTACTGCAACATAATACTAAGGGAAAAAGAGAATTTAACCACGGAATGCTTATCTTGTCTTTACTCATGCCTCATCACTTCAGGAACGTATGGGTTCACAGAAATGGTCCCAGGGAAGCAGTGGAGGGGAAAGATCCAGCAGCAGTTTGGCTTGTTCAAGCTAAATTATAGATTTTTTTTATTTTATTAAAAATATACCTGATGTGAATAGCGTAATACAAGGATTTATCTGTGTGCTCGGAAAGGAGCACTTCATGCTAAAGAATATGTGCCCGATTGCTTGTTTGTGTGCGTGAACAGTCTAAGATGCTTTAAAAACTGTTTTAAAACTCTTCTTAATGGAAAAAATCTCAATTTTCTTCCAAAATAAAGCTGCCAAATAAACCAGAACATTCCTTAAATACCGAAGACTTAGAAATAGTTACTTTCTATGTATTTTCTGACACAAATTTGGAGAAAGATTGCTCCTCCAATACCTGAATTTTCAATGTAAATAGCTTTCGTTTTACAGAACTGCTCCTGTCAAACCTCCTCTGAAATAATTTTCAGAAGCAGAACATTTTCAACATCTGAAATCCAAAAATAACGCAGGAGCTCTACTCCAATCTGGCTGCTAAGCAATACAATAGCTAACTTCAATTTCGTTGGCCAGAAGAAACTTATTAAAAGAATAAAACCCCAATATTTAGAAGTAATGTATTTTCTCAATGTCTATTCTCAGTATCTACAGTGCTAATCCATACATAAAACTGTACACAAGCTGTAAACACAGATTTTTAAGTGTTATTTTTCTCTTCCCGGGGTTTTTCTGTGCTCCCAGAAGCAAAGACAAACCCAGCTATGTTAAGAGTTTGCATTTTTCAGCCCTTAGACCAGAATTCCTGCCTCCGAACCTCAAGAAATCACTACCTGGAAGTGTCTGCAGTTCCAATTTCCTGCAAAGGGGTCTGAAGCCTTTTCCCATTAAGTACAGCAGGTGCCAGGGAATAGAGTTTTTTTTGTACACATCCCTACAAAAAACATCATTATTTAGTCAGTAGCACATCCAAGAGAACAATCAGCCACCAGCAATAATAACATTTCTTTCCGTTACAGGTGTCAGAAGAGACAAGAGGAAATCAACGCCATTTGTTTCCATAAAAGAGCACTCTTTTTATCAACAGTTTGAGAATTGTCACAACAAAATACTGGAGTCACTTTACTTTCTGAAAGGCTTTACAAGGATTTCCAGCTGAGGAATTTCCCTCCTTGATTCCTGAACCAGTTTGGATACGGATGAAAGACTGTCCTAAAATATTCCCATGGAAGTATTTCCTTTTAGTTTTCACACTTAAACTTTTTGGAAGTTTTTTCAACAGCTTTTTGATTGACACGTCAACACGGAGAAGGTACTGAGGGGTCACTTAGGGGAAAATTCATAAATATTATAAATATTTATGAATTAATATATGAATATAAAAGAGCCCTTTTGAAAAAGCAAGTTGGTGTCCTCAAAATCCACCAGCCCTTCAGTGACCTCCCAACAGAGGGGGAGACTCTGCTCCAAAACCTCTTCTTCCATCTCTTCTTCTGAAAGGTTTGCCACACTGCGGTTCTCATTACTTTTCCTATTATTTTTTTCCCCAAAAACGTATTAAAAAAACTGAGATGTGCAGGCTGGCTGATGGACAATAGCCTATCAGTTTCTAAAGGAGCTGCTGGCAGCTCCCGAGAGGCCCCACCTTACCTTACTCTTAAGCACGAATTTAGCAAAATAGTGGAAATTAGAATAGCCATTTCCTTCAGGCCCTCAGAGAATCTGACTCCAGAAGGTGTATTTGAGTTCTACACACTATCACAGCACCTGAAAAGAAAAAAACCACAGCAAGACTATCTTCTGGTTTAAAAATGTTTATTTAAAAGAAATGGGAGACCTATACCCAAATAGCCAGGAGAAAGAAAGAAAAAAAAAAATTCCTCAGTTTCCCCCCCAAAACCATTACTCTGCAATTTACCTTTCCCTTAAGTTTCAGCTTCAATGTCATATTTTAAACAAAAAAAACCCCAAAACAAACGCTGAACTTTCATTTCCTTTTCCTATGCCGTTAGACCTGAGGAAATCAAGTACCTTTCTCTGAAGGGTTGCATGGGAGGTGAGAAGAAACCGCAATAAAATTTATTCACAATATACAAGTATAAAAATATCTTGCTTAGGGTTCAGCATTATAATTTAATAACTTTTTGTTGTTTCATAGGTATCTGGGAAAGGTACAGATACATGTCCTGATCCTGTTACAAGAGGTAGAATCCCAGCATTTGGTACAACATTCCAGGAGAGAGTCAGAGTCACGTTTCTGTTCCCCCTGCAAAAAGCAATGAAGGCTATCAGCACAAGTACTTCAATTCATAATTATTAATAAAAGTAGGACACAAATTGTTTTCCTGATCCGGAAACGAATGACTTCTTAATTTTATGTAGTTACTTCATGAAGTAACATAGCAACAAAAACACATTTAAAATACAATACATGCAAGTAAATCAAGGTATCATTAATAATAATAATAATTATTATTATTTAAAAAAAGGATTTACTTACTTGAGACCATTTCCATCATCAAAGAAGAAGTACTTTGACTTCATGTCTTTCAAGAGCAGCCGAGGGTTATCTCCTCTCAACATGATCTTGTCCCAAAGCACCACCTGATTTAGAGCCTAAAAATATAATCGTAACCAAGTCAGCAAGGTACCTGACATGATTTTTTTCAGCGACTGGAATTTCATAGCATTCTTCATCTAAAAACCCTGGAGTTGAAGTACATGCTTGCAATCCATAATTAATTTAACAAAATAATGCTTTACAGAGGAGGGGGGGAAACTCGTACGACCACACACCAAAGTGCAGCACAGAATAAATGGAAACAACAAAGAACAGCTCAATGAAACACAAGAAAGTCATTTAAAATAGTCGTAAGCTTTCAAAGACAAAGTATGATGGGTTTTCCTTTTGAATTGCAAAGGTAAGTCGCTTTTAAAAGTGGTATTCAAACGTCGTTTCAAATAAAGGGCTTAAAATTGGGCTGTCATGAAACCACCTAACTATTTAGCATTTTTTCAAAATTTAATGGAAAAAAACTACTCGAATTGCAAGCATAATCCCAAGAATTGTATAAAATATTCAAAAGACCGATCCCAAATCCTTAAATATTTGAAATTTTATACTGTTGTTTTAAGTAGTTAGGTGCTCAACAGTCTTGTTTAGTACCTTAGAGAACAATTGAGAAAAAATATTTCTCAATATTTGTGAGAACTAGTGATTTACATGAATAAAAAATAAATTAAAAGATGAAACAAGTCCCAGACCCTAATAAAGAACGCTAAAAACTATTTTAGTACAAGCACAATATCCACCAGCATGTGAAAATAACAACTAAGGTACTTTTAAAAAAAAAAAAAAGGGAAGTAGAGAGACAGTTTTGTGCAGCAAGTTAAGAAAAAACCCAGGCCCTCACTAGATCCTCGCACTGCGGCCGCAGCAGCTTAAACTAGAATTCAGTGGTACCACGGTGTTTTATTAAATAATTTTTCCAGATGCTGTTCCTCACAGCTCCCATCAGATCAGTGAAAGAAGCCCTCAGCTATCCAAAGCAAAATATCAGCAGGAACCAATTTAAAGGATGAAGCAAAGCCAATTATTTTGAGAAGTATGAAAAGATCACATAAATGTATTTATGGGGCTACAGTAACTGGTAGTTACTGGTAATAACTGGCAAACTGTGAAGAAAATACCCACCACACCTGGCCAGAGCAGAGGCCACTGTATCTTGTTTCTAACAGCAGTCAGCAGCAGAATGTTAGGGAAAAGTAAAATAGACGGAGCAAATAAGTGAAAAAACTTCATTTCCAGTCCACTCTTGTAATTTAACAACAAGATGTTACTTTTCTCCTGCTCTGCTGGGCACCAGGTTGGGTTTCATCAGGGTGAACTTCCCACCCTGCAGAAAACTGTCACGAAAATAACCACCACGAAAGCCAGGGAAAACAGCCCAAGGTAGTAGGAAATGCTGGTGCCTTAACTCTTCCCAGCAGAACTTCAGAATGTTAAAAATAGCCATGGTACAAAACGGGTAATTGCTGCGACTTTCTTTTTGATACTTACATTGTTTTTCGTTGAATATTCTGCAGACAAATATAGAAACAATTGTTTAACATTCCAGTCAAATATACTCTGCAGATGTATGCGAGTTAAGAAAAATACCATCTTGTACTTTCATAACCTTGCTTTATTTTTACTAGATCTAAATAGATTACAGTAATTACAGTGAGCTCTTACCTTTCAACACACCTCACCTATAAATCAAAGCACTTCCAGGACTCCCAACATGTATTTTAATCAAACTAAAGCAACAGGTTTTGGGTTTTAATATTTTACGAAATCTAACAGCTATTTCCTCCAATAATTTAAGAGTTCTATATTTGACACTGCAAGCTAGTAACCATAAGCTGCCTCCAGACAATCCATTGTAAAACCTTAAATATAAAAGGCAAGACAGAATTCTTCAGTAAATATCTTCAAAGTTATTATTTATACGACCAAAGAACCCTGGTATCCAACTGTGGATTGAGATACAACAGCATTAAACAGTATATAAATACAAAATTAGTGGAGAGTTGAAAGAGCCTGTAATACCCATGTTAGAGAAGTTCGTATTTCACATTGGAAGAGACAACAGTAATTAGCAGATTTAATTACCTACTTACTACAAAGAAAGACAGCTTATTAGACTGGAACAAAACTACTCAGGTTTTTGATTAACAGTAAAGAACTGATGACTGTCATTTGAGACTGTCCGAATAATAAAGCTGATATTCTGAATACTTATCTGTTGATTTAGCAATAAAATGCTCCGTATGTAACTGCTAGGGAAAAGACCTTTTAACTCTCAATAAAGATTAGCTGTAAACTTTCATTTTCCCAAACCTTTTTTTATTCTACTTACCACCATCTCAAAGAATAATTAAACAGATTCCCCAACCAGCCTCGAAATCTGTTCTATCTTGTTCCACTCATCCCAAGACTGAATCGTGGTTTTAAGCCACTAATACATAAGGCAAGAAAGGAAAGAATTAAATGCTTTATTGATGTTGCTGCAAGAATACCTGCAGCTATTTTACTTGAAGATTTTTCATCATCCAACTCAAAACAACAAACAAGATTCTGAAAATCTCCTTTGTAGGATTTCTTAATGCTTGCTAAAGTTAAAATTAAGTACACTAAAAAGAGTGTGTGCAAACTGTCTCCTCCCCTTTCCCTTCCCTGCTTTCTTTTTCTGTCATTTTGTTTAGTTCTTCCTAGAACTAACAGCTTGTTTCCGTTAGTTAAGAGAACCCACATCTCTTTACAAATTTTGTCAAAAAAACCCCCAAACTAACCTACAAGAAAGTTGTATTTTACAGCTCTACACACTGCAAGGTTTACCTATGACAGGCAAGAGAGATTAAATCAGAGTCTTTATAAAAAAATAGTATCTTAAACTACTGGTACTATTAAGTCATTAAAGCATGGAATCTTTATGTCCACATACCGCAGACATTTCTTTCAGAGGTCCTGTCCTGCCTTGCTCTGCCTCCCCCGATACACACTGCGTACAATTCAATTAATCTACTTTAGAATTTTAGTCTCTGATTTTAATATATATAAGCATTTCAGAGGTAAAACTCAGACTTTGGAGTTCACCTCTCCTGCTCCCAGCTGATAAAAAAAATTCCCTCTTATTCCTGTGCAACACACACCTGCAAAAATCCAATTAGCCTGTTTTATCCAGTGTTCACGATTTGCATTTTGTTTGGTTTGCTTACACAATGTAGTATTCTCCAGAACAGGAGAACTGAAACACAGGGGTAATCAACGTCCTGCCTAACACGGTGACAAAAACCAGCAGACTGGGAAAAACCCCAGGAATCTCAGCCCAGCTGCAAAGCAGGGCTTAGAGTAATCACCCGAGGTAAAGCACAATGCCTCAGATTTGGTACCAACTTCTGCAGAAAAACACCGATTTTTTTTTTTTTTAATATCAAGACCCTAAACCCTAAGAACGATTCCCTTCTAGCATCAAAAAACCTACCAAAACCAAACAGAAACACCCACACACAATCCTCCTTCCCCAATAGAAGCCAAACAACAGAGAAACACAAAGGAGAAGTCACAAAAAAGGTAGCAGTAAGAGGCCAAGAAGTAATGTGACAGATTTTGTAGTACCTCATATGCTTCCCAATATATTCCATACTATTCAATGTTAAAGATTTGATAGTTTAACATCTAAGGAAGTGAAGTATTAAAATGTCTTTTTATTTTTAAAGGAAGACAGGTACTTGTATGCAAGTATTACGTGGCCAGAACTGTGAAAGCCTCACAACAAAATGAGTTTGGAAAGTGCCTTGGAGTTGCTAGATTCAGTACGACAGTCAAAATAGTATGTTACGTAAACCCTACAATTAATTAACCCCCCAAGCCACCAATACAAACATCATTGAATGGTAATACTATCCAGATGTTAAACTGCACTTCCTGTTATTAGATACAGTGCGCTTCACTACAGAGCCTGGTTTTAAACACAGGCATTAAAAAGAAAGAGAGAAAACAACTTGTTCTTATCATCTACTGCAGACAGAACAGCTATTCCAAATACTTTCCACTGCTTTAAACTTATATTTTAAGACAAATTGTTACTTTTCCCTCAAGTCCTGAATATCCAAAGATTATAAGGTAACAAAAACAGATGTCAAGATGTTCTCATTTCACAACGTTCGCAAACCATTTTTTCCATTAAGGATATCTGCAGTGATGTCAAACGTGACGAATCCCAGGTCACTTCTTTCTCTAGGTCCAGTGAAGTCTTCTACATTTTTTCTAAGACAAAAGAAAACAGAAGATTATCCTTTCTCATTATTTCTTTTCCATGCGTTACAGAAATTATTAATTCTTATTACTTATTTCCCTTATCCATTTTCTGTACTTTCTTTCAAATGCTTCTGGCTAAAACCTAAACAACATTACAAAATAAAATCTGCCTTCCAGAAATTATGGCGCCCCAGTTTTGAATGACAGGCCTTGCCACCACAGTACTCCGAGTTATAAAAATAGCCTATAGACTTCTTCCTGTTGAAAAAAACAAAACCTGTATCTATCTGTACCGAAACCGCACGACGTTTCATTTTAATAAAACATGTTAGCCATCCCCAAAATATATAAAGCTGATTGGAACACCGGCAGCATAACTGTCTGCTGGCAACCATTTTCAGTATTATTTCTCAACTTTCCATAAATAAAAGCCTCTAGTGCTCAGTCTCGTATAAGACACTCCATCCATTCTGGTAAAACAGAGTTTGTATTTGTAGTTCACACAACTTACACAAGATTTCTCCCTGGAATGTCCGTAAGCATCAGTAAAAAGAAAATGCTTATTTTCTTCTACATTGTGGAAAAATCACAGCATTTTAGAAGACTTTATTACAAACCCACATTTGGAGGATATATCTGACATTAAACCACATTAGAAAAAGAAACTGGAAAATAATAGAGAAAACAGATATTTTCATACGTATTCACAAACCTTATCAACTGACCAAACTTGCCCTCTACGAAGAGCAACAGCATAAGCAGGTTGAGAATCAGCTATGAACCTTAATACCTCAAGTAACAACGATTTGATGAGTTATGAACTTCTTAAGTAAGTAAGTACATACTTCTTAAATTTATCCCACACTTTTGGAGACAGTAATTAAGAAAAACACCAAAACTTCCCAATTTGAGCCTTGTTATGAATTTCCATCCCTTTGCAAAAAGCAACATCTTTTTAAGTCGTAAGCCCTATCAAGCACTTGACTTAATTTCTCAATCACTGTCAATCTGGTGGAGTAACGAGGTGTGCAGAACTTCTGAGAAGTTCAAGAAAAGCAGCTAAGGTATAACACCTCTCCTTAACACCAGATCTCTGCATCATGGGAGGGATGGGCACAACACTACAAATATATCCAAATTAGAATCAGAGAATCTCAGGCTGGAAGGGACCTCAAGGATCAGCTGGCTCAGCCTTTCTTGGCAAAAGCCAATCTGGACAAAATGGCCTAGGACCCTGTCTGGCTGAATCTTAAGTGTCCAATATTGGGGATTCCACCACGTCCCTGGGGAGATTATTCCAATGGCTGATCGCTCTCAGTGTGAAAAATTTTACTGTTGTGTACAATCGGAATCTCCCTTGGAATAACTTGAACCCATCATCCCCCATCCTTTCCATGTGACTCCTTGTAAAAACAGAGTCTCCGTCTTCTTTGTAGCCACCTTTTAGCCATTAGTATGCTATAATCATAGAATGGTTTGGGTTTGAAAGGGAACCTTTAAAGGCCATCTAGTCCAACCCCTCCCACAAAGAGCAGGGACATCTCCTACCAGACCAGGTTGCTCAAAGCCCCCTCCAACGTAGTCTTGAACCCCTCCAGGGATGGGGCAGCCACAGCTTCTCTGGGCAACCTGGGCCAGGCTCTCACCACCCTCACAGCAAAGAAGTTCTTCCCCAGATCTCAGCTCAATCTCCCCTCCTTCAGTGTCAAACCCTTCCCCTCCTCCTATGGCTCCCCTCCCTGATCAAGAGTCCCTCCCCAGCTTTCCTGGAGCCCCTTCAGGGACTGGAAGGGGCTCTAAGGTCTCCCCGGAGCCTTCTCTTCTCCAGGCTGAAACCCCCCCAACTCTCTCAGCCTGTCCTCACAGCAGAGGGGCTCCAGCCCTCCCAGCATCTCCGTGGCCTCCTCTGGCCCCGCTCCAACAACGTCATATGCATCAAGCTCACCAGAACACCCAAAAACATGTTTTTACACTGGCTTTATGCTATTTGCAATCCTCAATCTAGCCTAAACACAGGGCTTATTTTCCTGAGATATTAAACCAATCCAAGAGGTGATAGCACTCTTTATTTGCCTTCACCTCCCCTTTCATATAATCATAGAATCATTTTGTTTAGAGGAGACCTTTAAGATCATCAAGTCCAACCACTAACCAAACACTGACAAAGCAACCACTAACCCATGTCACAGAATCGCCTAGGTTGGAAGGGACCTTTAAGATCATCTAGTCCAACCTTAAAACAAAAAAACAAACAAACAAAAAAAACTCCACCAACACTAAACCATACTCCCAAGCACCATGTCAACTCATCTTTTGAATATCTCCAGGGATGGTGCCTCAACTACTGGAGATATGTCCCTCAGCACCACGTCCGCTCGGCTTTTAAACACCTCCAGGGATGGTGACTCCACCACTTCCCTGGGCAGCCTCTTCCAAGGCTTGACAACCCTTTCAGTGAAGAAGTTTTTCCTGATATCCATCCTAAACCTCCCCTAGAGCAACTTGAGGCCGTTTCCTCTTGTCCCATCACCTGTTCCTTGGGAATGACCGACCCCCCCCGGCTACACCCTCCTTTCAGGGAGTTGTAGAGAGCGAGAAGGTCTCCCCTCAGCCTCCTTTTCTCCAGGCTGAACACCCCCAGCTCCCTCAGCCGCTCCTCACAAGACTTGTGCTCCAGACCCCTCACCAGCTCCGTGGCCCTTCTCTGGACACGCTCCAGCACCTTTCCTGTCTTTCCTGTCGTGAGGGGGGCCCCGCTCCTGTCACACATCATGTGCTGCTCCAAGGCTCCATGAGCTGCTTTATCTCGCCAACTCGGCCAAAACGCGAACTAAATAAAAAAAACCCATTAGTGGGTTAAAACAGCTCATTTTCCTATCAGCGACACCCCCCCACCCCCCCCCCGCGCTGAAGGGCCAGAAGCAGCCGCCGAAGGCCCACGGCGGGAGGGGCCGCCCCTGCTCCCGCCCGGCCGGGCCCTGAGGCGGCGGAGGCCGTCGTGGGGCTCCCGCATTGGCCCCGGCGGGGAGCGGCCGGGAGGCGGGGACCGCCAAGGCCCCGGCCGACGGCAAGAGCGGAGACGGGGACCTTCCCGGGCCTTCCCTCGCCCCCCACCACCCACCCATCCCTCCCTTCCTGCCTGCCGCCCGCACTCACAGCGTGACCCGAGAGACGGCGATGCGGACGGGCACGCTCCGCTCCTTGAAGGCGGTGGTGATGAAGCAGCCGAAGGTGAGGGCCGCCATCACGCTCAGGCAGAAGGCGAAGAGGGAGTTGGCCCGGGACAGCACCGTGTTCATCTCCCCGCTGGGCCCGGCCGCTGCTCGCAGGGGATGGAAGGGACCGGGGTGGGGGGAGAACGGGACGGGATGGGGCGGCTCCGGCAGGGACGCGGCGGGAAAACGGGCAGCGGCGGCGGCTGCGCTGGGGCCGCGGAGGAAGGGGCGTGGCCCCGCCCCGTCTGGGCGTGGCCTTGGTGAGGCCGCACCTCCTTTGCTCTGCGCACGCGCAGGGGAGGCGGCCCCTCCCGCTCCCGTCAGACGCGAGATGGCGGGGAGGGGGTAACGGGGGGGCTTCCCTCAGGGAGCGGTCTGGTTGTGGGGCTATCCCAAGCCGCCGTGTGTCCTCGGAGCAGCGCGTCCGCATCCCCTGGGAGCGGTACCCGGGGTTGGGGGTGCTCTTTAGGGCTCTCACCGTTAATGCTGACAATATAGGTGCTTGTCCTAGTTCCTTCATTGGTTTGGGTTGGAAGGGACCTTAAAAGTCATCCAGTTCCACCCCCTGCCCTGGGCAGGGACACCTCCCACCAGACCAGGTTGCTTAAAGTCCCCTCCAACCTGGCCTTGAACCCCTCCAGGGATGGGGCAACCACAGCTTCTCTGGGCAACCTGGGCCAGGCTCTCACCACCCTCACAGGAGAAAATCTCTCCCTGAGATCTCACCTCAATCTCCCCTCTTTCGGTTTAAAACTGTTCACCCTCCTCCTATGGCTCCCCTCCCTGATCAAGAGTCCCTCCCCAGCTCTTCTGGAGCCCCTTTAGGGACTGGAAGGGGCATGAAGGTCTCCCCGGAGCCTTCTCTTCTCCAGGCTGAACCCCCCCAACTCTCTCAGCCTCTCCTCACAGCAGAGGGGCTCCAGCCCTCCCAGCATCTCCGTGGCCTCCTCTGGCCCCGCTCCAACAGGGTCCCAGCTCCTCATCCTCATCCTCTTCCTCATCCCGTCTTGGTCCCCATTCCTGCTCCATATACCTGCAGCATCACCGGTCTGAGAACCAGGGGGGAGAGAGAGCCTGCATATTGGCTTTTCTCCCCCCATATTTCACTGCATTAAGTACACCGGCCTGATCAACGTGGATTTCTCCGGACGGACAAGAGGTGTCAGCAGTGGTTCAGTTATAGTTATCTTCCCAGCCTGAAGATTCCAATGCCTCCTGGTGACTGACAGGACAGGGAGAAGAAGGGGTGGGCTCTCAGGCCTTCCTGAAATACGCATGTTCTGGAATGGTTTGCCCTTTCTTTCCCCCCCCCACACCCCCTGTAACTGAGAGTCAGGTCCGTGATTCATGGAAGAAAAATCTTTGCAGATTAAGACAGGGAATGGAAGAGTAAAAAGATAGTACTGGTGCTCTGTTTTTCCACCAACCTTAAGTACCTGTAGCACATCCCTTTTAGCACTAAACATAGGATGTCCCCCTTTGGGGACGTTCCTTGCAGTTGGGAACCTCTGTTTACCACTGAACTGTTGATTTCTGCATGTCTGTGCATTTGCCATAATGAAATCAGCCACAGGTTTAATTTCTCCTCCAAGAGGAGAGGCTCTTTAGCAATCTTGTGATGATAAACTCATTGGTGGTTTACATTTGGTAATCCTTGGCCTTCCTGATATTCCAGAAGAATTCCAGAAATACAGAGAGTTTCCTCTGTGAAGGTTTTTGTTGGTTTGTTATTATTTTACGTATTGATTTGCTATTCAAAACATTGATTGTTGTCAGGTCAAGGTTTTTGATTTATGGTTTGGAACATAAGTGTTACTGAAACCTTGGGCAATGGTTGTTGAAAACTACTTCCCCAAAGTATTGGAAGACGTAGAAACAACAGGGAAACTTTTACTGCAAACTGGGGATCCTAAACATTTCAGAAGTTGTGAAATCTCTGCTGTAATCAAAAAAAATAGTTCCAAATGTGAACGCTGTTCTTTTCTTGTGTCTACAAACAAAAGGCTCAAATTGCCTTTGGTCTTGCTTTTAGTTCTTTTAAACTGTTGCTGTTCTTTTAAATTGAGTTGCTGTTTAGAGTTTTTCATTAAAGAGCTCTGGAGTTGGGCAAAACTTCAATAGCTAAGGTAGAACTTGCAGGAGTAAAGCAATGCCATTTCCAAAGCAGCAGTTAAGTACCTGAAGAAGACCAAAATCAAAAGGTTTAGTCAAATTAGCATGTGTTTTTAAAACAAATGAATAAATACAGCTGTTGCTCATGTAGTTTTCGATTTATTTTAGTAGAATCCTTAAATAAATGTCACTTAAAAGCGCAGTATGCAGGAGAAGACAGATGGTGTAATTTATTCAAGGACTGGTCTGTTACTGTTTCAGAACAAATAAGCCTTCTGTAGCTTTCTAATGACTAAAATCTTACAAAATCAAAAGAGGAGAAAAATTTTGAAACAAAGAAGGCAATTTTGAAGGAAGAAGGGAAGAGCATTATTCACAATAGCTGTCTGCTGGCAGGGTCCAAATTCTTCTGTGAAAAATATAAAATCTCGTTGTTTTTTTTTTTTTATAAAGGATAGTGGCATAATATTAATGTTGGAAGTCACTGCTAAATAAGTTGTGTTAGCCTCAATGGATCCCAAATTTTTCATTACAAACTAATTGAACAAAATGCAGAGATAAGGGACGGGGAGCAGGTCTGAAATGTAGAATTCTCCCTTATTCTGTTCTTCCCAGAATCATCCTACTTTGGAACTCTGTTCTTACGCACTCTCTGATCTATTAATCATGTGTTTGTTTTTTTTTAACAGTGTTGTCACTTCAGCAGGATTGATCCCAGTCAGCAGCTGATGATCAGAGTAGTCTGAAAGAGAAGGGCTCAGTTTCTTTGGTTGAGATCTTTCTACTCTGATGTTCAGGTTAGTGAGTGATTCCTTTAGTCGTCTGTAAACAAAATAGCAAGTGTTGACACTGCCTGTCCACAGAGATTGCTGTGAGGCCTTTGTCTTTTCCGCTCAAGTCAGATTGGTTCTAACGAGGTACATGCAGATAGAACAGTTTGGGCTGTGTGGCTGGTGAATCTCAGGTGAAGGGGAGCTGTTACTTCAGCCCAGGTGGTACCACCTTCGCCCTTCTTGGGGCTTAAGTTTCTAATTAATTTTACAGGTGAAAGTTTAGGTGCCCTGTGGCATCTTTGGCACTTGGCTAGTTAGATGAGGACTGTATAGATAACCTTTTTTCATCTAGGGCCATGTATATACTTCCTAAATATCCCCATAAACGTCTAAATCCTTTATTGAGTTTGTCTTTTATTAATTATTGAAATTTTAACTCTTTAAGAGGCAGTAGCAACACAGCCTCCTGGGCAGTTCTGGGTATGCAGGTGAAGATCAAAATGTGGCCACGAGCAATTAGGGGAATTTTTGTCTCTATTGCAACCACCCCCTCTCAGTTAGTGCCTCTTCTGGGGGGGCTGTTTTTACAACTGGTGTGGGAAGGCTGTGGCTAAGAGAAGTCTTTCTGGGCTGCATTGAAGGGGTTTTGTTTTTAACCTTCTTCTCACCTCCACTTTTTTTGCTTTGGATCTACAAAGTATGGAGAATAAGAAGGTAAGCAAACAGAAATTTTCACTTGCCTTTATTCTTATTGCAAGAAAGCCTCAGGGAATTTTAAATTTCTGATTTCAGAATGAACTTCATATAGGATTGTCTCCTCTAGTGGCATATGAATGCTTCATTGGAGATGGAACCAATTATTCGTGGCTCCAAAACATACTTGGAGTTAGTTTTGGAGCCTAACAGAGTCCATTTTTGGCTCCTGGCAGATTTGCTGTTGCCTATTCCATGGCACATGAACCCATGTGAGGTAAAGTCCTCTCATACATCAGTGATCCTGGGCTGCATCCCCAGCAGCGTGGCCAGCAGGGCGAGGAGGGGGATTCTGCCCCTCTGCTCCACTCTGGGGAGACCCCACCTGGAGCACTGTGTCCAGCTCTGTGGCCACCAACATCAGAAGGACATGGACCTGATGGAGCAGGGCCAGAGGAGGCCACGGAGATGCTGTGAGGGCTGGAGCCCCTCTGCTGTGAGGACAGGCTGAGAGAGTTGAGGGGGTTCAGCCTGGAGAAGAGAAGGCTCCGGGGAGACCTTAGAGCCCCTTCCAGTCCCGAAAGCGGCTCCAGGAGAGCTGGGGAGGGACTCTTGATCAGGGAGGGGAGCCATAGGAGGAGGGGGAAGGGTTTGACACTGAAAGAGGGGAGATGGAGATGAGATGTGGGGAAGCACTTCTTTGCTGTGAGGGTGGTGAGAGCCTGGCCCAGGTTGCCCAGAGAAGCTGTGGCTGCCCCATCCCTGGAGGGGTTCACGGCCAGGTTGGAGGGGGCTTGGAGCAACCTGGTCTGGTGGGAGGTGTCCCTGTCCAGGGCAGGGGGGTGGAATTGGATGGGCTTTAAGGTCCCTTCTAACCCAACCCATTCTATGATTCAGCTGAAGTTTTTACACTTCCGTGTGCTTTGCATTCAGTGGCAAGAAGCCCGTGTGCTCCTGACCCACCTCTCTCTAGTTATACCTCATTCCCTAAGTCAATCGCGAGTTCTTCATCACAAAGTATTTTTATGTCTGTTGTAAAAGCACCAGGCAGGGACTGTCGTGCCTCGGCTTGCGGAAAAGAATGGTTTGGTAGCTCTGTCACGATGAGATCATTTAACTGATTCCGGCTTTAGTGGATGGAAGAAACCTTTCTGATACAAACACTAGCCATGGGAGTCAACATACAGTGACATTCTTGCAGAATAATCTTTTATTTCTCATCCCTATCAAGCCATGAAATTGACTTTGTAATTTCCTTTTATTGATATCATTCGTAGGCAGCAGAATATACACAGAAAGGAGACAAACGAAACTGCTTTTACTTAGTCTAGAAGAAAACCTGGCAAAAGTTTGAAGGAAGTGGGTATAAAGTTAAAAGAAACAGATGGTTTCGCTGTTTTTAGGAACAGTTTGTAGTGAAGAAAAAAAAGAAATCACTTAAACAATTAAAGAAAAATTAAAAGACATACTATAATGTAGAATAAAATGAATTCAAATTGGTGAAGGAAAACACTCGCAACTCGGAGACGCTATTTTGAGCAATCTTTTCACTTTAGAATAATTGACAATCGTCTCATCCTGATGACATAATTTAAAGGTCTCACACATAAATAAATAAAAAACTGGTGTAGATCCAAAATAGTTTCAAAAGTTCAGGTAGTATTAATTCAAACCTCAAGCTGAAGTCCATTAAGCCATCAAAAGTTACAGCTAAATATCCTTAAGGGGCGGCTTCTGTGTGCATTTTGAAGTTACTGTTCCCTCGTAGTTTGCTACTACTTTTAACAGGAGGTGTCTGTCTCTGCAGCAGAATGGGTGCGGTTTTGTGTGTGAAGTCCAAAAGGTTCGTTTAAACTCACTGAACAGTTTAAATTGCCAGACTTTGAAGTGAGGTGCCTGAAATACCCACACACATTCCTTCCTCTTGATTTCCAGGAAGGGAGGAGGAGGGACAGGAACCTTCCAGTGAGGAATGGAATGGGCAGCTGGAGGTGGGAGCTTTTTAAACTCTTTTGTGGGGGGGGAGGCAAGATCTGCTTGAGTTTGTCTGTCAGCAGGGGGTGTGTGCCTGCTCTCTCACACGTTTCTGGGTTCAGTGATGTCTCCAAGTACGCACATGACTTGGATTTGGAATCTTCTATAATACTCTTACTAATTGGGCTGCGTTAGGTATCCAGCGAGGACTGCAGCAAATGCTTTAGGACCAACTTGCCAGGTTTCTTAGCAGGACTCCGATTGAATTTACTTGCAAGTAAATTCAGTAATTTACTTCAGCAGTTTTACCTGCTTCCCTTCTGCATAGAACTTTACCGTCAGCAATTAGTTGGACTCGTTAAGCAGATCAAGCATGGTGATATAATGTTGCTGAGCGCAGGGATTGTTTGATACTGGACATGTAGTTGAAGTGGAATCTATCACCATCGTGAGAAGCAGCTCTCCAGTGGGTGTGGAACAAAGTGATACAGCTTTAAAATGTCTCTGTATTCTTCCCATGAACCAAGGAAGTTAGAAAATCGGAATTTCATAATTGCTTGAATATCTTTAATTTTTGTGTTCTTAAACACGTGTGCTATAGAGGATATCTGTTACGTCTAGAGATACTGATTGATATTTAAATCCCTGACCAGAAATTCCACCCCCTGGAAATCTGTGAGTTCGAACTGTTTTCTAAGGTTGGAGTAATATTTCCAACAGGCAGGCAAGACAAAACACCTGAATAAAACCAATTTAAATTCCTTAAAAGTTCACAGTAGAATAAGCAAACTTTCCATGATATTACGAATGAAAGGTTGAGTCATTCATGTGCCAGAAGAACGTGGCTTGTATAGAACCTAAACTGTGTCAGAGCACTGATTTTAATGCAGTGGAGGAAAAATTCAAGCTTTGGGTATCAGTTATAATTTCCTGCTGCATCGTTTGTGTAGATTCTGGATTGACGTGTGCTGAAGGTACTTCACAAGAACACTCCTCTTGAGGGGCCCTTTTAAACCCATTTTACAAGTGAGGAGACGAGGCAGAGACACTTCTTTCCCAAAAGTCGAAACGATAGAGGGAACTTGAATGTCTGGATTAAGCCACTGCTCTTTTCAAGTGCTTTGATATTTTTATACCGTTTTATGTTTGTTACATGTTGCTGATGCATTTCTATTTGGAAACTCTCATTATTCTGCTCTGCTGCAAGACCAGACTCCAATTGCTTCACGTAGAAAATTCGGAACACTTAAATGCTATTTTTTTACCCTCTTGCATGGCATCACATTGACTGCCAGATCCTTTATTTACTTACTTATGCTTCTACTTTCTGATTTCCGTTACAGCGTCGTCTATTAGGATGAACTTGGTGGTTCTGTGCAGTTGGGAGAGCTTCCAGTTAGGCTGGCACTTAGAGAGCTTTAAAAAAGAAGAACTATTATTAGGAGAGTAATTTTGCCAGCTTCTCCTGAGCATGTGTGAACTGAAATTCTCAAAACTCATGATTTCCTCCAGTTTTATATAGTTTATAGCTAAGGAGGGACATTTTTGAGAGGACAAAAGACAAGCTTTTATTCAGGAATAACCCTCCTGCCCAATTTTTGTGTTGTTTCTAGAAGCAGAAGTTTTACAGATCAGTAAGGGTTTTTGAAAGATCACTTAAAAAATATTCCATGCAGCCACAGCCCGATTTTTGAAAAGGTTTTTGTTGTTTTTGTTGACCCTTTACAGAAAAATTGAGCCTGAAGAAAGCAACCTACCAACTGAGAAATTTCGGTGATTTATCTGCTGCAGTTATAAGAAGCAGGAAACCCAATTGTAAGGGGAAGATTAACCGAGCGCTGCTGTTAACTCCAGCTGTTATTTATAGTAATTGCTATTTGGATTTTCGCCTCTACAAAGAAAGACTATTTCGTTAATTCACAAACCGTGGGAGAAGTCCAGATGAGAAAGCACAGCTACTGGATGACACAGAGTCAGGGAAAAATAGGGGTCAGGTGAAACACTATGAAGAAGAAAAATGTTTTCCATGAGATAATTATGATTTTTCCTTATTCTGCACAGTAAATATGCAAAACAGGTACTTAAGATGGCTGGGAAATTCTGTGGACTGGTTGAGTTAAGCTTAATAATACTAGTAGAATTATGGAAGAAATTCCAATACTGGATATGTTACTAAGGAAAATACCATTTCTATTAATGATTGAAACGGAAATTGGCAGTGGTGGCTCAGAACATAATGCCCATTTATCCTTATGGAAAACTTGACACCTCAATTCAGTGTCAGATAACAATGTGCCAAATATAAAAAGGGATTTTCAGTTGGCATTTTAAGTACTCATTCCTGCTTCTAACTATGGTATGAGGAGCGCAGTTCCTATTCTGGCTGGATGAGAAAATGTCTATAAATGAAATTTAGGAGAAAATGCCTGTATTTTTTTTTCACAGAGTAATATAATTTACAGTGTAAACTGCTTTTTAATTGCCTTTTCCAGTTGCTGTTCTTTTGTGTGGATTAATCTTTTTTTCAAAGAAAAAGACTGAAATCTGTTTCTCTCAAGATAAGCACAATGTTAAAAATCTTGGTATTTATTTCCAAGCACATTTCCTTTTATCGTTGTCTTTTTTTTTCATTTCTATAGGTTTACTTGAATGTAGTTTCCAGAAAACATGATAATGTCTTACTCTAATACATTACTCCTGGAGCCAGATGATAAGAGGTGCTTTATTTTGCCACTTTGCTTTCAGAAGTGTGATTTTTGGGTGATATCCTTGGTGTGTGCTCTGCTGTTCACTGAAGTTGGGGGGGTTGGTGGCTACAGGGACATTTGGCTCATACCCTCTGGTCCTGATGGACACTTGCCAATGTTCTAAAATGCTTTTTTTCTGACCACAAAACAAGAGAATCCAGGGCAGAATACAAAGGGTTAAGATCACTATAGGTACAGTATTTTAAAACTATAATTAAAGGCACTATTTATTTTTATTTAAAAAGATATATAAAAGTTTAGAACAGGACCCTATGCTGCTGTGATTCTTTATTTTAGGGTCATAACTTACTTAGGAATCAAGTTCTGTCCTGCAGCTCCTCCGTTTGTATGGCGTTGTGACACCATTATTTACTCAGCAATTACTCACGCTAATGGAACAGTTTGTGCTGATGACTGTGAGTAATATCTTTATGGCATATAAGCAAATTCATTCTTCAAAACTCTGCGGAATTTAGATTCCCCTTTCTAGAACTGGCCAAGAAATAAAGCCTGTCATGTCATAGGTTTAAAATAATCCGGTGCAGCACAATGAAGTGTGTATCATAAGCATTATAAATTTTCCATGTTGTACATTTGCCATTGCATTTATTTAATTTTAATTAGATTTTAATTAATTTAATTTTAGGTGCTTCGAGATCTTATTTATAAAAATATCTAGGAGTTTGATTTTTATAGTCTGCTCTGACTACTGGTTTTTGTATAATGCCATAAGCCAGGTATATGAGATATTTTCAATCAGCCTGAACAAAACAATAAGAGACTGTCAAAGCTGGGATATATTAAATCTCTGTTTTTATATTAATGTGTGTTTCAGGTATTTACTGATGTGGTTCTAGTTTTGTAGGGAAAAAAATAGTAGTCTAACATAAAATAAAGCAGCACAAAAAAAAGGAATATTACTGAAGCAGGAGAACTTAGTTTAGCAGAAACTGATTCCCTGAGATACCTGGTTTAGTACATGAAATTGTAGTTCTTAGTACTAATACTTTTGGCAGTGTATTTTTAGACATGTGTTAATAGGGTAAATAAATGAATTAAGAAATGCAGAATTTGGAATGAAACAGACCTTTGAAGTGGAACAAGTACAATCCAGGGTCTTGGAACCTGTGGCTGTACTATTCCGTCCCACTGGAATAGCACCAGGAGCGGTAGTGAACTCAATACTATGTACAGTATAAATAATCGTCATATTTTGAGCAGCAAGCATCATGACCAGCTGATATTTTCTTTCCCCCAGGACCAGTTGTTCCCGGGAGTGCGTGGCTGGAGCCATATGATCTTATCAACACATTCGGGAGCCCTACCCAAACACCGGGAGAGGTTTCGCTGCAGCGATGACTGTCATAGAAGAGAGTCGCCCTTTCGCCCAGCAGCTCTCCAATGTCTACTTTACCATACTTTCCCTTTTCTGCTTTAAACTCTTTGTGAAGATCAGCCTCGCCATCCTCAGCCACTTCTACATCGTGAAAGGAAACCGTAAGGAAGCAGCGAGGATAGCTTCTGAATTTTATGGAGTTCCTCAAGGACAAGGTAGGTTTGCATTTGTTATCTTATCACTGCTTTTGGGGGGTTTTGTTTTGTTTTGTTTTTTTTTTTTCCCAGGTAATTATTTATCTGCTAGACTCATTTATATCAGTATATTAAATGATGTATGGGAATGGGTTTTTTTCTGAAGTTCTCACTGGGGTTTTTTTTAACAAAAAGTATTTGAAGGAGTGTTGTTAGATTATTGAAGCTTTTTCTTGTTTTTTTTTTTTTTTTTTTTTAGATTATTAAGTTCAGAACAAAACAGAAATATTACAGCCAGTGCCCTGATAGGAGAGAGGCCTCTACTTAAGATGGTTCTATTTAAGATTGCCAAATGCTTTCCAATCTAAGACCATTTTCCAAACTGCTTCTGAGGTTTCCCCAGCTTACCCATTCATGGTTGAAATTTTCCACGTTTGGCATGTCATTGTTTTGCAACGCTTTAGTGAAACTAGTCCACATATTTCAGAGAATTATTTCTTGGTTAAGTTAAAATTTTCTTATAATAATTTATTTGAGAAGAGATGGTCCTTCTGTACTTTGAATTAGTGTCTTGGCAGATGTCAGGAAGACTAATGTTGGTCAGGGTGAGCTTTGGGGAATCTGTGTGGAAACCCATCGAATTTTACTGGGTTGAAAGCTCTTGGGAAAATTCCTTTTTCCTGTTTGCTCGGGCAGAACTTTGGCAGAGCTGGGCACTGCTGTTTCTGTGGTGACCCAGTACCATTTTCATTCAGTTCCTTTTTTTGGGTCACAGAAGACAAAAAACTCTCTTTTCTCAATTGTGGTGTCCTCGTGCGTGACTGAGCCGTGGTTTGGCTCAACCCGGGGTCCCTGCTGCCTTGCTTGTCTTTATTCTTGCTCCTTTTCCCCCAAGAATATCCCTTGTTCTGGGATGACGTCACGGTTGCATTTGGCGATGGAACAGGAGGACTTCTCTTGCCTCTTACCGCCTTCACCATTAATCCCTTGGTACCGTCAACAAGAAGAAATAACCCAAATTTAATGTCAAGGGGAAAGCTGTAGAAACGAGCCGGAAGCCATTTCAAACGTAAAGATCTTTTCAGTCTTCAGTGTTGGGACAAAAGTTGGACGTTTTGTGTGCTTGTATTTAAATTTGCAAATCAAAGAGAGATGCTTACATCCTAAAAAGCCTGGGAAAAACTAGAGGGAAAGGAATAAGGTGCATCAGGTTGGAAAGTAAAGTAGTTTCTACAATGTTACCTGTTGCTGAATCCAGGAGATTTTAGTTTGGTCATTCATCTGAACTATTATATCTAAATAAATGGATATTCAGCGTTTTAGTAGCTGGCCCACGCAAATGATGAAAATCTATCACTCTTGGAGGTTACTGTTTTGCTCGGGTAGCAGAGGTTTATATTGATTTAAAGACTCAAACATACATAGAGTTTCTGGTTTTCTGCTTGGTTTATTAAAAGAAAATAGTTGATGCAACTAATTTTGTGCTTAAACTGTATTTTTTACAACTCAACACCAGCGTGTCCTAATTTTTCACTGCCCAATTCGCAGTGTTTGGGTCTGGATTGGGGCAGTCCCAAGCACACGTTCAGCCGATGTCACACCATCTGGAAATTCTGTGATTAACAGGACCAGTCCTTGCTCTTTGGGGTGCAAATAATGCAAAATGGCAGTTTTACTCCTCAAAATGCCTATTTTACCTCATCTTTTCTATACCTTTGCTCTGTGGTTGTGGAAGGGGGGGCATGATACTGTCTCATCTCACGCCCTGTTGTGGGATTTGGTTTGTTTGTGTTTGTGAAATACAGTAGCGAGATACCTCGGTAGCATTTATACATTACTATGCAACAAGATAATCCCCTTCAAAGTAACATCTAGAAGATATACAATCAGTAATGTGAAGCTACAGCTTGTAACATTAAATGGTAAAATTAAATACTGAGTATCCTCCTAATTAGTGAACCTGCTCTGTGTTTTTTATTAAGCAGTAGAGAAGCCTCGGTAGAAAAAAGAGAAAAATAGTCTGTCATTGCCTAATTGAAGTTTATAGTGTTTCAAGAAGTAATTCTAATGAGAGGAAATGATAGTTTTCATTTTCTAGTTTTAACCTGATTACCTACTCTTAAAATTCTGTTAGTGCTGGTATTTTCAGTTTGCTTCTAATACTACAAAAATAACTTTTTGCTGTAATAATGGCTTGGCTAGAAGAGAGTCCTAGAATTTTGAAGAATAAAAAGACCCTTTTCAAATAATATGCTACTGGGCACACGCATTATTTCATGTTTACTGCATTGAGCTCTTGAGTTAAAATAAGCCTTTCTTTTACGAAGCCTGTATAATTTAGGACATTTTTGGTACTGAGCAGTAGCCCTTGGTGGAACTCCTTTGATGGAACTGAAGTTATATTGGTCAGGACAGGATTTGAGAGATCACACAATTCATGGCTGACTTTGTTTTGTGACTTGTTCTTTGCTGAATACAGGAAGACGGCATCTGCCTACTGTGCTCTAGTAGTGAAACGGACCGTATTTTGTTCCTTTATATATATTTATATATATAATATTTCAGGAATATTTTTCTCGCCAGTATGGATAGTCACCAATCTGCCGTCTTAAATCTGTCGTTTGGATCTCATGTGTATGTGAACAGCTGGATAGGCAGAGCATCCCACTAATTAGAAATTATTACACTCTGTGTGTGGCATTGAAATTTAAGATCAGTGCCCAGCACCAGCCAAGCCCAAAAAGGTGCATATAAAATCTCTACTAATTATAAGTTACGTTAATTTGTTTCTGGAGATGAAGTCTGAGTAAAACTTTCCTTGTGTCCAGCTGAAAGGCACCTTGAGAGGTAATTTGGACACTTGGATCAAATACACATGGGTTGTCTGGCAGATGTTTGTCTAAGCTCTTTTTAAAAGGCTCAGTAATAGTGATTTCTGCTGTGTCCTTGTGCAACCAATTACCTTTTTTTGCTATTCTCATCACTGGAATGCTTCCCATTCCCCCCAAGACCTGCCTAAATCTTTATTTCTGGAAACTAAATCCATAAAATATGACGGAGGTATTTATCAGTTTTTCTCCACGTATGAAAAGTAATCAGTTTAAAGACTATCATCATGCCTATTCCTACCTCTCCTGTTTTTGTCTTTTCTAGAATAAAGAAAAAAGGATTTAACTTTGTCCTCCCAGATATTTTTTTCTAGTCCTGAAATTACTGTATTTGCTCTCCTTTGGACTTGTGCCCGTTGATACATGGTTCACAGACATCTTTATTAACACCTGATTCCCCCCGCTAAACCCAGTGCTCCAGCTGAGACTTTATTAGTGCAACTGGTGCAACTGTTGCTTGTATAAAAGTGGAATGGTTACGTCAGGTGCCATATATACGATACCCTATGTAATACCTCCTGGAATGATGCTTTGCTTTTTTTTTTTTTTTTTTTTTTTTTTTTTTGCCCTGCAACAGTAAAGTATTAAGGAAACAGTCTGTAGCCTACTATAAACCCCATGTTAAATGTACTACACATTTGCTTTTTCCTCTCGAAGTGTGATACTACTGGCCTTCAGCTAATGTCATGCTCTTGATATCAGACAATTTCTACATCTTACTCCATTCTATTTTGAATTTTTTCACTCTGAGCAGCTGCAGCACCTGCAGTTTAGTGTCATCTACTTATTTTATAAAATGAAATATGATACTCTATCATCCACAGTATTAAAAAACTGAACAGCTCCAGCTACAGGAGAGAACTCTGCAGTCTTTTACGTTTGTTTAAAGTGGATTAAAGACTCAAGTCTTAATAAACTATCAGAATGGAATTATTTTCTCAGTGAAGTCAGGGGTATGACTACCATAAAAGAATTAAATGGAAAAGGGGATCCATTCTATTACAAAGGTCCCATTTAGTGGATTATTTTTAACTTTGGCACTGACTTTGTAAACACTGATACCCACACACTTGCCCCGCTGAGTTGAAAGGGACTGATTAGTTGTTTAGAGCTAAGCACTTTGCAGTCAGGGACCGTAGCTGTGATGTAAACAGGTTATGGGGCCCAGCTTTTCTTTTTTTTTTTTTTTTTTAATTATATTGAACACGTATTTATTCATTACTAGAATAAGTCACAAAAGTCAGTGTTTTAGTCATTTCTTTATGGAAAAAGTCATAGCACACATCCAGTTTTAAAATTCCGTGCCCTATAAACTGACCTACAAAAATGAACTGAATTGCAAATTAGTGTTGGGTATAATTAGCTCCTTAGCAGGCTGTCTGCAGTGAGAAGGATCTGCACAGGGAGGCTTCTCTCGCTGTATTTCCAGAGCTCCGAGGAGTTAATAACTCAGCTGTTGCTGGATACAGACCGGAGGATCAAAAGCAACCTTTAAACTCTTCCTACTCTACCAGAAGCTGGTCCTATCATCCAAGGGTTCTCTATATATGTGTGCTGAGGTGGAGTTTCATAGTTCAGGTGGTTTGCGTCTGTAAGATAGAAACTCCATTGACAAATGCTGGTAAGAGCTTGGTTTGTGTGGAAGAGTCCATATTTTGATAATAAAGGTAACTTCATAGAAAGAGGTATAGTTCCCATTCATAAACTTTTTATATAGCAAAAAGAGTCTATTTTATCAAAATTAAACCTGATGCTCAGTGACTGCCGTCGCAATGCTTTGAGCTGCAAGCAGAAGGTGGTAGAGAGAAGCTTTCTTATGAAAGAATCATTATGCAGAAGTTAATGTAGCACATGCAACAAACAACTGGTCATGGACTTACAGATACCTGGGGTCTGATGCTCAAGTTAAGTAGTTGTGACAACATAAAATGCTTTTTTCTTTAATGTCCTATTTTTTAATTATGTCAAACCGCCTTTGCAAAAATTTTCACAGCGTATCACTTTATGCGTAACTATGCTATTTAAAGTAATACCTGAAAGTTACTTGAAAGCAGAATTTTTATTTGTAGTATTTGAGTATAGGTCCTCAAAAGAAATTACACTGTTTTTGCAGAACAGGAGAGGTGAATATGCCCTGATTTCTTCTCAGTTTAAAAAAAACAAGAGTCTATTTTTGAATGAACATAGCAAGTTCTAAGCTGCCCGTCTTTGCAGTGTCTGCCTCGGCCAGGCGTGGTAGGAATGCTCAGTCCACTGGTTATTCCGAGTTACCCTAAATTAAGCCATCCATGGGATTGTGGTAGTTCAAGGCTGGGGGCCCCATCTCCTTTCAGGATTATGAGACTTATAAATAATATTAAGCCTTTTTCTGCCTTTTTTTTTTCTCATGCGCTGAGCACTGCTTGGGTGGACCCATGAAGCTGATCCATGAAACACAACTCATAAATAAGAAACAATGCTGTGTTTCACTGTTAGAGAGCCGCTGTTTGGAAAACTTGTTTGTATTTAGAGCTGCAGTGAATGACTAGAGCAAAGTTTCCCTATTATTTTATTTCTAACGAGCTGCAATTGATAATGTCACTCAGCAACAGTTGTTAGGTAGGGAAGACAGGCACGAGGCGTTTTCTCAACTCGCATTCCGCAGAGATCACAGTTCTATTAATAAAAGCCATATAAGACCCCGATGAGCTTCCTGGATACAATAGAGATTGGTCGAGCAATGCCAGGAATATGGCATGGCATACTCATTTGCCGGAGCCCTCGGTGTAAGGCACCGCATTTAGCATTTGTTTCTCACAGGCGGCACGTAAGCTAACAGTGTAAAAATGCTTAAGATGGTGTGAATGTTCTTTTTTGAAAGCTCAGAAGGGAGGGGTTTTTTTTTTTGATGGAGCTCATCACCTTCTCTTACGCTAAATAACTTTGCCCACTATGACAAATAACCGCCAAAAGAGAGTCATACTTCAAAATACATCTCAAGAAGATGCTTAGAATGAAGCAAATGACACCAGACATTGGCAAGAAACCAGAACCATTCTCCTCAGGAGAACGTGACCTACCTTAAAGGGATTTTGGTGAGAGATATATGATGCAACTGGACTGGCATGGACAGAGCCCTGACCTATTTGCAGCAACAAAACCCAAGCACGTTTGTTGGCAAGAATTGACTCTTCCCTCACCTTAAACAAAATCTCCAAGGCTACAGAAACTTCTAGCGAATATATCTGCTGGAGCCTGTTTGCACACTTGCTTCCCTGAAAGGAACTGAGGTATCCCATCATGTAGATTCCTTTTTGGGTTTTTTTCACACCTATTTGTGTGTCAGGACCTCCTGGTGAAGAACATCACCGCGGGCTGTGTTTTATGGCCAGTATCGTTCAGGTGTGCCTCCTTGAAATGTGTCTTTTCTGAAGATGGACCATTACTCGTCACCAGCCTAGGTCCTCTTGGCTTGCTTGATATGCACAGTCTTAAGTTAATGCACATGGAAATCCCCTTCGATTGAATTCTTTATTTTTCTGGATTAAATTTGAACTACAAAGAAATACAGAAAGAAACACTGTCAACTCTGATGTAGCTGGAAACTGGATTTTTAAAGGTGTGCAGCAATAAGACTGGAAGACAATCCTGGAGCAACCTGCCTGCAAGGCTTAAAGACAATTTTGTCAAAGAAAGACCATTGGGACAGTCCAGTGCTGGACTGGGACAAGCTTAAGACACTGGTCTGTGTGCAGCGGTGGGGCGTTAGGACCAAAATAGCCCTGCTCCCTGAAGGTGATGTTCCTTCCCTCAGCCCCGGACACGTTATGGCCGGGGTTTTGCTATTCACACTCCTCTCTGGTTGCAGATGTTCTCAAACACATCTCGCAATGCGGGCAAGCGGCGAGTGAACTCCTGCCAGGCTTGGATGACGATGGCTCTGGGGGAATGCGTGACGTGACCTGAGCTCTCTCCGTGACCGCAGCAGCGCTGGGTGGTTGGTCATAAATCCACTGTGGCACGTTGCATCTGTTGCAGGAGTGGATGGTGCTCTCTGCTGTGTCTGGAATCCTTCTGGTGACAGAAGTGGCCTCTCCCTTCATGGATGTTCTCTGACACGGGCTGAAGATTCACTCCATGGTGCTCTACCCTAGCCAACTGCTAGTCTCACACATTGTGTCTGTCTTCTCCATCGCTATCTGAAGCCCAGCTCTGCTTGGTAACTGGTTTGGCTGGATTCATCAGCATGACTGCTGGGATTTGGTTTTCTTTAGTCCACTGTTACGGCTTGAGAAACCCACAACGATTTATTGTTGTTTAGACGATTGTTTAGACAATTATTAATTGTTTAGACAATTATTCTCTCACCGGATTCCATCTTCCCTCCCCACCTGGGAAGGGGCAAAAACAAGGAAAACCGAGGGTTGACATATAAACAGATTTAATAGAATAAGACTAGATAATTAGCATTAGTAACACTAAAGAACCAGTATTAATCCCGATGCAAATATAAAATATACAAGGATCATACCCTGCCCATTCCATCAGCAGGAATCTGTACTGTCCCAGCAGGGGACACAAATGTGGGAAGAAGACTAGAGTCTTCTAAAAGTGCAGTTTTCCCAGGTATTAGAAGAGAAATTAGTCCTGTGTCACTCAAACCAGGACAGCATTGCAAATCCACAAGCCAAGAAATGTAGTTAATGTGTCATTGTTCCATATTTGCCTTCTGCGGTGGCCGAGACAGAGCCTTTATCGTATCAGAATTTTTAATTTTTTTCTAAACCTTCCATTCTGATTCTTGGCTCCAAGGATACAAGGCCTAACCCCTGCAAAAATCCCAGGGGAAGAGGGAGGAAAACTGCCAGCCATCCATGCTGTTGCTACCTTAATAATAACAATAATAATTTGGATTCCCAGCTAAGAGTCAGTGATGGTACTATGTAAAGAGCAGGAGTGTGTAATAGGCTTTTTTAGTGTTTCTAGTGGCATGGAGAAATGTCATTTTATGCTTAAATAACTGATGGGGTTTTAAGTACTGTCTGCTCTCTGCTGGTATTTGTTCTTTTTATAAAAATCTGGGTAAAAAAGATTGTGAAAAAAATCACTTAAAAGTTTCCTTTAACAGTTCTCCCCTGGGTTAGAAAAGTTGAATAGAACTAAATATTATTGAAACGCAATATAGTGGTTTATTTAAAGCTTAGCTGCTAAATTACGTCAGAATTCCAAACTTTTCAGTAAAATCCTCCAGTTTCCTTTCTCCAGGACTGTAGTGTCTGCCCCTTCCTCTGGCTCCTTTTCTGCAGGTAGCGGCGTTGTTTCTGTGAATAATTAAAATATGAAAACTGTCCTAATTGCTTGTTCGCCAAGGCAGGGAACGTCATGGCCTGCTGTCCTTTCTGCGTGGAGGATGGCTCCTGAGAGTTCTGTTATTATTGTTTCTGTTCTGAGGTTTTCTGTTGGATTTTGGAAGCATTTGAGTGTCTTCTATAAAAAAAAAAATAATTGAGGAACAAGATCTGAGTACCAAGATGTTAGGTCCCAGTCCGGTTGTAGTTTCAAATATTAAGAGTTTTATTACTGAATGAAGTCAAGAGATACTGATTTTTATTTACTGGTATTTATTTAGTGCATGGGTGGCTGATGTGAGGAAGATCCCGTAGCAATTCCATGTCAGAGGTGGAAGTGAAATAGCGTGTTCTTCAGTCTTACCCTGCAGTTTTAACTCTATGCTCATCCCCTCTTTATATCAACATCTCAGCTATACTTTTAATGCATTTCCAGTTGATTTTGGATGTTGGTCTAGCTTTTGCTTGATTATGTACTGTTTTAATAGGGCTTTTTAATGGCATTTGCTCACAGGATGGATAGTTGTGCCTAGTTGTGCAACGTTGCTTCTAGAGCCCTGAATGGGATAAGCTTTGCCTTCATAAAAACATGAAAAAAGATTCTGATGTCCTGCAAAGTAACTTAATAATAATGAGTGGTAAGTGTTTATGGAGTAGGGATTTTTTCCTTGTGTCTTTGCCTGGAATGTGGCAGATTTTGGGGTTAATCTTGTGCTCTCTGGAGGAGTGCGTGTGTGCTGTGGCCTCCCCTGGGATCTGCCTCTTTGGAGCCACATCAGCTGTGTGTCTGCTGGTGTCCTTGCTCCTGCAAGTCACAGTAAAAGAGAATAATAACCAAGGGGGCTGGAATATTGGTGGAAAACAAGTTGTATCAACTACTTCCAGGTTCATACCACTCCTCCAGAAGGAGAAGACACCAGCATTATTCTCACCTGGAGAATAATGCTTATGTCTTCCTGGCCCAGACACACATAAGATTTCCTGCTCATCCATCTTCCAGTGTTTATTTACTTGAAGAAAAACACTACAATTCAACAAGTAATTTTAGTATTGAAGTGATATATTCATCGTGTGCCCTTTTATAATGAGCCCCTTTGCAAACGCTCTGTTCAAGCCTTAGTTGCGGAGTTCTATTGCTGGATGTGTAGAAGTGTTTAGTTTGTTCTCTGAGATATTCTGGTTTATTCAGCTGGATAAAACTTGGATAAAACAACTTTCTGGCAGCAGGAGAATGTCTGGGAGAGGGCAATGTGTTCCCCCTAGCGAGAAGAGCTGTAGCCCACCCATTTCTCTTCCCTACGGAGCGTGTTCCCATGTGCTCTCGTTTCAAGGTGAAATTTACAGCTGCTCCTTTTTCTTCCCCTTCCCAACTAGAATTTGGCCTCGGATTTTCTCTTTAAGAAAAACAAGAGGGATACAGAAAATTAATTTTTGTTAGGTGCCTGAAAGGAATAGTACTAACAAAACCAAGAAATGCTGATTTCCTTTTAAAAGGCTTACAAAATGGCTAATTTTTATATCAGTGGATTGCTTCTCCCTGCAGATTTGTGTTCTATAGTATCAGTGTAATAAATAGTAAATGTATGTAAATACAAACACAAAATTCTCCTCCTAGTCGGTTCCCCTTGTTTTTGTTATTATTTCAAAAAAATACTGATTTGTGCTTCTGCGAAGGCTACAGCCTTCCTTTCATAATGAGGTCAGACTTTCAAAATAACCAGTGAAATCCTTTTTTTTTTAATTATTATTACTATTTTTGTAGTCAAACCATGCTTTTATTTATTTAGGATGTAGTTTCTCATTGACATCTGTAGGATACCTTGTCCCCTGTTTAAAACAAACACAAAACACAAAAAACCCCACAATAAGCCCCCAACCAACCAGAAATGCTTCATAGTTTCATGGATTCTTCTTGGATCCCTCTTAACTGCAAGTTACATACGAGACAAGCTTGATAGAGTAATCATTATTGTTTCTATTATTAATTGCCATTCTGAAAAAAGGGTTTTAGTTTTTCTGGTTTAGGTTGCTTTTTATTTGAATACTTATGCTTTAGGAATCTGTTTCTTTTTTTGGTTAAATGGTTAAAAAATGAACACCTTCTTGCCATTTAAATCATGCCACCAGTTAAGACTGGCGCTGTAGCTAAGCTGATTCTTTCTCCGTTTTAAAAATAGAAAATGCTAGAGCAGTTCTTCCCTTCCCCCACCATGTGCTGCCTGGTCCCAGCTAGTAAATGTTCCGGAATGGATTTGGGTGGTGTATTTCCACCCTACCTACAGCCAGATCCCGTGTGAAAAAGGAAAAGGAGGACAAAAAAAAAAACCAAAAACAACCAAAGGCAGTAGAAATCAATTTGCGGAGGTTGGTGGGCCCCCAGCACCTGCAGCAATGACAGCCCGGCGTCCCCGCAGAACCACGTCATGACAACCCACCCGGATGCTCGGAGGGGCCGGAATCTCCCCAAAAGACGCCTAGAAAGTAGAGGGGAGCGTCCCGCCAAGCGAAAAGCTGGCTGGGGTATTCTCACCAGCCAAGGTTAGTAGAGCAACGATTTCAGAGACCGGGGGGCTGAAATCTGCTAAACTGACCCAATTTCTGACCTTCTAGCTCTAAACTGGGTGGTTTGGGTTTTTTTTCCTAGCTGTAATATAAATGCATGCTTATTTTAGTGCCACTACGGGTTAACACAAGGGTGCTGAAGCTATTTTTGTTCTTTCTGCACCCTTATCAGCTGATCTAAAATACCTTTTCTTGTTTATCTGCCCTATTTGTTTTACGCCAGCGGTTTAAGGCTTGACTTACCCTGACTTTTGCTGTCCTGTCAGAAGGTAACTGGATCCCAAAGGCTGATTGTTTACAACAGGGAGCGGGGGAATGGCAGGAGGGGGAGGAGTGAGCTTTGCAGATGACTTTATATAAAAAAAGAAGTTTATAGGTAGCTGAAATAGGAGGCAATGGAAGAATTACAAGTGACAGAATTCTTGTCCTGCACTAAGATACTAAAGACAAAGATATAATTATAGAGCCTTGCGTAGAAAACTACTTAGGAGGTATTAAATTGCTTTCAGCAATGAGGAACAAACTCTGTTCTAAAAGAAGTGTTTAGGACTGCTGTTGTCTGTGCCGTATTTTCTGATTTTTTTTTTCATACTATGAATGTGTAAAAGGGAACTTTGAGTAACTGTGAGTGTAGTAGGAATTTTTTAAAAGACTGATCATAATTCCAGTTAATATTGACCACGTCATAAGGCTTAGAGTGAAACAGAAGAAATCCTAGTTGGAATTGGTGATAACAGGGTATCAAATGAAAAACTGGAGGTGTGAAAAATAGTCAAGGAAAGGAAGAGACAGGAAAGAGAGATTTGATATGTTATGCATAAAAATAATTATGAATTTACCATGTAAAACAGCTATATGTTATAGATTATTCTTAAAATACCTTTGCTAATTTCTATTATTGCCAATTTTAGAATCAAGTAATATTCAAGAATTTAAGCAACAGTTACCACAGCTTTCCAAGTAACTGTTTGAATGCAGTGGTTCTGTAAGATGATACTTAATTATCAGTTTTAATATGCAGTGTATCTTTTACCATCACATTGTTCACCGTTTGGGCTGAGATTTCCTGATCTACAGTAACTTTTATTTATGAACACTTCACCTAGTTAGGTTCAGTATTTCCCCCCCAAAATTAGGACGTTCTCCCTCAGACTGAAAAGTTTTACAAAAGTTTGTCAGTGTTGGCAGTAGCCACTCCTTGATATGGTTCAGGGTTGCCATTCCTACAAAGAAATAGCCACAGTTAGTCAAATTTGAAAATCACAGTAAAATACAGAAAGTAAAATTTCCTGAAGATTCCATATTGACTCGGTCCAGTTACTTGCAAACTTTTGGGGATTGCCCAGTTGAGTGCGTGTATTTATTGAGGGATGTCTTGACCTACTGAGAGACTTCTGATGTTCTGTTGAGGCTTCTAGGTGTTGCAGTTTGCTGGAATAACAGGTATATTTAATATCAATCCTGAAGGAGGCTCTTTTCTTCCTTGTCTGTTCCCCTCCATGGAGATCTCCAAACCTGACATTGTTCTTCGGGCATCCGAAGGAAGGAAAGAAGAGGAAGGCACATTAAATATGCTGCTTGGAAAATGGACTAAAAGTGATGCAGGGGGCAGAATATGTTGTGATAAGATTTGGTAGAAGGGCGAAAGGAGAGTGCCAGGCTAGGAAAAGGTCTTCAGCCTATTTTTTTACCAAAATCTCCTGGATGTGGCAAAAATCAGCAGACTAGACCCAGTTGGGTACCGTCTTTAAGGCAAGGCTAGGGATTGTGCCACGTGCTGTGTTCACTCTCCGCAGGCTGTGAAAATACTGAGAATACTAGGAAAATACTGAGAATACTGGAAAAATACAGGGAAAATGGCTGGCATTCTGGATGAAGGCTGAGATTGCATTTGAGGAGCAAAATTATTCCAGGTAGAAGGTCCTCCAGAGTGAAGTCAGCTCCAAATGTCCATGTGCTTTTTCTTGTCAGCTGAAAAACCCATACTTTGTTTTAGTGACTACTCCAAGGAAATGATAACAGCCCAAGAGCACTGCTCCACGCGCTCAGGTTGATCTGCCATGGGTCCGATGAGTTATTGAAGGTACGATTGTCCACCTTGGTGCTCCAGCCATGGCTCGCAGAGTTTGCAAAGTACTTTCAGCTAGAAAAATAGCCAGCCAGCCGTTGATCCTTCAAGAAGATGGAAAAAACCAGACCATCCGTGAGCAACGGAGCAATGAGCAACGTGGCTGTGCTTTCATGTGACAGAGCCTGACACGCTTCGTCCCGTGTGGGCCAGGAGCCAGCAGCAACAACTGCGGTGGCTGCTGCCAGGGCCATCGCCATTGCCTGCACATGGCATAATGCTGCTTCTGCTGCGACCCCAGTGAGCTGTGTTTGGATCACGGAGTTACGGAATGGTGGGGTTTGGAAGGGACTTCTGGAGATCATCCAGTCCAGCCCCCTGCCAGAACAGGGTCACCCAGAGCAGGTTGGACAGGAACATGTCCAGGTGGGTTTGAATATCTCCAGAGAAGGAGATTGCACACCTTCTCTGGGCAGCCTGTTCCAGGGCTCTGCCACCTTCACAGGAAAGAGGTTTTTCCACATGTTGACATGGAACTTCTTATGTTCCAGTTTGTGCCCGTTACTCCCTTGTCACCGGGCACAACTGAGAAGAGTCTGGCCCCATCCTCTTGCCACTTGCCCTTTAGATATTGCTCAGCATTGATGAGATCCCTTCTCAGTCTGCTCTTCTCCAGGCTGAACAGCCCCAGATCACTCAGCCTTTCCCCAGCAGAGAGATGCTTCAGTCCCTCATCATCTTCGTAGCCTCTGCTGGACTCTCTCCAGGAGTTCCCTGTCCTTCTGGAAGTTGGGGCCCAGAAATGGACCCAGTGCTCCAGATGTGGCCTCACCAGGGCAGAGTAGAGGGGCAGGATGACCTCCCTCCACCTGCTGGCCATGTTCTTCCTAAGGCACGCCCAGGAGACCATTGGTCTTTTTGGCCACAAGGGCACATCGCTGGCTCCTGGGCAACCTGTTGTCCACTAGGACTCCTGCGTGTTGCAAAGATCAAAACGCGTGTAGTGAGTGGCGGGGAAAAAAGGGTTAACTTTTTAACCTCCCTAAAAGCAAATTCTGTTCTTGTCATTGCCATGGCACCTGTGTGTTTTTAAGACCAATCATCCAACCTAAAAGTTTCTTGACCGATCACGGTTATTATTATCTGAGGCTGAAATTTCAGAAGCTCAAAGGTCTCATAACTGTAATTAAACTGTGCTTCCAGTGCACGCTTTAGTGCTTAAGAACTCTGGGAGGAATAAGCGGTTAGATTGGTTTCACAATTTCAGCATTAAAACTCTCTGTCTTTTGGCTCCTCTAGTTATAAAATAGCGTGAATGGATGATGTTACGGAGATCAATTCAGATTCAGATTTGGTTTTGGGAGAACACCGGGAAAAAGGCAATATAAAATTACTGATGTTATAATGAGCTTATGGTTCGGATACCATGTCTTAAAGAGCAAGAGATCCTGTTGGATGTGGAGATAAGAAATAATTTGAATACTAACACATGCATTGAATACAGCTATGGAATGGCAAAACTAACGTGTGGCCATGGAATGTGGGAGGAAATAATTTTTTATGGTTTTCAAGTGTAGGAAATGGTTGGCATTTGCATTTGGAACGAAATCCCCAAATTTTGAAAGTCCACCTGATGCTAAACACTGGAAAGAATAGTGGTTTGAACCAATCAAAGTTTCATTTTTTGTATGCGTATGTCTATATATTTATGTGTCTATATCTATGTATTTATGTGTCTGTAGCTATATATTGTTATATTTTCTTCAGTCAGATGAAAACAAAGAGTATTTGAAATATGGAAATGAAATATTTAAATGCCACTTGAACTACATCTTCTCTCTCAGACATATTTTAATCATCTCTGGCCTAAGTTCTGATTCTGTTGGACTTCTTCAGTGTTGATTGTTGGAATTGCATTTGTTCAAAAGAGGTGGCTTCTGCTTTGCCGGTCACATCTAATCATCGTTAAGCACCACAGATGCATTTCTTAACTTTTAAATCCTCCACTTAAAATTATTTTCAATAGTTTTTAACATCAAATATAACATCAAATAGTTGACACACTTCTTTATCCTGCAGGGGCCTTAGGCAAATAGGTAATTTTATAGTGCCACAGTAAAAGGCTGTTAGAATTTAATGATGTATAGAAAATATCAAGTGGTTTTAATGACCTAAGTGAGTGTGTTGATCTCGGGACTATAATGTTACGTTTTTGGGTTTTTCTGTTATTGTTATTGATCCTGTCCGTTGCTTCCGTTGCCACCAACTGAAACACTCCGGATACACCTTAAGGGATAGAAGGTACCAGCGATGAGCTTAATCCACAGCTTTTCTTGGCTTTGCAGAAATACGCATGAGCTACACTTCCCAAATATTGATGTTTCTCATCTCCCAGTGAGGCTTCTCTTTTCAGTTTACAGAATCACAGAATGATATGGGGTTGGAAGGGACCTCTGGAGATCATCCAGTCCAACCCCCTGCCAAAGCAGGGTCACCCAGAGCAGGTTGCACAGGAACGTGTCCAGGCGGCTTTTGAATGTCTCCAGAGATGGAGACTCCACCACCTCTCTGGGCAGCCTCTTCCAGGGCTCTGCCACCCTCCAAGTGAAGAAGTTCCTCCTCATGTTGAGATGGAACTTCTTATGTTGCAGTTTGTGCCCCTTCCCTCTTGTCCTGTCACTGGGCACCACTGAAAAAAGACTGGTCCCATCCTCCTGACACCCACCCTTGAAGTATTTATAGGCCTTGATCAGATCTCCCTTCATGAAGTCTTCTCTTCTCCAGACTAAAAAGACCCAAGTCCCTCAGCCTTTCCTCATCAGAGAGATGTTCTAGTCCTCTCATCATCTTTGTAGCCCTAGTTCTTCTCCTTGTTTTGAAAACCCAACTATTTAATGTACCTTTTAAACTGTTTTTGGGTTGATTTTTTTGGTTTTGTGGTTGTTTTTTTTTATGACTACACAAACTTTTAGAAATAAAAGGATGGGACGACTGGAATTAATGACTTCTACAAAAATATTTTTATTTAGTATTTTACTAGTATGATCATAACTGGTGGGACGACTTACGGGTAATTGCAGGTGGAGGTAAAGGAGCGAAGTCTGTAGGAAAAGACAAAGAAAATAACATTAATGACTTAGAAATGGCTCAAAGCCAGAATTGCAAATCCCGATTTTGGGGGATTTTCACTGCTGAGAGTAGTTATCAAACCCCCAATTTAACCACCAAGTAACTGTTCGGAAGGTAATGGAGGTGACAGTAAACTGCTAAAAGGAAAACATGGTTCAACGCACGGATCCAGTAGCACTTGAGACATGTTCAGAGTATCTTTGCTTATTTCTTTTTAAAGTACATTATGAGTAAGTGGTAAAATAACAGGTGAACATTTGGCAGTGCTTCCCTTACGAATCTATGCACTAATACTTATTTTTAAGCCTACAAAGTGTGTGTGCTGCTGCGCGAGGTTAAAAAAGGAGGAGGTTGTCCAGAAGTTCTTACTCAGCTGGAGGTTCTCTTGATTTCACTGGGGGTTTCTCCTGTGTTGAGATGCCAGTTAATCTGTCTTGGAAGGCAAACGCACTTTGAAAAGTTGTTAATGTTAAAAAAAAAAGAAAAAAAAAGAAAAAAATGAAAAATAGATGGTGAACGTTCATATTTCTTCGAGCTGCTGATCCCCTTCCACAGCTCCTGTCTATTAAGAACAGACTAGCGAGAACAGATTTTTTTTATTATTTTCATTTATTTTTTTATTTTCCAGATTGAAAGAAATGAGTAGGATTTATAATTGCAGTTGGCTGGAAGTGCCATGGGGAGATGGAGATTTAGGTATTGTATGACACTTTGTAATTTTTCGTTAACCCCACCTGTTAATAGAGTGAATATGTCTGTCCTTCTCTCTTGGTGTTTACAAAGCGATGTCGGGTGCCCTCCCTGAGAACTGGGAGCTAAACGTTGGCTTCTAAATATAGTTTGGAGAGACTTTGTATTCAGCATTTGTCAGAGACAACATCAGGGGGAATTAATGCATTAACAGGTTTGGAACAGTCTATACTCGCTAATTCTGCCCTTACAGGCAACAGCCAAGGAAATGGGTTTGTATTCTCGTTTATATTCTTGTTAATGCTTTCCAAGGGAGAGACATAGCGAGTGTGTAGATCAGCAATCAAGACAGAGAATTTATTTTAAGGCACCTTTGATGTTTATTTATGCCACATATTTATTTTGAACATACTCTTGTCCCTGTGGGATTTACTGATGAATTACTATGGGTTTTGATAAATCAATATGAACTTTTTTTTTTTTTTCCACAAACTTGGTTTGCACAAAATCTTTCTCTGCAGCATTTTGCTTATGGATTTTATTTCTGGTGGAGGTGCTACGAGCATTTTGTTATTGAGTGGATTTAGCAGAGACAGCTTCTGCTGGATGTCTCTATGTGAAGACCGTAGGGATTTAAGGTGGGTCGAGGAGCAAAACAGAGCTCACAGCGGGATCTGGCAGCGTTTGACTCCCAAATGTCACTGGAGTAATGACATCAACAGACTTTCTGCTGAGCGATCCGAGAGGGAAGGAGGTGAAGGAAAGGAAGGTGACAAAAACGGTGCTTTCAGATTCTACCTGCATTTTTGTTCTGCTTAGAGTTATACATGCCTACAAAAACATCCAAAGTCTGAGTATATCTAATGGGCATAAAAATATCATGACACAATTTTCTTAGATGTTTTTCTCTATAATCAAGTGTCTTTTTCCCCCCTGTTAATTTAGGAGTAGGATAAACACTCAAGAAATAGAAGTTCTCAACTGTAGAGACAGGGGGACAAAATTTCAAAAGCAGCTTCTAAATCCAGCTTTTAATTATTTGGGGGGGGCGGATTCTTTGCAGCTGCTGGCAGGAGAACTTCATGGATCTAATTAATTTGAATGAGAATGACTTGAGTGCTGGTTCGGATACTACTGCAGAAGAAGAAAGTATTGGTCAGAATTCTCACAGTGCCTGCACACATCCAACCTACAATAGATAAATACGTTTGAGTTTATTGGGATGACAGAGAAGATACTGGTGTTTTGTAAAAATCAGGTCACTTTAAGATTTCTGAGCTCAGTTTTTGTAGCATAATACCCCTTAAAATCCCAATCACCTTGGATTTTTAAGATCAGGTTTACAAAGCTTTAATCTCCTGTATTTTTTAACTTCTGTGATCAGCTTTAAGATAATTTAAATAGTTGGTTGGGCTTTTGTTTTGCTGAGTTTTTTATCCAGTAGCTTCCAGTGGTGCTGAGTTCCACAGTGTAGTTATATATTCTGAGGGAAGATGCACTCTTACATCCCAGTAAGTTTATTTTCACTAACACCTCTAGGAAAAATGGAGGTTTTATCCCAATTTCCATATTGTACCCTATTTCATATGTTTTTCCTTTCAGGTCGAGCAGCCTTAGCCTTTTTGGCTCTTCATGTGGTTTGAGGGGGTGGTTTATTGTAACCAAAAGTGCACTTTCTGGCCCAGCCTGGTGGACAGAAGGACTCCAGTAAGAAACAGAAACAGGGTCTGTTTCTAATGAGTCGTTAATTAGAGCTCGGGCTGGTGACTGCCAGCGATTGAGCAATAACCATCTCGTTTGGAATTCATTTGCAGACAGTCCTGGTCCATGGCCATTGTTACCAATTCCTCATATTTAGTTAATTCTCTCTACATTTTTGAGGGGATTTTGGGGGGGCTTGAAATAACTCACACAAGTGATTATATTAGAATTTTACCGTTCTGGTGATTTTCTTCATATGGGAATAAATATGGGTCATTCATAATGTATGTTGAAGATGGTTTTCCTTGCACAATCTCTCCTAACTTTGATTTGCAAAATAATTGGTACGATAAATTGGTCTCAGCTGCGCCCGCAGCCCTGGCTGGCTGGAAGGTGCCGGCCGGTGGCCAGTCCGCTGGAGGAAAGGGCAAGTTCTTCATCAGTAGTCCCAGGGTGGCCCTGGGACTTGGGCTGGGAGTTGAGGAGGGAAATGTGCACAAAGTTGGGTTGTTTATTGGGTTTTCTCTTATTTTTCCTTTCTTTTTGGGGGGTTGATAAAGAAATTAAAATAAGTGCCAAACCTTTACGTTAAGCACATTAACTATTTTTAGCCCCAATAGCATATTAGAATGAGAATTTAGGCTTAATATCCTATTTCTACTATAGCAGTTTTATAGTGTGATTCTCTGTTTTGTTTCTCTCCTTGCTCTTGTGTAGAAGCTGCGGATTAATCTCATCATATGTAAGGCTTTCCATATTGATTTTCATATACATCAGCTTTTCAGGCAGGTTTATGTCTGTTTTAAGTTCAAGTATCAATTTGTTCAAGTCTATAAATTTCTATATGCCAGCTGCAAAACTTATGATTTTTTTAAATAACCAATGCAAAAATAGAAGTGGGAAATACGGCAATCGGTGAATTTATTAAATCAGATTATTGTAATCAGTGTATTAATATGTTCTTTGTACCACGTAATCGTTTATTAGAGATGTTGACAGTTAATGATGGAGCTTTTATTGTCTGGAAACTGATCGTTTGACATACGGTTTCTAAAGAGGAAAAAAATAATTTCACAGGATATTTGACTTCATTCTGTGCATTTTATTTTCTGCTTTGCTCTGTGCATTCCAAAATCCTTCTAATTCCCATGGTTTACTCAATGAATGTTGTTATTATATAGGTTCTTGGGCAGATCGCTCACCTCTGCATGAGGCAGCCAGTCAAGGACGTCTTCTTTCTCTAAAGACTTTATTGTCACAGGTGAAGGCCGTGTTCTTAAAATCGCTTTCGTTCTTAATGTTACTTAATTTCTCAGCATAGACTGCTAACGCACATTCAGCATGCTTTGCTTTGTTCACTTGAATTTTTCAGAGCAATACACGTTTAGGGATTTTTTTTTTTTAATATGGTAAGCTATGAGTTAATATTTAAAATATTTCCTCTGTTGTACGTTTTAAAACTTCTCCCCAAAAAAGATCTTTACTAAAGCGGTATCTAAATGTGTATCAGTCTTCCCCTTGTAAGTCAGTGGAGCTCCAGTGCTTTAAGCCCTCGGGTAAATAGAGTGAGTCAGGAAAATCACTGAAAGAGTCTGGGGTTTTCATAGTTGTGATTTAAAACCAATCAATTTGGCTAATAGCAAAGGGAGAGACTGCTAAATTTTATTGGTACAGTATTGTGGTATGAGCTACTACAGCTCTGAAAAATCACCCTACAGAATGCGTTTGGTGAAAGGCGGTAGGTGCAGTTGTTAGTTCTTAAAGAATCAAAATTCAAGGGCTTGATGATTGTATCAATGCAGGAAGTGTTTTCCTCCCCAAAATTCGTGGCTTTAGCCATTTCAGACCTTAAGTCAGAGAATCGTGGAATCCCAGGACAGTTCAGGGTTGGGGCCCTGTTGGGTTTTAAGGATCTCCGGGAGCGGAGCTGCCCCAGCCCCTGTGTCCCCTGGGCCAGGAGGGTCTCGCTCTCCCCACCAAGACACTTTTTTTCCATACAGTTAATTGGAATTTACCACTTTCCAACTGTCTCTGTTTCCTTTTGTCCTCTCGCTGTGCCTGTCAACACTCTGTTTCCATCTTCTTTACGCCCTCTATATCCCATTCCCATTTCTGATTTTAAAAATAAAGAAGAGCTGACCGCTTACTTCTGTTACTTACATTGATTGATTGAAAGATTCTTTTACCGCTCACTACTTTATTGCAAGTAGAATTTTAAGCCTACTTTAGAGTATTGTAAATGATTCATTTGAACGGTAGCGTGAGAAAATGACTCTTTACAGCTTTTGTGGGATTTTTAAATGTCATTCGTGTCTCGTTTAGGGGTACAATGTGGACACCCTAACGATTGACCAAGTGACTCCGCTCCATGAAGCCTGCCTGGGAGACCACGTAGGATGTGCAAGAATCCTTCTGGAAGCAGGAGCAAATGTAAGGGTGTTGTTTTTTCTCTCTGTGAAGTCCAATGACAACCTTGGTTCAACCAAGAAGGATATATTCCTTGATTATTATTATTTCTTTAGTTGGTATTTCTCTCTACTCACCCTATCGATTGCATTGATCTCATTTAATTACAATAAGCTGCCATCTGAAAACTACCAAAGGAAAGCGATGGGTCAAAGAAACATCATTAGAGAGATGTTAAAAGAAGAAAGAACCAACCAACCAAACCACATAATTAGATGTGTAAGAGTAGATACCAAACAGAGGAAGAATAACGGGGAAAAGAGACGGGAACTGGGCAGACACGGAGACATCAACTGGGGAGGATCCACTGGCAGTGATTCCTTCTTCCACCAGCCTTATTTCTTCCCTGAATTTCATTGCATTATTTCTCTTCTAAAATATGGAATGTGTCCCTCTCCTTTGCTGGTTTCCCCTTGGTTTGCAAGAGGCGGTTCTTTTAATCTCCAGAATATCTTCTGTCACACTGCACCTTTATGCTCTTAATGATTTTTGTGATCCAAGTGCAAAAAAGCACTCTTGGTTTTTTTCTGTACTGCTGACACAGGCTTGTCCCAACCAAAAATGGGACTACACAGACCGCTTTCGCTGCAGTCTCTGCTGACATCTGAGTTCGAATGCATTGTTTCCCAAATCTCTGATCTTTGTGATGGAAATATTTATTGTCCTTACAATTCAGTTTTGAGAACCATGTAGAATATGTCTGTGCTATTACAGAAAAATGAAAAAAGCATAGATGTTTTCCAAAAACAATTCTTCTCCACTACAGCCAGCACAAGGATTCTAAAGATAAAAAATTATAGATACTATAGACAAAACTATAAGAATAACTTTCATTTTCATATGTGAAATTTTTTAGTACTTTTAATTGTTTTGATGGGTTTGGGGGGCATGGAGGAGGATAGGTCAGACACCTGGAAGGAGCCCTCTCAAAATACCTGTGCTCCTTCCTTTATCATAAATGGTTTGGGTTGGGAGGGACCTTGAAGACCATCCAGTGCCACCCCCTGCCCTGGGCAGGGACACCTCCCGCCAGACCAGGTTGCTCCAAGCCCCCTCCAACCTGGCCGTGAACCCCTCCAGGGATGGGGCAGCCACAGCTTCTCTGGGCAACCTGGGCCAGGCTCTCACCACCCTCACAGCAAAGAAGTGCTTCCCCAGATCTCATCTCAATCTCCCCCCTTTCAGTGTCAAACCCTTCCCCCTCATCCTGCGGCTCCCCTCCCTGATCAGGAGTCCCTCCCCAGCTCTTCTGGAGCCCCTTTAGGGACTGGAAGGGGCTCTAAGGGCTCCCTGGAGCCTTCTCTTCTCCAGGCAGAACACCCCCATCTTGTCAAGTATCACTCCAACATGGAGATTAAAACCATAGAAGAAAATGGCAAATAATTCTCACATCTAATGAGAAGTTTGCACTTTGACAGCGCTATGGGGAGAAGGTCCCCATTACCCCACAAGGTGTGAATTTCCTGTTTCAATGCAATGCGTTTGGAAAATTAGTTATTGCCCAGATGCTAACGGGTGCTTTTGAGTATTCCAGGTGTATTTTGGTTTATTCAACATAGTTTAACAGGAAAAATAGTAAACTAATTCCAACTGAAGGGTGTGGTGATAGGAGGACCAGCACAGGGACTGAGAAGTTAAACTACATTGTTCTAACCACTCCATTTTTGGTATTTTAATGACATTTCTAACTATATCCTGTTTAAAAAAAAAAAAAAAAAACAACCTTTCTTCCCATTCCATTCTCAAGTAGATTTTTGTCTATTCCAGGTCAACGCTACCACAATTGATGGGGTGACGCCTCTCTTCAACGCGTGCTCCAGAGGCAGCGCAGCCTGCGCTGAGCTTCTGCTGGAGTACGGTGCCAAAGCCCAGTGGGAGTCCTGCCTGCCCTCCCCGACCCATGAGGCTGCCAGCAGAGGTAAGGGATCACCAGCTGGACAAACACGGAACGGTTGCCCAAAATCTCAAGAATTTAAGGTGGTTCTGTCGATGTGAAAAGTTAGTGAGGTTGAGGAAAGTTGGGTGGAGAATGGATTGAGAGCAGCCCTGAGGAGAAGGACTTGGGGGTGTTGGTGGATGGGAAGCTCAGCATGCCCCGGCAACATGCGCTGGCAGCCCAGAAAGCCCCCGTATTCTGGGCTGCATCCCCAGCAGCGTGGCCAGCAGGGTGAGGGGGGGGGATTCTGCCCCTCTGCTCCGCTCTGGAGAGACACCCCTGCAGTGCTGCCTCCAGCTCTGGGGCCACCAACATCAGAAGGACATGGAGCTGTTGGAGCGGGCCCAGAGGAGGCCACGGAGATGCTGGGAGGGCTGGAGCCCCTCTGCTGTGAGGACAGGCTGAGAGGGTTGGGGGGGTTCAGCCTGGAGAAGAGAAGGCTCCGGGGAGACCTTAGAGCCCCTTCCAGTCCCTAAAGGGCTCCAGGGAAGCTGGGGAGGGACTTATAGGATGAGGGGGAAGGGTTTGACACTGAAAGAGGGGAGATGGAGATGAGATCTGGGGAAGCACTTCTTTGCTGTGAGGGTGGTGAGAGCCTGGCCCAGGTTGCCCAGAGAAGCTGTGGCTGCCCCATCCCTGGAGGGGTTCAAGGCCAGGTTGGAGGGGGCTTTGAGCAACCTGGTCTGGTGGGAGGTGTCCCTGCCCAGGGCAGGGGGTGGCACTGGGGGGGCTTTAAGGTCCCCTCCAAGTTGAACCATCCCATGATTCTGTGACACTGCTGTGCTTTGTCCCGACAGGTCACAGCGAGTGCCTGGAGGTGCTGATATCCTGGGGCATCGATGTCGACCAAGATCTTCCTCACTTGGGAACACCTCTGTATGTTGCCTGTGTCTCACAGCAGATCCACTGCATCCGGAAGCTTCTCTATGCGGGTACGTCGTGATTTCAATAAATACATGACTATTTTGTAAAATACACAAACTGTGCTCACCGTTGAAGGTGCTCAGCGCAACCAGGACCCTTTCTTGCAGGGCTCGACTTCGGAGCTTATTGTGATGTGTGTTTTCTTATAACTTACTATTTCTTTCGTTCATAGCAAGTGTTTGAGGGGAAAAGGGAGAAAAACCAATAAGAAGGGGTGTTCAAAATTTTCACCACCTACAACCACGTTGTAGATGTTTTTTTTTTTTCAGTTTTCCTAAAGAAAAACAAAAATCAGCTTTGAGAAAGGAATTTTATACAGTAATCACTGAGCTTTCAGCAAAACTTTTATCAGCGATGTAGTCCCACCTTTTTCATTCCTCAGCGTGTTCTGATCGAGCTTGTTACCAGGAATAGGGGCTGAGCTGCCGGGAGGAGAGGTGAGGAAAAGGGCATTTGATCTGGAATTTCACATTATTTATTTAATCAGCGGAAAAAAGGTGCTTTTTTACAGCGCCAGTCCTGGGACACAACCGGCAGAGCTAAAGGGTCGTTCGCTGTGGTTCAGGTAATGATACACAGGGGTTTTGTGTCCTGCAGAACAATAAATGAGTGAGAAAATACATATGAATAATGACAAATGGGCTGTCATTGCACCAGAGTTGTTTTTCTGCTTAATTACAGGATATTTAGAACTTAAACGAGCAGTTAAATCTGTCATGAAGTCAGTCTCCTTGTGTGATTATTCATGATTTTTATGTTTAAGAACCGCAGAAGTATAATTAGCATATTTGGGCATTCAAAACTTATTCAAAAATACATTAAAAACAGTAACGGAAGGGCATATTCTCCATTCCTGGGTGTAGAAAATGGCATGTAAATTGAGAATATAAGGAACTGCTGTTCTGTGGACTGGCAGAATTAATGATTTGGGGTTTTTTCCCTATTGGCTTTCTGGACTGTCTACCCCGCCTTAATTAACATTATCTCATTTTTAGGAAAATCCTTGATGAAGACTGGATGGGATGGGAATCCCTTTCAAACCCTTCGCCAGCTCCAACACACGAAAAACTATAAAGCCTCCAAGTTTGATCCCTTCTTGAGCTGGAGCACTGACAAAAATATAAATACTGACCTTTTTAAAAACTTAAAAAATAATAATATAAAGACTGTCTTCTTTTTAAAGACTTTAATGGGGAAAGGATATTTTTATGTAGCACAAATTTTCTTCCGCGTGTACAAAATGTACTTTTTTTTTTTATCATTAGGGCAACAGCGACGCTCACGTGACCTAATGTGATTTTTCTTTCCCTTCTTTTTAAAAATTATTTTTTTGTCCTTTAAAATGTAGTTGTGCTTAGGTAAGAAAACCTAAGAGAAGTGTGTGGATTAAAAAATAAGCCCTGGTACAATTAGTTATTGTGCCATGCGATAAAATTAATGAAGTGGCTAAATTCTGTGTGGGATTCGAGGGCTTTTTTGGTTTGTTTTGTAACATCTTTGCTCCGTGAGAATGTTAATGAATCCCTTTATGTCTCCTCTGCCCCCCCAGGTGCCAACGTGCAGAAGGGAAAGCACCTGGAGACGCCGCTCCATGCGGCCGCCCAACATTCCAGCACGGAGATCGTCAACCTGCTCCTGGAGTTTGGGGCGGACATAAATGCCAAAAACACGGATTTTGAGCGGCCGGTCGATTTAGCTGCTCCCAGCAGTTTAGTGGAGAGGCTGCTGCTCCTCCACGAAGGTAACGTTTACACGTGTTTTTGCAACTAGAACTTGAATTCCTAAACATCCCCCCCAAAACAACCCCAACAACCCCCCAAAATATGCGATAGAAGCCACCATTGTACTTTATGGAATGAATATAGAATCATAGAATCGTCTAGGTTGGAAGAGACCCTTGGGATCATCGAGTCCAACCATCTACCCTACTCTACAAAGTTCTTCCCTACACCATATCCCCCAACACCACATCTAAACAGCTCTTAAACACATCCAGGGATGGTGACTCAACCCCCTCCCTGGGCAGCCTGTTCCAATGCCCGACCACTCTTTCTGTGAAAAATTCTTTCCTAATGTTCAGTCTAAACCTACCCTGCTGGAGCTTGAAGCCGTTCCCTCTCGTTCTGTCATTAATTACCTGTGTGAAGAGACCAGCACCAACCTCTCTACAGCGTCCTTTCAAGTAGTTGTAGAGAGTGATGAGGTCTCCCCTCAGCCTCCTCTTCCTCAGACTAAACAGTCCCAGCTCCTTCAACCGCTCTTCATATGATTTGTTTTCCAGGCCCTTCACCAGCTCCGTTGCCCTCCTCTGCACTCGCTCCAGCACCTCGATCTCTCTCTTGGATTGAGGTGCCCAAAACTGGACACAATACTCCAGGAGTGGCCTCACCAGTGCTGAGTACAGGGGCACAATCACCTCCCTACTTCTGCTGGTCACGCTGTTTCTAATACAAGCCAGGATGCCGTTGGGTTTCTTGGCCACCTGGGCACACTGCCGGCTCATATTCAGCCACTTGTCCATTAGAACCCCCAGGTCTCTTTCTTCCAGGCAGCTTTCCAGCCACACTTCCCCAAGCCTGTAGCAATGCACGGGGTTGTTGTGGCCCAAGCGCAGAACCTGGCACTTGCCCTTGTTGAAACTCATGCCATTGATGTTGGCCCAATGATCCAATCCATCTAGGTCTCTCTGTAGAGCTTCCCTATCCTCCTGGGAATCAACACTCCTGCTTAGCTTGGTGTCATATATATATATATATATGTTATATATTAATATTCAGGTTAATTCCTAACTCTACAGCTACCCAGTAATATGTAGTCTCAGGGCTTTTACCAAGAACCATCAGAATTTATAGAGGCTGAAAAGTATCATCTCCTGTTTATGCGACTGAAGTGCCATTTTCATTGGCTGTTGCAGACCTTGTTAAAAAGAAAGAAGATATTTCCATTTCAGATTAAAAATATATTTAGTTTTATATATATATATATATGTATATATATACATAGTTTTGGCCAGCTGTCCCAATATTGTTAAAAAATCTGTTTTTAAGTTGCGTATAAAGCACTTTGTTTTGATCGTAGGCAAAAAAGTATTAAAAGATTCATTTTCTGAATTTTCTTTACTGAATTGTAAGTACCCGAGAAATAGGAGTCGGCGCTTGGGAGTCCCTTAAAGGTCTGTCAACTTAGAGAATATCCCAAAAGGGAAGGGGATTTGTCCAGACTGACCTACGTAGGGCGTAAAAATAAGCAATACTGAACCAGATGGTTGTCACAAAATTACCCAAGACTCGCAGGATTTAAAAAAAAATTTAAAAGATGTCAAAAAAAGGAATTGGCGTGAAAGAGGTATGGATTTATTGCCCAAAGGTGTGTTCATTTTGAGGGAGCTGGGGACAAAGGCGTCATCTACATGATGACTATGATGATCGATCACTAGATATGGTCCAGGATTTGGGGTATTTTCCCTGTTTAATCTTGTTGATGGTGCAGCGTGTGGTGCCCTAGCACTGGTTTTACCCGATTTAAATAAAAACAAAACGCCAAACCTGCAGCTTTTAAATTTGGTGACATCAGATATTTTCCAGGAGCAAAGTTTCCACAAATTATTTGCTGACCTGACCTTGCTTTTTTGAATATTTCCCGGATTTTTAACAAGGTTCCATCACCCTGAGCAGCCTGGTCTGGCGGGAGGTGTCCCTGCCCAGGGCAGGGGGTGCCACGGGATGGGCTTTGAGGTCCCTTCCAACCCGAACCATCCTGTGGTTCTATCATCTTTGAGGGCAAAGAAGGCAACGAAAGAAAAGGAAGGAAGGAAAAGGACAAATTTGCAAAATGTGAATTTTTCTTTTTTTTTTTTTTTTTTAAGAAATCCTACTATTGTCCAAGTCGGTTGTAAAACAAAGTCCTGCCTTTTCCAGTTGTCTAATTAAACTAATTCCTTTTCGTTTGCAGCCACCCCTGCGTCCCTGTGCCAGCTCTGCCGCCTCTGCATCCGAAATTACCTGGGGAGGGCCAGGCTCCACCTGGTCCCCCAGCTCCAGTTGCCAACGATACTGAAGAACTTCTTACAGTACAGATAACCCCCTCGTTAACCCCTAGAAAAATTAACTAACGAGTCCTTTTTCTTCTTTCTGTTTATCAGACGTTTTTCTCTCAAGAACTGCTGGGCGGGGAAAAAAAAAAAAGAAAAGCCTTTTGCATATTACTTAAAAGAAAAATAATCTTTATCTTTGCCAGGTGGTGTTGGTGTAATGTAATAATTGGGAGCCGTTCAGCAGCTGGTACCAAGGTGCTAATTAGGCTGAATTGAGTAATTGCGCTGATGCTCGGGAAGCGATTGTGTAGCTTTAGCTTAACCCTTACTAAATAGCTTTAGTGCTCTTCACTTTTAATTGTATTTATACTTTTAAAATCTGTTTACCACGCCCCAACCCCGGAGACCGGTTGTTATTTGTTAAGTTTGTCCCTTTGGAGTCATTATTTTATGTGTTTTTAAATTTCTATTCCTCGTGTACCTGAGACTCCTCGGTGAGAGGTGCGCTACACACATTGATAAAATAAAACAAATACAGGCCAATCTTTGCTTCTTTTTCTTTATAAATCAATGATTCCTGAGTGAGAGATTCCTTCCTGCTTTATTTTTTCTCGCTGGTGTGAACGTAATTTTTTTTCAGGGATGCACCATTTGTAGATTCTCTGTTTATTACTAGTTAGTAACTTCAGAGATCCCAGAGGAATATTCCTCAGAAGCCTTAATGCTGGAGCTCGTCTTGAGCTCCTCTTGTAAAACAGAATTCTCTGGGCTCTTTCCCTTTCCCTTTCCCTTTCCCTTTCCCTTTCCCTTTCCCTTTCCCTTTCCCTTTCCCTTTCCCTTTCCCTTTCCTCTCCTCTCCTTCCCTTTCCCTTTCCTCTCCTCTCCTCTTCCTTTCCCTCTCCTCTCCTCTCCTTCCCTTTCCCTCTCCTCTCCTCTTCCTTTCCCTCTCCTCTCCTTCCCTTTCCCTTTCCTCTCCTCTCCTCTCCTCTTCCTTTCCCTCTCCTCTCCTCTCCTTCCCTTTCTCTCTCCTCTCCTCTTCCTTTCCCTCTCCTCTCCTTCCCTTTCCCTTTCCTCTCCTCTCCTCTCCTCTTCCTTTCCCTCTCCTCTCCTCTCCTTCCCTTTCTCTCTCCTCTCCTCTTCCTTTCCCTCTCCTCTCCTTCCCTTTCTCTCTCCTCTCCTCTTCCTTTCCCTCTCCTCTCCTTCCCTTTCCCTTTCCTCTCCTCTCCTCTCCTCTTCCTTTCCCTCTCCCTCTCCTCTCCTTCCCTTTCCCTCTCCCTCTCCTCTCCTTCCCTTTCCCTCTCCCCTCCTTCCCTCTCCCCTCCTTCCCTCTCCCCTCCTCCCCTCCTTCCCTTTCCCTCTCCCCTCCTTCCCTTTCCCTCTCCCCTCCTTCCCTCTCCCTCTCCTCTCCTTCCCTTTCCCTCTCCCTCTCCCCTCCTTCCCTTTCCCTCTCCCCTCCTTCCCTCTCCCTCTCCTCTCCTTCCCTTTCCCTCTCCCTCTCCCCTCCTTCCCTCTCCCTCTCCCTCTCCCCTCCTTCCCTCTCCCTCTCCTCCCCTCTCCCCTCCTTCCCTCTCCCTCTCCTCCCCTCTCCCCTCCTTCCCTCTCCCTCTCCCCTCCTTCCCTCTCCCTCTCCCCTCCTTCCCTCTCCCTCTCCCCTCCTTCCCTCTCCCTCTCCCCTCCTTCCCTCTCCCTCTCCCCTCCTTCCCTCTCCCTCTCCCCTCCTTCCCTCTCCCCTCCTTCCCTCTCCCCTCCTTCCCTCTCCCCTCCTTCCCTCTCCCTCTCCCCTCCTTCCCTTTCCCTGCTGAATCACAGCTCGTGGGCGTATTAAATACTTATTTGCCGTACGTTATCGTGTAGGATCCGTGAGGTTTGGTGGAGATGTGGGCGCTGAAGTTCCCTGTATCAGGACGGAGCTCACCCTGAAAAGGCCGTTAGTTCTCCTGCTGTTTGTAAATAATTTATCCACGTGCAAACCCAGTGTCGATTCCGTGTCTCCTTTGGGTATTTATGTCCCTCCTGGAGAGATGTGAAGCGGGGAACTAACTCTGGAGGAAGTTTTCACGAAGAGGAACGGTTACTCAGCTGCTGAATTATTACCACCTCAAAAAAGCAGCTCTTGGACATTTTTCCTTGTTTAATCTTAATTTGCCTCTTTTCCCTCCAAAAACTGCAGTGAGAGCCTCTCTGGAGGCCCCATAAAGTCCGATGTGAGGAACATCCTCTGTAACGGAGCGCGTTGGGTGGGCTGGGTTTCCATAGAGCCATAGGATCACAGAGACACAGAACGGTTTGGGTTGGAAGGGACCTTGAGGATCATCCAGTGCCACCCCCTGCCCTGGGCAGGGACACCTCCCACCAGACCAGGTTGCTCCAAGTCCCCTCCAACCTGGCCTTGAACCCCTCCAGGGATGGGGCAGTTTTCACCAAGAAACTACTGGTTTTCTGTACGAGACCATTAATTGGTATTTTCTTCAAGAACCAAGGCAACCAGGGCACCGGCTCTGATGTAGCGTGAGATCATTCAGACCCTCACCTGAAGGGCTGCTCGGCGCTTTTCAAGCTCAACTCGGGGAAAAGCGTCATTAGAAAGAGGCACTTCCGTGTTCCATGAGGTGAGACCGGTTTCCAGCAAACAGGGTTCTTCTGCAAAACACCCGCTGGAAGCAAAACAAGCTCAGCTGAAGAGCCGGCAGGTATGGAGTTCCTTGCAGCAGAATCATAGAACGGTTACAGTTGGAAGGGACCTTAAAGATCATCCAAGTTCCAACCCCCTGCCCTGGGCCTCATCTTAAATCCTAATTCTGGATTTAAAGGATTTTACCCAATGAAGAAATTCAAGGAGAGGGACTCAAAGGGTCATATTCCCATTTAAAAGCCGGCACTGCAACGGGAAGAGGTCACAGCACGACAGGTTTGTTCTCAGAATCGTTTTGGGACTCACCTGGGAAGGTCCCAGACGTGTCGGGAACGTCCGTCGGATTCTTTCCCCGGAGCCATGAACTTACGCCGTCGGGATAAAGGGATGTTAAACTGAACCGAGACTTATCGGTGAGCGGGAAGCGGGAGCTGACGAGCGGGATAAATTCATGGAGACAGAGCCGTGCTTTTACAGAAGAGTCCGACAACCAGTTGAAGACAACGGATCCTTTGCCAGGAAGGGGAAGCACCCGGGGGTGGCCGGCTCTGCCCGACAACGAAGCCACGCGGTAGCGAATAGCACAATCGGAAATTATTTTTTAAATTATTTTTAAAAACGCTGAATTTCTGATTTTCGCAACGGCAGCAGACACAGGGACAACCTTTCCTGCCCGTTCCCTCGCCCTGCACAACCCCAGCCCCCTTTTCCTCACGACGACCGTTATCCGAGGGATCCCAGCAGGAAAAGCGCCCTTTGCCTTAAACGTTGCGTTTCAGCAGCTTCCCCTCCCTCTCTGATTGAGAGAGGCCGGAGCCGTCGGGGGCCCGTGGTGAGGCACAACTCACGCGCAACAAATCGATGCGGTTACACTACGTACCGCGAGATGTTTCAAGTGTGAAATATCGGGAAAAATCCTTAGGACGTAGCAAAAAAAAAAATGTTAGTTTTTGTGGGAGGGCGGCAGCCGTGTCACTCCTCGGCCACGGGGCCTTCGCTCCCCCGGTCCTGGTAACGACCCTTCCATCGGGGGTCGCACGGTCCACGGGCTAAAACCCAGTTAATCTCGGACAGAAGCAACCGATGGGAAATTCTTTCACAAACCATGAATTTTTATTTCTGAAATCCAACCCTCTCCCCCACCCCCCAGGCTCTACAAGGCTGAAACAAAGGGAAACGTTTTCCCAACAATACCCGCCAAAAGCCAAGCCTTCTGTTCCGGCATCAAATACGGACAAAAAGGGTTTTCTAGAGCTTCCAAGTCAGCTCAGCTTTTTTTCTCCCCCCCCACCCCCCGTATACACCACGAACCTTTCGATAACACTCTGGGACGGCGACAGAACGCGTTTTTAACCAAACTAAAATAGACAGGGATTTAGAATTTCTAATCTCCCCCGAGATGTGGAGGCAAACGGGGGCAGCGAGGGTTCCGTGGGGCAGAGGCTGCTAAACCCCTTCTGTCGCTCCCGCTTTTACAAGGGTTTCTCTTAAAACAGTTCTGCCGATTTTTAATTGCAACTTCTTGCCATTTTATGGAACTATCAGGAATTTAAAATTCACTCTAAAGCGGCAACGACACGATAGAAGAGCAGAGAAAGGGGATTTCTGCCCGCGTGCCAGCAATTAAGCTGATAAAGAATATTCTAACGAAGGCATCCTCTCTGCAGGTAATTCTAAGAATTATTAAGAAGAATAAATATGAATAAGACCAGGAATAAGATTTGCCTAACGATTAAATTCCATACTAGACACAGCTTTAAAATTTAAATATTCTTAGTATTCTATTGCCATAAATTTTGTTTCCCCCCATCTGAGCACAGCTTGAATAAATAAAAATATACGCACGAGTATTTACTGCTGCTCTCTCGTCCTCACCTGTGTATTTATAACTAATACAAAATGTAAAAAGAAAACAAGGATTTTAAATATACATAACGTATTTAAATAATTTCAATACATTTGCTGTTTGTTCCTTACAAACCCTTTGTTGTTTTTTTTTTTTAAATAAAAAAAAAGGTTTTATAAATATATTTTAGCTTCCAGTGAAAGTATAAGGGGGGCAGTCGCCAAAGATGAACTTATTAGAAAATAGAACTTTATAACAATCGGAATATTCAAATCTATCCAAACAAAACGTCGGCGAACATCTCCGTGCCGCTATTAAAGCACAATCACTAACGGATGAAAAAAAAAAATCATCTGAATCATCACTTTTTAAATTTTCCTCTTTTTCTATAGACTCCTGTGTGTAAAAATGAGTTAAAATTGAACGGGGGGCACCCGAGGCGTGAAACAGCCGCGGGGTTCCAGTCCTTCCCAAAGCGGCTGGAGCCAGCGCCAGCGAAGCCCTTCCGGAATTCTGCATTTCAGAGCCATTTTGTGGGTTTCACAGTTTTTTATCCATCCTTTTTAAAAGTGCAGCCGTTTCCTTACTTCCTGTAGGAGGCGCCTGTCCCACCGAGCCGACCGAAACAGGGCGCTATCGTCTGACAGCGCTATTTTGATTTAAAAAAAAAAAAAATAATAAGAGAGACATGTCTGCCTATGAAATTAGGGCTTCTTGTGGTTTTTTCTTTGGATTCTCAAACAACTTTTTCTTTGGATTATCAACAAACATTTGTATAGAAATCCTTTTCTTACAATTTTCCAAGTCCCCAGCGCTTGGCCCCTCGGGAGGAATCAGAAGGGGTTGAGGCGGATACCGGTTCCCAGCGGGGAGAAAGGATTGACTTTGGCCCACATCAGCGCGTCGTTCAGCGAAATGGCAGATTTCCCGTCCTCCAGGAAGAACACGGGCCCCTGTTCCGCGAAAATGGTTGGGAAGGGAGAGGAAAAGAGAAAGAGAGAGGGCACGAGCGGTGTGAGAACGAGGAGAGCCACAAGGAGAGCGCGCTCATATGAAAACCTCACTTACAGCCATCGTCTACGTTCCTGCAAAGATTGTGCCCCACCAAGTGGAGAAGAGAAGGCTGAGGGGGGATCTGATCATGGCCTCTAAATACTTCAAGGGTGGGTGTCAGGAGGACGGGGCCAGGCTTTTTTCAGTGGTGCCCAGGGACAGGACAAGAGGGAACGGGCACAAACTGGAACATAAGAAGTTCCATCTCAACATGAGGAGGAACTTCTTTACTTTGAGGGTGGCAGAGCCCTGGAAGAGGCTGCCCAGAGAGGTGGTGGAGTCTCCGTGTCTGGAGACATTCCAAACCTGCCTGGACACGTTCCTGTGCAACCTGATTTGGCAGGGGGTTGGACTGGATGATCTCCAGAGGTCCCTGCCAACCCCATAGCATTCTGTGATCCTGTGATATAGTCTTTCTTACCTAGAAGGTGTCAGCACTTGTCCTCTTTAATTTCTGCTGCTGTGACAAGAGGGAAAAACCTTTTTCCTCCCAAATGATGGGAGGGACCTTACATTTATGGCAACCTCCCAAGTGGTGACCACAACCACTGAAGGACCACCCCGGGGCGGGGAAGACCATGGAATCGTAGACTCAAGTGGTACCTGTATCCTCAGCCCGGTCAGACAGGAGATGTGAGGCTCCGCGTGGCTGGGGAGGTTCGAGCCGGTGACGTTGTCCGGCCCCACCATCCCTTGGAGAGGCTCCTCTGGGATTCGGGCCAGAAGGAGGGAATAGACCCGTCTCTGCGACTCGGACGGGGGGGTCCCTGGGGAGTCGTTGGCCGGCCTGCCACAGGAGACACTTGTTTGGCAACTATAAATCCCGTGTTAGAAATGAAGAGCCACAAAGCGCTCACAAAGGAAGGAAATAACTGGATTTTGATAATTTCCTATTTTTCCACCTACTTGTGTAACTGCGAACAGGCTCTCCAGGCATCCAGCTCCTCCGAGAGCTGCTCGATCCTCAAAGGGACAGACACCTCCCGTCTTTTTAAAAGCTGACTGAAAAGGGATGCAAATAATTAAAGGGCAAATTAATTCTAAAAATGAATATTTTCGTAAAAGAAAAACAAGACATACAGTAGTAACATAAAGCTATTTTTGTTGGGATACGGAAATAACTTTATGGAAATAAACTGATCCTTCATGATAATCACTATATTAAACCTTAGAAATATTAAATTACTAGATATAAAAAGCATATTTTTATTTAAGTTTGATTTAAATTATCCCTATTTACACCTATAAAAAGTGTACATTTAAGTTTGATTTTAATTGCCCCTATTCATACCTTCTTATTTGTTTGTCTTTAATTAGCTCTATTTTTTCCTTTATATTGTAAGGCTATATGCATTCCGATTTCTTAATTATGACAACTTCATAAAAATAAAGGGCCCATTTTGCCTGAATATAGCAGCTCTAATAAAAATCGAGTGAAGTGCAACGTGGTTCAACACAGGCTCTGGGAGAGCCCTGTTTCACCTGGTTTCTTGGGGGAAACACTTCCAAACCCCTTGCAACGGCTGCATTTTTTAGTTTATCAAAATATAATACACGGGACAGCTATTGCCTGACCTAATTTCTCACAGAACGAGTGGTCGGGCGTTGGAACAGGCTGCCCGGGGAGGGGGTTGAGTCACCATCCCTGGATGTGTTTAAGAGCCGTTTAGATGTGGTGTTGGGGGATATGGTGTAGGGGAGAACTTTGTAGTGTAGGGTAGATGGTTGGACTCGATGATCCCAAGGGTCTCTTCCAACCTGGACGTTCTATGATTCTATGATTCTATGATAATTCAACACAATCCCATTTGTGTCGAGACACGTTCAAAATGTCCAGCTTAAGATGGGCTGGAATCTAAAAATCTATGAATTCTGAAAATATTGGGCAATCTGAGAAAAAATGTAGAGCGGTATTGTCCTGTTCTTTAAATCCCAGGAGAACTTAAAGCTTCTCAGCCAAAGTACCACAACCTGAATCTCAAAATGGCTTGTTACTGTAATTAATTATTAATTCATTATTATTATTAATTCAGTCTTGGGCTCCATACTCTAGGAAAGACATTGAGGTGCTGGAGCGTGTCCAGAGAAGGGCAACGGAGCTGGTGAGGGGTCCGGAGCACAAGTCTTGTGAGGAGCAGCTGAGGGAGCTGGGGGTGTTCAGCCTGGAGAAAAGGAGGCTGAGGGGAGACCTTCTCGCTCTCTCCAACTCCCTGAAAGGAGGGGGTAGCCAGGGGGGTTGGTCTCTTCTCCCAAGGAACAGGCGATGGGACAAGAGGAAACGGCCTCAAGTGGCACCAGGGGAGGTTGAGGATGGATATTGGGAAAAAAAATTTTCACCCAAAAGGGTTGTCAAGGATATGAAGAGACTGCCCAGGGGTCAGATGGGCCTAGTCAGGTCAGGTCAAGTCAACTGGTTGGGGCTGAACTGGGCCAAGAGGCCAGGACCAGGCCAGGTCAGACCAAGTGGCCCAGGTCAAGCATATTAATGCCTGGAAACATCAGCCCACGGAGCAACACAAGGTCCAGCCAGATTTCCTGGTGGGATTTGAGCCAGTGCCCAGTCAAACTCCAAGTTCTCCAAGTTCAAAGGTTGTCCTTGTGGCTACTGAGCAGGTCCATGCAAATGGTCTACACGCGGATACTAAGTTAGAACTGTCACTGCCATCATACGACCACGCTGAATACTCACCAACCTCTAAAAACCGTTCTTCTTAGAGAACTAAGAGTTTGACTGAAATCCCGGAATCACAACTTGTTACTTTCAGGTGTCTAAGGCACAAAGTACAGAAGGTTCTACAGGCAGGCACGGAAACACCCCGGGGAGGTTCACAACAGAACTGGCAACTCAAAATCGTATTGTTGTTTGGAAGGGGCGGGACAGGAAAGGGGGGAAAATGTAGGGGCTGGGATTTCTCAGCGTCACTGGACACACAACGTCACCTCGTGTACTCATAAAGCGCCGGGACGATGCTGTTGTACTGTCTCCTGATAGCGAGTAACGCGCCGACGTAGCCACACAAAATCAGCAACTCGTTCCGAAATCTATAAATGGGCAAGGATTAACCATGAGCAACAACAAGCAGTCGCAAAAAAAAACCCCATGAAACAAAGCTATATTCAAATGATAATTTTAAAACTTAATTTAGCCACCCGTCTCCTGTGGAGAATACACGGTTGCTGATTATGCTTCTTTTCCATGCGGTGTAATGGTTAAAACAGACCCCATCCACTTTATGCTGATCTCAATTATTACATTTAAAATAGTAAATAACAGTAAAATCTCTTTTTTCTTCTTCCTAAACCTTGACAATTTAGGAAAATCCCAGTTCCTATTCTCCATACTGGGAACAGCCTTGTTCTTGACATTTTTTTGTACGCCTCTTCGGGTAAACAGAAAAAATGATATTAGCAGCGTGCCCCTATATTTTCTTAATTCCAAAAGTTTCCTTTAATGAAACTTCCACTTTTATAAGGAAGGAAAATGTACTCACTCACTACATTTATGCAACACCAGCCGCTCGGTGCGTATGTAACTCAGAAGATCAAGATAGGGACAGACGGAATCTAAAGTCCAATCTGAGCCACGGAGTTGTTCTGTTGGAAAACAGAAAGAGAAAAGGTCTCCAGAGGCAAATCCTGCACCGACTGACGCCGTGAAAGGTTTCCTCCTCCAAGCACCCACCTTTCACGTACTGGATGCCGATGGGCAGAGCCTTTTCAGGTTCTGTGCTTAACAGATAGTACTTTATGGTTTCCAATACGTCCCCATCAGCCTGAACTGTCTCAGCCAACCGCAGACATTCTTCTACGTCAGGAAGATTACACTGGAAAACAGGGATTTTGGCAAAGAATTATTGTAAGGTTCAAACAGTTCTCTAAGATGCTTAAGTTTGCACATAATAATAGAATGGTTTGGGTTGGAAGCGACCTCAAAGCCCCCCCAGTTCCACCCCCTGCCCTGGGCAGGGACACCTCCCACCAGACCAGGTTGCTCCAAGCCCCCTCCAACCTGGCCTTGAACCCCTCCAGGGATGGGGCAGCCACAGCTTCTCTGGGCAACCTGGGCCAGGCTCTCACCACCCTCACAGCAAAGAAGTGCTTCCCCAGATCTCATCTCCATCTCCCCTCTTTCAGTGTCAAACCCTTCCCCCTCCTCCTAGGGCTCCCCTCCCTGATCCAGAGTCCCTCCCCATCTTTCCTGGAGCCCCTTGAGGGACTGGAAGGGGCTCTAAGGTCTCCCCGGAGCCTTCTCTTCTCCAGGCTGAACCCCCCCAACTCTCTCAGCCTGTCAACAGTAAGATCAAACTCTCTCTGAAAGAATTTAAGCAGCATCAGTTTCCATTATTAAAGTTTTTTTTTTAACTTTTTCCTATTGCTTTATAGATGTGCAGCCTGAGCCGAACATTAAGGGAGCTGGTGGAGGAGACCCTTCTGCTGCTGCAGAAGAAAGGGGGGATTTAAGGAGGTTACAGACATGAGATGTAAAACAATCCAGGACAGGACAGAAAACTGATCTGCCATGACACAGTTAGCTGCACTTGAGCGATGAGGAGGTTACAAAGGTATTTCTGAAGTTCATAAGCTACTCCAACGGTCACCCGTGTCATGGAAAGGCTACACACAGAGTAGAATTCAAAAAATAAAGTTCTTCTCATGCAACACTAAAAAATAAAGTCAATAAAGACTAAAAGATCAAAAAAGGACACGGAACATATAAGACTGTTAGTGACAAATCCATCCCACAGATTTACTTGCCCTTTAATTTTCTGAAATTAGTAACCAACTCAGTACAAAACCTCTCGTTAGCGTTCAGGTAAATGCTTTTCCATCGTACCTTTTCGTGCAGGTCATTGATTTCCGCTGCGCATCCAGGATAAAAAGCACATAGTTTCACTAATTGCAGTTTATTCTCGGGAATCATCATGAGGAGATCAGCCGCTAAATCCCTGCGCGAACAAGAGACGACACGTGGTTACTCGCTGGTTTGTAATAGGAGGAAACTTGGTTTTCTCTTTTACGTTCCTTTTATAACACAGATTTTACTGAAAAAATACTATTTGTAGAGAAGAGCACGTCCCCGACCACAAGAAACAGAAGTATCCCCAAGTCTCTATTTTGGTGCAATAAATGAAGCTTAATCTATTCATCTTTTTGGGGAAGTTATATGTTAATTTGCTGTTGTTTTAGTTGGTTGAATTAAAATGTTGTGAATTCCTCAAGCGTCAGAGCCAGCTCCAAGAGAGATGGAAGAACATGGGGAGGGGAAGGGAGGAGGGAGGGAGGAGGGAGAAGGGCAAAGGGAAGATGTTAATGTGGCTCTGTCATGAAACTCTCCTCAAACTTCAGGCTTCTAAAGCGCCGTGGCACCAGCAGAAAACATCTCTCGGCCACCCCCGACGGCCAGTGCTTCTGCCCCGTTACAAAAGAGAGCTTTTACAAGGAAAGAACACGATGCCTCTTTTCATCCTTCTGAAAGGAAACCCGGGTTTTCTTGATATTTTCTTGAAATATTCCTAACTTTTTACCATTTGTTACCCCCTCCTTAACACAACAAGCAGCTACAGGGAACTCAAGTGAATATTAATCAATTATTTTGAAACAATTATTCTATTGAGCTTTTAATAACTGATTATTCTGGTTGGTCCGTGACTCTCCTGTTCACGCAGACGTGGTGTCTCCTGTGACCCACAAGAGTGACTTGTCCCTGCCAAAGGCAAAAACTCCTGCTGGATTTTCAGAGCGTGGCCCTTGGCTTAAAAATGTGAGCTACGGTCAAGTATTTGCAGCTGCTTTCCAGCCCACTTCCGAGTATCGATAACAATTAAAAAAATTAAACCCTTAGTTTAAGCTTATTTTTAGCATTAGTAAAGTCAAACACCTTTCAACTCTCTCTATAAACAAGGAAAATACCTGTATCCGAGCGATGGAAAGCTAAAAGGAAAATATTGAAACAGTGAGGAACAAAACTTTATATTTTATATTATATATATTTTATATTATATATTTATAATTTTATATATATTTTATATTATGTAAATTTATATTATAAATATATTATATATAGAAATATATATAATATAAATATATAAAAATATATATAAATATATAAATATATATAATATATATAATATATATAAATATATATTATATATATTTTATATTATATATTTAATATTTATATTATGGTTTATATTCTCACTTTAAAGAGGCAAAATCTAATAGAAGATAAACTACAACAACAAATCTAAGGGCCAGTTTAACCAACTTTGTTTAACAACAACAAGAAAAAAAGCACTTTTTGACGACCCAAAGAAGCTCATGCCAATTTGGAAAATTTATTACACCCTTCCCACGCAATAGCCACTTTTCCAAGATATAGAAAGGCTCATTCAGAATATAATGTATTTCACAAGTTCTTAAACTATTTTCAAGATCAGTTACTCACATGCACTCGTCTTCACAGGCAATTTAAACACTTTTCAAAAGTGATCAGAAATTGCTCAGCTAAAAAAAGCCTGAAATCAAATGTTTATTTAAAAAAAAAACCAACCCAAAGAAGCCCTCATATAATGGCCCACAAATTGTGTTACCTGGAATGGCTTTTTTTAAGAATTAAACTGAGAACACTGTCAGTCTAAAGAATAAAAGCAGGTGGCTGAGCCTGCGCAGGCAGGATTCGGCACCTCGAGTAAAATACCACGAGCCTTGTGGAGAGCAGGAGGCTGATTTTAGCAGTATTTAGTTGCTAAAAACAAATAAAATGAAAATGGTGTTCTTAAAGACTGGCACGTTTTCCCAGGGCTGTAGATTCGGAAAGACAGGGAAGGGCACGGATGCTGAGCTTTGACTTTTTTGTTTGGATTTTATATTTTAGAGCACTTCTAAAAAAAATAAATTAATAAACCACAAAAAAAACCCAACCCAAAACCCACAACCAAACCCCCCAAACCATTGCAATAACTGATGTCATTACTAACCCATCAAGGTCCTTTCGGTGTTCCTTGAGGTGCCTACAATGAAGTATGTCTCTAGAATGAAATGTTTCCAATTGATGGATAACTCAAAGCGTAACAACCAGTGAAACCAAAAAAGGGCAAACATCAGAGTCCCCTGACCTCCAGCTTCCCCGTACGCGGAGGGGGCCAAGGGGGATTACACTGTGTTTTATTACACTGTCTTTATTACAAAATATTCAGGAATTTTTGATTTTTTTCCTACAGTATAGAAAAATGTCCTGCAAATGCTCTGCAGGGAGCAGTTCTCCAGGTTTCTCTCAGGCTCCCTCTGGATGCTTAAGCAAATACCAGCCACAGCAGAAAAACTGATGATCAGTTGCAGTATCTGCTTAAGCACAGGTTTTCTACGAAATGTTAATTCCCAAACAGCTATACAGCTGTGAGAAATACCTTAGGATGATTTTCTGCTTTTTAGTAGACAAAAACCAGACCAAAACTGTATCCTTCACAGTAAAACCACTGCAAGGAGGAGAAGAAAATGTAGCAGAGAGAAATTTTCCCCTCTGTGCAGCAGAGAAACGACCCACTCCTGCAGAATTAAATAGGAATCGTTTCATCCTTCAGTCTTGTCAGCTGCCTTGTACTCCCAATACCAACATCAAATCATTCCTCAGCCTCTTAACAAGCACGTTTTTCCAGCAAGGACTTAAAAATCCCTTCACAGATCCTACTTAAGCTTCTCTTCCTTTTGACTTTATAATTCAATTCCAGCCTTACTTTGCCTGAAACTAATTTTTACCCAGTACAGACTGGGATTTACTGCGCTACTTATTGCCCAAGCATCAGGGGGTTTTCAGCAGGTTTCAGACTCTGTTTGACAACGACTCTTCCCTCATTTGCAACGCATATGTCACGTATTTTTGAGATTAAAGCAGAACGTTTCCGTGCCCGGCGCCTCAAAGGTCTAATCCAGCAATTCTTATCCCAGCAGCGATTCCCATTCCGCTGGTTTGGTGTCTGTCAAAGTTTCAGCATGAAACACCTTTGTCTTTTTGTCGGGGGGAGGAAAAAAATAAAAATAAAATAATAACTCTTCGGATTAAGAAATTCTTACCATGTTGCTACTGTCATACATTTTCTCGCTAGCAGTTCTAGGGCATAGTGCGTTGCTTGTGCTGCGCTTTCTCCCAGGACGGAGCCCACGCTGGCCGCCAGCTCCAGCTCGTTGCCGCGGATCAGGGCTGCCATGGCAAGCTTGAGCAAAGACAAAATCACAGCGTTAAGGCCCACAGGCGTTTTTTTTTGGGGGGGGGGGGGAGGGGGGAAATCACCACGTCGAGCATAAAACATTCATTTATCAGACTGCTTTTCACAGAAGGAGAAAATACAGTTTTTAATTAAAGCTACTCTATATATGGTTTGGGTTCCTTGGACGAGTCAATAATCGTGCACCACGTGTTAAGCAGTTTTTAAATAACCAAATAGATTTCCTTCAGCAGAATGTTCTTTTATTCCACCAAGGAAATTATACATGCATAAAAAAAGCGTGACAGAAATTCCTTCTAGTCTTAAGCACGGACACTAGCTCTCAGGGTACGTATTTCCTACCTCTTTTGATGAAAGGAGACTCAAAAAAAAAACCACCCCCCAAACCCCAAAAACCCAAACCAGGAAGGGGTCTCCTGTTCTTGCCCTCTCTGGGCAACTGGAGATAGAGACCACAAAACCACTTGAAACACATCTATTTTGAAATACAGGCATTAACTGATTATTGCTTTCTCTCGGAACAGCTCATTAAGATGGAATTTTACTTCTTTTGGGGGAGAGAGGAGGAGGAACACGTTGAGTCGACAACAAAATCCAGAGAGAACGAGGGAAAGAAACAATTTGTAAAACTACAAAAAAAAAAAAAAGAAAATCTAATAAAACACTTCTTACATCTCAGCCCTATTTTTGTGCTGAGGGGTAGGGATTTTTTACTATTTACTTCACAATTTTGACTATAAATTCTTCAAGATAGAGATTGTGTCTTTTATGGCACAACAAAGTCCCAGTTCTCAATGGGTCTTTTGAGTCCCCATAAACAGTAATAATTATGTGTATAAGTATATATGTAAGGTACTTCAGTACCTTATATCTTCTTATACAACAAGATACTGTATATATGAAAATATAATTAAATAATATACTACTTTCTGTGGGTGACAGAAACCTTGAATTTAAGAGAATCAAGGGAGTTTTGCCACTACCTTCAATATTGTAAGGATCAAAATCTCTCTATAAATATACACAAAGCAAATACCAAGTATAAATAATACATTTTAGAATGTGGTACATACATTTTAAAAACCAGTTAACATGTGGAGATGTAAAAAGGAAGTCAATGTTGGCCTTTCCATACTTAAATAGAAAAAAAATATATAAGATTACCTCTATGTTTTCAACAGCCAAATGGCAACAGGCTGCAAGCACTGCATGGCCATCCTGGAAATACCATTCCGCCAGTTCCTTACTGACCTTGTGCAGGAGCCTGCAAGAAGAAAACATGAATTCTGCAAGGTGTACATCAAGGTTGGAGCTCTTCGCTTCTTCTTTTATAGACAAATCACCACATTTGCTTCTGTACCCTAAAATTCCTCTATTTGACTTAAAGATAACGACGCTGCTCGCTTTCAAAATGCAGTTTGAGCTCCATCCACTGCTTATGTTGGAGCATATTTGGGTGGATCAGTTTATCAAAATCAGTATCAGTATGGAAACGTCTCTTCAGATTGACAGAAAAAAAAGCAAATATTTGGGTATTCAACCTGTACCTGTGAACTCTGCATAAATATCTCAAATTGCTCCGAAGCCGCACATGTAAATGAAGTCACTCCACAGCCTCCGAGCTGCTTTTGTTACTACATGTGTAACCAGATAATTTGATTTAGGTTTTTGAGCACTGTTCTAAACAAGGAGAGATGTTTGGTTTTTTTGTGGGCGCAAACAGTGAAAATACCATTAATACCATTAATATGGCCATTAATGCACATTGTCAGAAATCCCCTGATGATAAAAAGTGAAGCTTCAGGAGAAGATGCATAAAACAGGGTCTCACAGATAGTTGTTCATGCTAAATCTTACTCTACTCACCAGAAGTTCTAATATGTGGCATATTCAAACATATTTAAGTGCATAGGAATGCACCTTAAAGATCAAGCAAATGAAAAGGATATTTATAATTATAATACATACCAAAAAATCCCCATTTGGTGGTAGAAGGAGGCACAATGATGGAATTATTCAGTGTGGCATCAATTAGTGACTCTATCAACTAAGTACCAGAAGACGCACTATTTTGTTGTTGAATTTTACATCACTGATGCCAAATTAAACCACTAAGGTTTATCTCCCTTGACAGCTTGACATTCTGCACTGAATTGAGGCTTTAGATATAAACGAGACCAACTTACTCATTATAATCATCTGTGTTGTTTGCACCCAAATTTGAAGATCCAGATGTTGTGGAAAGCGGTGACATCTGTATATTTCCCTCACAAGCCGCCTAGAAGGGAATAAAAAAATGGATTTATTAATGCATCAATCAGAAATGCATATGAAATGTAGCTTTTCAACAACAACAAAATAATCTAAGATCTATAAAAATCCTTCTAAGGCCCAGGAAATGTTTAAACCAATGAACTTACTCGCAGCTAAATCTTAGCCATGTTTTAGCCACTCAGACAAGAAATTCTACAAAAGCACAAGATCTTTTCCTTCCTTTAAACGTGTAGAGGATTTTTTTCAGCATTTCATTACGCTTAAAATGGACAGCGAGAGCTACAACCTTGATTTCTACACCCCAAGGAGCAAGTGGCTGTGACTGAAGGATGAATTCCATAGGTACTTCCCAGCAGGTACATCAGTAGATCTGGACAGGTTTATACAGTGGCATAAGATGAGCCTTTTTTGTGTCTGGCAATAAATTATTCCTAACATTAAACGAGAAGAGAACGGTATGCGTGAGGTGGAACCTCAGGGTTCCATTCCGTGCACTACTCAGCTACTATTAGAAGAATAACACACAGACAGACAATTTCTAAAGGACGAATCCACGTGTATTATTGAAGTCTTTATCCCTGAGGCAATTGAAGGTTCAAGGACAGGCAGGCACGAGAGAATGCACCAGGGACAAATCTTGCCAGTTTATTTAACTGATGATATTAAGGATGCAGAAATTACTCAAAAAGAATAAAGGAACGGTGAGAAAGAGTGAAATAAAGTATTGGGTCTCTCACGTTTTCTGTGCCCTTTAAACTTGCGTTTACATTAGGAAGCATTTATTTAAAAATTTGATTTCCTGCATTGATTACTGCTGCACTTGGGCAGTTTCTCCCAAAGACTCTACAGAAAGTAGCATAACCAAGACCTCAGTAGAAACGCAACAGAAATCCTACATGTCTTAGACGTCAAGGGCAACACTGACTGCTGAAAATAGGGTTAATTTTCTACTTCAACCCAAACTGAATACATTATGGGCATCTGATTGCAATTTAGAAGGAACAGGCTTAAAATCTGTGAGCATGAGATATCTTTTTATGACTTCTGGGTAAAAACAGGCCAATAGAATACGCAAGTAGGGAGTAGGGTAGGATTATTCAGCCATTTTGCCAAGGTGAACGGAACCAGCCTTTTAAATACACTTGTCATCTTCAGAGTTAGAAATGAATAGCGAAATACATCTTCCATTGATATATTTAATACTACCTGGGCAACAAGCAGAGCCTCTTTAAGTTGGCCTCGTGACGTAAAGAAAGAAACTAGTTTCTTCACATCTCCGATAGCTATGCAGTATGGGATGACATCATCATTCTCTTCCTGAATTAGCTGATCAGCTCTCCTAAATAAACAAATCAATAAATAAACAAGAAAGATCTACACACATTATCGATCATTGAACTTATCTCTACAGTACAGGTGTTCGATGAAGCCATATAAAGTTCACTGAAACCCCTCTGTCCGTTTTATGGACAGAACGTAAGATTCAGCGTCACATTTTTATGATTTTTAGATTTTTTACCTCTGCATTAACTTCCTCCAGTATTTCATCGAGACACCAGGTGCAACAGAGAGTGCTTTGTCCCACTAGAAGAAAGCAGCAACACATTTAACTTGATCGATTTATTTTGAGAAGCAGCTGTATTTTTAACTATTTTCACATTTCTTCCCTTAAAAATCAGTTTGTCAAGAGGTTAAATAAGGAATGAGCTATGCATTAGACTGCATATGTTAAAAATAAGATAATTGGAGCAAAATTACTCCTTTCTGGACTTATTTTGTTGCTACCCCGTCTCTGCTTGGGTAGCTGGTTTTCACAAACCTTCGTATTTTATTATTTTTCAATAATGCTTTGATACTTTACCTCTCCAAGTTCTACCATTAGTTCACAGTATCGCTGGATTTGTCCTAATCTCAAATGTATTTCTGCAGCTTCTTTAAGCCTCTCCTCTTTGCTGGGAGCGCCAATGCCACCTCCAAACTTGGACATTTTTACTGTTGTCAGTTCTTGAGCCTTGGACTTGGGGGTGGGGGAAGTTTAAAAAGTAAAAATTAACAAAAAAGTAAAGTTTTCAGTGATGAAAACAAGTTTTCTTAAGAATGGACTGCAGTCAAACATTGCAATGGAATATAAAGGCTGTCATTTAAGAAAAAATCCTTCTGAGAGAAGGCTAATTGGAAGAGATCACAATGAGATTACAGCGAACTAATTAGAAGAGCTTACAATGAGATTACAGAGAACTATTTATATTGTTAAAGTAACTGTTTAGTGTTTTGTTGCACACATAAATTTTCCTCAATTATCTTCCTTTAATCCTTTTTCTGTAATTTTTTTTATTCTCAACCATTTTCTCATGTGCAATAGTAATTCACAGGATGCCCATCATAAAAATCTACATTTTTTTGAAATTTCACACAGATATTTGGGAACATAAAGCATACAGAGATGAAAATTGTATTCATTATCGTTATAGTGGTGTCTAAATAAGGAAAGAATAAAGAGAGTGGGCTCAGCCTGTGTCCTGCTCTGTTGTCACCCAAGTTATAAATGTGTGAAATCACGTTTCAGGGCTGAACAGGAACCAAGACTGAATTTCTTCTCCTGGGGCCAACTGGCTGGGAAAACTGGGGTTTGGACACAGGGACCCACACCTCCAGCTTCATAATAATAGCAGAGCAGCTGCTGTTATTAGAATTAACATCACCAATAAAAAACTTCCAGCACTTAAGAGTCATAAATTGTCAAAGAGTCAGACTGTGTGTCTGGTTGCAGACCCGTATGTGCAGCGACTAATAAATCTGTGTTCTAGCACTTGAATTTCACACTCCCATCCCAGTCACTCTCCAGCTGCGCATCGGCATTAACAACAGGTTCTTGGTTTTCCTCCAGAGGGAAAAAAAAGAGCATATTTCTGCTGACTCTTCTCCACTTTCAGACACAAATTCCCCCATCCGACACCTGAACAGAACTACAAACTTCATGTTTATCCAACCAAATAATTTTATTTTATTGAATATAAAAGTATGGTGTGTGTATAATAGGGAAGACAAACTGGGTTCATAACTCAAGCTCTAGCGATTCTGGCTTTGCAATTTCTTTCCATTATTTTGAAAGCTGCTTTTGTAGTTAAAAGTCTTAACCTAACGTTTTAACACTGAATAAACTGTGATCCTTTTGTAAAGCGTTAAATGATATTTTTAAAGAATTAAATATTATATGGACTAACAACCACATAGGCTTCACTTACCATTCTAAATCGAAGGAGATGTTTCATGTGCATGATTCCTTTGCAGTAGTTTTGCGGCAGCAAACTGTCGTCCTGTCCTTTTATCACAGCAACTAAATCCCATAAATTTTTGCTGCCTCCTGGAGGCTAAAATTGTTAGGGAAGAAGAGAGTTGCATTACAGTCACGTTCAAGAGAGAAACTGGAACTTAGAAAGACATCTTGCAGGACATGAAGGCATTTTGGGGTTTTTTTTTGAATAAATTGTAAGTATTTTTATTGCTCTAACATTTGAATCAATCCTCCTGTAGAACTAGGACAATGGTTTAACGTTCAATGAGGTCTAGAAGAGAGCAAGTAATTAAAAGCTTAAAAAAAAAATTTAAAATCATTAAACTTTCTACGTGAAGGAGCTTTTCTGAGAATAACAGGATCACAAGTTGAGAAGTTCAATTATTTCTGAGCTGGTAAAAAGCAGATCCTACAGATTAAAAAAAAAAGAGAGACTATTCCCTTTTTTTTTACAGTCCCTTAAAGCTCTTACTTGACTCCCTGTAGTTTAAGCACACCACTTTATTCTCTGCACTCAAAAAGCACCGAACACAGAAGATCAAATGCATTTTTGTTCTTGGAAAAGTCTAATGTTCTTATAACAGTTTTACTCTCGATTCAAAATGGGACATCCAAATTTATAAATTCTGTAAAACAAGGATTTCCCTAAAAATCTAGTTCTAATAAAGCAGGAAATGTCAAGATTTGTGACTGAGGAATATTGTTTCAGCATTTCAAAATCAAACACTTCAATTCAGCCAGAAATCAACCCAAATATTTGGGTTGGTCATCCAGCCCTACAGCTTCTACAAGGAAACCCAGCAGTTTTGGCACCGACACTTGGGCAGTTCAAACCTCATCTGGAATGAGGGTGTCCCTTTGATGGATTAAAATGAAAAGCTTCCAATGTAGTTTGATAAAAAACAGCTTTTCATTTTCTTCAATAGAAAATTCTTGTCAAATCAAATTTTTACTGGAAAATTAAATTATCCCACCTATTTCTCTTTTTCAAAAATTGGTGTTGGCAACTGACAAACAATTCAGTCATGGACATTTTTAATACGCAGAACTGTTAAGAGACAGAATCGATTTCTGCTTATTTTCTGAGCTCCCTTTAAGAAAGGGAGAAAAAAAATGGTAGAGAAGAAAGACATTTCAGTTTTGTAGATTGATTTGATCTTAAGGTCCCTTTGATCTGATCTTAAAAGTCCCTTCCAACTTAGACAATTCTATGATTCTATGATTTCAGAAGAGAAAGTCATACACACTGACAACATCCTTAAGACCGCAGAATACTTACTGAAAAACATTCTGAAAACCACCTTAGTTTTTTTCCTCGGGGATTTCCTGTCAATTTTTCCACTTCTTGTTTAATATCCCTGGAAACTTTACCACACAGCAAAGGAGGAGCCCCGGATTCCACAGCGCGATCTAACACACGCACAAAGATTTATACATGAAAATTAAAAAATAGACAAACAAACCAGAAAGAATTATACTAACATACAGAAAATTAAAACACCGGTATATACAATTTATATATCTATATATTACCTGTATTACCGATAATCTCGTCCCAACATCTGTCTACAAAGATATTTATTTGGAGAGGGTTTATAAGAGGTGCCAATGACCAGAGTCTCACAGTGGAGTCACGAGAGCAAGATGCCATAGTGAATGGGCGACTGGGATGACACGTTAATCCTAGGAGAGAGGATATTTAAAAATGTAGTCAAATAATTAAGTTAATTTAATCAAACTGGTTATTAGATAATCTTATAAATTTTGAAATATTTACAAATGCATTTCAATCCAGAAATAAACCAAAATTTTAAAACATTACCATATACATCTGCCCCATGATCATAAACTGTGTCCAAACACGTTCCATCTCTCGTGTCCCAGACTCGAATCGTGTAGTCCCAGCTGCCGGATACTAAAAGGTAGGGAATTTCAGGATTCCACATCAGTCCCCGGACCGGAGCTGTGTGTCCACTCAGAACATTTATACACGCATCCTGTGTATAGTCCCATATTCGAACAGTACTGAAACAGGATAAAACCACCTGTGTCCATCAAATCACCGACAGAAATACGATTATCTCTCTACTTCAGCAATATTCTAAGTTTCAAATTAATCAGAATATTTATTTGCAGTATGTTTACAGAAGATGAAACAGGAGAGATTGGAGCTAAAGCCCTTTGTATTTAGGATGGGTATAAAATACAAAGAGGGTTCATCACTGGGTACTGCTAAAAGGCATTCAAAGGGTAATTTTCGCTCATGTGAAATAGAGGGGATTTACACGTAAAGAGGTTGTTGTCAAGTTCGTTTCTTTCATGAATCGTTACACTACGAATTAACAGCTTTTGCTGCAAGCACAGACATCTAATGAATGATACTGGGGAAAGCAGCAGAAGCCAGAACTCCAAACTTGTGATCCTTTACAGGAATGTTTGGCATATTCTGCAGGGAAATGGCTTAGAATCACAGAAAAAAATCCTTCCTCCTGCTTACTACAGACTGATGCCCTCTCCCTCAAAAACTATCAACAAAACCAACAAAAGAGAAGTACCTAGCACCCATTAAAAATCTCCAAAAGTTATACTTAATTATGCTTTTGAAAGACATCAAGTAAGAGCAGGTCTTGCACCCATATCTTTAGATATAACGTAAGCACGTGGTACCCTCCTTGTACCATTCCTGGGAGTAGCAGGTATCAGTCACTGACTCTACCCTTGGGAAAACATTTGGAAAATTGTATTGCTACAATTGTGATGATTTTAGATAATTTTATCCTGCTGCCCAAATACTGTATAATACTTCCCTGGAGGGGTTCAAGGCCAGGTTGGAGGGGGCTTGGAGCAACCTGGTCTGGTGGGAGGTGTCCCTGCCCAGGGCAAGGGGTGGCACTGGATGGACTTTAAGGTCCCTTCCAAATCTTGAGTTTCTCTAATAGTTCTGCTTGAGATTTGAAGTTTTCCAGCAGTTCAGAAACACTCACCCGTCATCGGAGCCGCTGCAGAGGATGCCTTCTCTCAGGGGAGACCACCGCACGTGAAACACCTTGGCAGTATGTCCTGAAAAAACCTTCAGCGGCTGGTCTGAGCTGGTGGCCAAGTAGTAAACGCGAACGTTTTTATCCTCACATCCGGTGGCTATCATATCTCTGCAAAATGAAGAGAGTAAAATCCTTGGTCATTTGGATCATTAAAAGTACTTATGGGTGTTTTTTTTTTTTAGTTTAAAAATAAATATGATGCGTCTTTTGCAAGTAACTTTAAAAATAGCTTATTTTCCCTTCTCCTTTGTCTCTTTATGATGTAATCATTGATAACCCAATTAAATATACTAAATCAGAAAAAAACCTGACAAAGATCCACAGGGAATAGTATTTGCACTACAGTCCGTCGAAGCACCCAACACAACTATCAATAGATTGAATTACTGTATAACTGGTTTTTGACAAAAAAAATCATGCTATTATAAGGAATTATCTGCAAAATTAACATCTATCAGGGTCTATTTAGTTGCCTGCTACATCTTCAGCTTATCAGTCATTAAAAGGAAGCCAATTGAAACCAATCTAAACCCCCCTTTCCTGGTATTAATGTCTGCATTCCCCCCCCCCCCCCTTTATATACTCAGAAAGAGAATTTCTTTTTCTCTCATCAATATATACTGGGAACACAGAGGAATATAGAGCCAATTTCAGTGCTCTAATATAATGGTAAATATCACATTCTAAATAACTTTGTGGCAATCAATTTAAATAGTAATCGGTAATCAACGTAAATAGTAAATATTATCAATTCTTTGCGTTAATTTTTACTTACTTGTTGTTCTGACTCCAGTCACAGCCAAACACAGCAGCTGGATGTTTGTACTTGTGAAGGACTTTGCCGTCGATGGTCCGAATGATACTGAAATGGAATATTAGGAGAAAAAGAACATTCTAAGTAGGTTATCCAAAAGTCAAGTTTGTTTCTGTGCAAATAAGCCAGATAGAAAAAAAAAAAAAAAAAGAATAGGAGAAATCTTTATTCCTACAGCCCCTCAACTACAAGGCTAATGATGTACTTCCTAACAAAGCTTTTAATTGGACTTTAATTTAAGGTCCACGTTCTTTCAGAGGAGCTGCAAAGGTGTCCACGGTAGTACCTCCCTCCTCGAAAGGACCCTCACAGCCCAAAATCTACCTTGCAGCTTGGCTTTAAGGTACAAATAGATCTTTAGGGAATTTAAATTAAAAATAAAAATTGATTGATTGTTTTCGATTGATTGTTTTCTAAAATTCATGCTAATTATGTTTGAGCTGAAATACCATGAGATGCAAAGGAAAAGAGTGAATAAGGTTTTAAAAATGTACCGAAACACAAAACATGCAAAAATGTTCTCAATGGGCATTTGTAAATTTTTTACAAATAAACTATTTACTCCTGTAATAGTACAATCGTTAATTACTTTGGTCTAACATAGTGATTCTTAGTCCTTGAAATAACCAACTTTAAAAAAGTTTAATAAATGAAGATAAGTAAAGTGAAATAGTTTTTGAAAAAAGTCCTCTAGCTACAGATAAGGAACCTAGAAGAATATTCTTGGCCAAATGAAAAAAAAAAATCAATATTCAGTTTCCCTATCAGAGTGTCTTAGACATTACTCCTTTTGCAAACATTTCCTTTATTTTTTTTTTTTAAATTATGAAAAATATATTCTAACAAGTACAGGAGATTAATATAAACCAAGTTTTGGCCAGTAAGAACAGTTTTTAAATTAATAACTGATAGAGATTAATGTGTCTAAATTTACTGACTTGAGAAGTGCATTAGAAATTTTCTTTTTTCTTCCAATAACACTCACCAAAATCCATCACTGCTGCACGTTGCTATTCTTTTGGAATCTTTATGACTCCAGGCAATGCAGAAGATTCCATTCTTTCCATGCTTCAAAAAATGCAAAATACCTATCAATAAGAAATAATTCACCCCTTTTTTCTCTCATCTATTGACTCATCTTTTTTTTAATTTTATTCTCCTATGGGCTTCAGCCCTTTTCTCCCAGTAAATTACACTTGTAAAAAACCACATTATAATGAGTCCCCAGTATAACTGGGATATTTGAGAATATCCAAGTCCAAAAATTGGGACTGAGAAGAGAGACAGCAAAACTGACATTTACTCTCCAGAATCCCAGGGACAAAAGTTGAAGAATGAGCAACCCATAACTATATGGACCTGAAGCTCAAATAAAAGTTCACTCCTTGTTGGAATAATGAAATCATTGGGCATGAATAATTGTGGTAGGTGAAAACTTCAGTGGGAAGTGTACCAGGACGAGTGTTTGAGAAAAAGATGTTTAGTAGCACAAGTGCAAATCTTCTGAGTGTTAGAACTCAGGAACTCCCAGATGTATGGACATATATTTGTTTTCTGCCCTCCTCCCTCATCTCTGTCTTAATAAAGAGCATCCTTCATCCTCGGGTGCAGATGCCACAGTTAATTTTGTCTGTATATAATCTGAAGATTACAGCTATGTACTAAGAATACCCAAAACAGAATAGAAAACCACAACACAGCAGGATAGGACGAGGGGGAACAGTCTTAAACTGAAAGAGGGGAGATGGAGATGAGATCTGGGGAAGAAATTCTTTGCTGTGAGGGTGGTGAGAGCCTGGCCCAGGTTGCCCAGAGAAGCTGTGGCTGCCCCATCCCTGGAGGGGTTCAAGGCCAGGTTGGAGGGGGCTTGGAGCAACCTGGTCTGGTGGGAGGTGTGGGGGTTGCACTGGATGGTCTTCAAGGTCCCTCCCAACCCAAACCATTCTGTGATTAAATAGCTCCTTCTGCCACTAACAATTATGCTACTGCTCCAGGACTTGCAAATACCTGCAGAGATTTCAGGTAAGACAAGGCAAAACTCTCAATAAGGCCTCCTGCTTGCTGTGCTGCAAAATAGAGATTTATTGCTCTAAATCCAGGGACTGAAATTTTTTTCTGGGCCTTTCGTTTGAAAAGACATAATTTTACATTGTGATACCCGGTTTAAAGTCTATATGCCCATATACATCTGCACGCTTAAGAAAGAATCAGCTACACTTTTGCTGTGTATCACTACAGGACCAATTTGAAGATAATTGAGACCATCTGGGCCTTCATCATTCTCGTATCACAAGTAAAAACACTTCTGCCTCAGAGATAAACTGGCACCTACATAATTCTTTCTATAGATTTTTATATTATAGCACCTTTTAAAAACATATGAATTTAGACCCATCTTTCTTTATTGACACTAGAAGGAACGACTAACTTGCATTTTATACAGAGAAAAAGCGATGTGATCTCCTCTTACCTCACTGAACCTGGTTATCATTTTGCCTTTCGGGACGTCCCAGATGAAGGCACCGTTTCGGGATGTTGCCCCTGCTATGCAGTTCAGATCTCCTTCAGAGAAAGACATTTGTAAGATCTCACAATAAACATCAGATCGCAACATTGTTTGACTAACATGTTTCTGCTTTACATTCAAGAAACGTAATGTAAAGGGAAGACATCGATGACACATAAACAAGAGTTTTTCAGTTTCAGGCCAGTATTTGATACTAAGTCACAAATATCAATTTCCACAAAAGTATGACCTGCTTTTCTACATTCCTATTTTGAGGAAAGGGCAAAATAAAAGTTGTATTGTTGTAAAACAGTATATATATATATACTGTATACATAATAGTACTTTTTTTTTTTTTTTTCAATCCTGCACCACTGCAGCACCATCAAGAACATACGTGGATCTGTAACCACGCTCTACAGGGCGGAAAATCTGAATATACGACTCCCTAGTGAGAGCCTGAGAACTGAATTCAGGACCAATCCAAAAGCCACCAAATTCTTTCTCCTCACCCCAGCGACCCTCTACCCCAATGTAGCTATACTTTTCCTAAATACCTATACGGTACATTTATATATAAGTTTCGACTCTTATTTTATACCGAACTTCGGAGGCAGAAAATGCAATCTCTGCAGGAGGAGCCTAGAAAGGCACGTGTATAAGATGGAAAAAGATTCAGGCAGAAGAATGATAAGGAAAAAAAAAATTACACATAGTGGAATGCATTGGATTATATATTAGGAATTAAGACAAATTACAGTAGAAGGTGGAGAGGAACTCTCTAGGAATAAGGAAAGTGAAAGAAGCAGGAAAAGTTCTGTCCGGGATGGACAGGAACCTTTGGACAGGATGGTAAGGAACTGAAGCTGAAGCACGTGCCTCCAATTAGCTTAAATTCACTTAAAAATAAATAAATATCAGAATACAAGACTTGAAAAGTACCCCCTGGGTGAACAAACTGTTCTTCCAATGTGAGATACTCCTACAAACTGAATTTAAATTTCAAAACAAATTAACACAAAAGAAAACACCATATTTGATATTGCTATAATTTCCACACGGCAAAAGAAATCATCTGTGGAAAGGAACAAGATGCAAGAGACTCTCTGAAAGGAAAAAAGGGCAAATTCATTTCACACGTGCAAGCTACACTAAGCTTCCCATCACAAGATTTTTTTCCTGTCAGATATTATTTCTTAGAGTTTAAAAGCATGGGAGAGAAAGGCAGTGAGCTGAAGTATTTAGGCTTATTGCAAACTGAATCTGCCATCCAAAGAATGAAAACACAACAAGAGAGGCTACCTGTCATCAGCTACTGCCACCAGTAACTCTCAGAAACGCACTCCCAGGCTTCCCTAAGTGTAAGGTGAGAAGCTTTAAGAGGAGAATTTCCCACTGACTTCAGTGACTTCTTTAAGAAACAGCAGATGCTTTGCAGAAAAGGTACTACCTATTCTGATAGGGTAAAAACAGCTTGTCGGTGATTAGAATCCTACACAAAGAAGGAAGAAAAAGAACTAAATGCATGTTCCACTTTTCCAGCATGAAATAGAATGTGAATTCCTTTAATCAACTCTTCTCATGCAAATAAAGCATTTTCATTGTCTGCATAACGTAATGCTAAAAGGCTCCAGAGATTTTCCTCCCTCCATTCTGACTCAGTGTGAAATATCGGGATCGTTCCTCAAAAGGGTAAAACCTCAACAACTTGTGAAGCACTGAATTCTACAGGGTTCACAGGTAATAGTTCAGTCACATTTAAACCTTCTAAGATACACTTCCACCTAAAACTAATACTTTTATAACACAAATTGCTGCCAGCCAATGCAAATTCAAAGAACATTTAGACCCAAAGCAAAATATTCTTACCTGGAGCCCAAGAAAGGGAATAAATAACCCCCTCATTACCAGGAGATGTGTAAACCGCTGTTAAAGTATTTATGTCCCAAACTTTTATTGTGCCATCAAATGAAGCTGTAGCAAGAAGATCAGGGTTATCAGGTTTGAATTTGCAATCAAAGATGGTCTCAACATGTCCCTTAAATGAAACAAATATTTAATCCATTTTTATTACATTTGATTTTTTTTTCAGAAGTCCAACTCTAGATCAAACTCTAAAATACATTGTATTACAACCTGTCAGACCAATTATGAGTGCCAAAAAACCTGGCTCATCAGTCAAAATTAAAAGGCATAAAATAGCTTGGACTATAAGTCTCCTCCCTTTCATAGATCATTATTAAAGATAGAAAAATTCTGCGCTGAAACACCAGGGTGATGCAACGCCAGGGATTTGTTAGCATTTTCCATTGGAACTGAGTTGCTAATAAGCAGAATTTAAAAGGTAAACTAAAAAAAACAACCAAGAAAAAATAATTTTTAAAAACAGAAGTAATTCTGCCCTTTAGGTAAAAAGTATCTGACTGAAAAAAATAAAGCTTTGTATGTGGATCACATTCTAGAAGTTTTCTAGTATTCCACTGAGTTTTCTATGTTCTAAATACAGTGTATGCTCTATTGCAGTTTAAACTTCAATCCATTAGAAATTTCACATGTCAACTGTTAGTTTTCCAAGACACGCGTTTGTAGTATTTATCTTTGCACACACAGGAAAACCAGACAACATGTAAGAGGCTTTTTAAGCCTCAGCTTCACAGAAGCAAATCCATTAAGAATGGAAAACAAACACCAACCACCAGCCTCTGTTCAAAGTGTGGGAGTACAGCTGGGGATTATTTACATTTTACCAAGGAAAAGAGAATAAGGGGGAAGAGGAAAAGAGAAAAATCCTCAACAATAACCCAAAGCCCAGTGAAGAAGAGGCTCACCTAAGATGCGCTAAACCCAGTTTGGAATTTCTGCTGCAAAGAAGGTTTAATAATTCGGTCTTTGTCATTTTAAAGTGAATGACCTCACCATCTGAGTTGCACGTATTTTCTCTCTGATTTGACTAGAACTTTTATTCCGGATTATAGAAAACCCCCCCAGATAATATTTCGAGAAGGCCATCAAACTAAAATTTCAGTTAAAAAAAAACCACCACAAAAACCCAAGTCCTTACATCTTTATTTCTGGATGAAAACTCCAGAATACTTAAAACAGTAGAGAATAACAAGATTCAGTCTTTTGCCCTAAAGATTTACTTTCAACTTCAGAACTGTCACTTTGTTTCCTAGAAAGTTAAGACTCTCGTAATGACAGAAACTGTTTTACAGTGCTGTGAAGACTTCATCGTCCGTTTTTTTGCTGTTAGAAGAAAGTGTTTAAGTCAAATAAACTCTCATGCCAAAGACAGAGGGGAAACGTACCAGATCTCTCAGGAAATCCCACTTTTTGGCTCCCATGTCATAAAGCCCCACTCCACCATCCATGAAGCAGCAGACGGCGTGACCAGGAGGGAGGGAAAACGCTTGGTTTTGGGTTAAAGTTGGAGGAGGAACAGCCTCGCTAGTTGAGGACGTATGGTGATTTTTCGTAGGATACTGTGATGAACATGCTGAACAAAATAAAGGAAAAAGATATAAACAGATAAGATTATTTTTTTTTTCCATTTAATAATAAGTAACAATTATACAGAGTAAAATGCTCTGTATTCCAATGAGATTAAAATCAAAAGTAATGGAGAATTCCTGAATGAAGCCTTCCCTGCTCAAGACGGACTTTATAAAGCGCTTGATGCTTTACGCGTTTGTCCAGCCCCAGAGGGCACCTCTGGCACCAGAGGGTACTTTGTTTAATTAAGAACTACAGAACTGACCCAAACTTAGAGAGATCAACTCATAACAAGAATCACAAACAAGATTTTTCTTTACTTGCAGCCACTGCAAGGAATAACAATAAAAGTTACACTTACGCTTTTTCTTTGGAGGGGAACTCAGCACGTGCAAACCATGGAAACCAGTTTTCTTCAATTTAAAATTATCTATAGGTGTCGTACGGGAAACATTCCAAAAACGTAACACTCCAACCTGAGAATCTGAGGTTTAAAAAAAACATACAAAACCACTTACTTGTTTTATTTATTACTCTCTTTTTACTGTATACAGAGGTATGCGGTGTAAGGACTGATTTAAGCAAAAATAGAGCAATTAAACTTAGAATCCTAAGAATTTTATAAGCAGGGACTGTCATCTCTGTGGCAGTATCACCATTAACAACAATAATTATTAGCACTAGTTACTTAAACTTTAGTAGATAAACTCTGTGGAACTTAGAATCATAGAGAGGTTCATCTATGAACTTCTCTCATTACAAAAGATTCTCAGTGTCTCACTTTCCTTACTCGTTAGTTCTTCAATCTAACGTCTTTGGTGTGCAAAAAGAGGCAGGAAATAGAGTCATTTTTTTAAAAAATCGTTCTAAAAATAGAGCAAGAAAACCTGGGGAGCAAGAAGTGACATCCACTACTAGTACAATGCATTTTATTCCTATTCCCAAAGTAACTCTCGTATTTGTTGCTAAAACATACATGAGGAAAATATTATTTAGTATAAAAAAAATAGATTAAAGTCACTCGTTTATGTACCCAACAAATAGAGAACAAGAAAAAAAGTGCTCAGTAGTTTTCTGTTCTTTTCTACAGTTTAATGTATTTTTTTGTACAGTACACGAATGCTGTTATTTGTAGAGATGTTAAGAAACAGAGCAAATTTGAAGTATCTATGTGGAAGACTCAAACCTATATTCATTACTTTTGTGTAAATAGGGAAATAAAAGGCTTACCTCCAGTTACAAACATCCCGGGTGCACTAGAAACCCAGGCCAAACACTGAACAGACGCCGCTGCACTGGGAAAACTAAAAGTTGTGATACAGGACAAAGATTCGGAATCCACCAGTCGAATACCGTTGTGTAAATTCGCCACCAGAAGGTAATCGGTTGACAAAGGGTCCCACTCCAGCGCCGTAACTGGATCCTCTTCATCTGTTCCTTCCAGAGACTCTGGTCTTAAGACGTGTTTCTGATTTTTAGAACCTTTAGGAGGACAAGAAAACAGATTATTATTTCAAAATGAAATCAAGTATATCCTTTGCAACCATCATTTTTGTCTCTCCTTGAAATTTTTCGTAGCCTGCTCTACTCTGCACCAGTGAAATGAATGAAGGTGGCTTTGAAATATTTGACTTTAAGTAGTTCTGGCTCCATCTGATCCAACTTTCTTCTTAACACAGCAGGAAATAGAAAGAGCTGTCAGGTTGGTCAACATAATTTTATACCAAAGTATGTTAAATCATATACATTGGCCTAAAAATTTCCATGAATAAAGGCCTGCAGCACAGCCAAAAATATAAGTTATCTGTATTTTCATATACAGGCAAATCCAGGCAAAACAAAAGCAGTGTGAACTTGAAAAAAAAATGTAGCAGTTAAAAAAAGTGTTTATGAACAATTGCCTTTAGATTTTTTTCTTCCTCAAAACTACGTGTGCAATTATGAAGCATTCACAGATTTTGAGGCCAGAACAGGTCGTTAAATATCCAATTTGACACCGGCATAAGAGAAAACATATTTCACTTAATGTTCCATATTATCGAGAACCACAACTTGTAACATCATCTTTATTTCTTGCTTTTTGTTTTTACAGAGAGCTGGCTCTTAGTTTTATAAGACAGTGTGTAGTCCCAACGAATAATTAACAACATAGATCCGTAATTTTGAAGCTGTGATTTTGTATTAAAAAAACAAACTAAAATTATACCCCTGTTCTAGAAATAATGAATCGACATCTTCCATTTTTCAGTTTTTAATCTAATTTTCAATGTTGATGATGAATAATACAATTCGTCATAATATGATAAATGCCAAGACCTACCTATATTCCTTAATGACTGATGGGGAACTAAACCTATTCTGATATACTAAAAAAAAATGCTGAATATTAAAATAACTCTCACTATGTTTTTCTAGGGAAAATGCTATTAATGCACACTATATCTATGGTAACTTTATAGATCAACTCCCAGAAATGAAGGAAATAATTTAAGACTGAATAACAATTAGTAGCATAAACTGGTTTCTCCGCTCCATTTATATTTGTATGTAAGACAGCTGCAACGGTGTAGTTGTCTCTTTTGAAGCATCAGGAATAACAACAGGAATAATATCAGAAATACCAGATAAATCCTTTAAATTTGCCTAAACCTTTGGGATTCCCTCCTTCTTTAACAGTGTCCCCTGCTTACTTTTCAGTGCAGATTTTTGCTGAATGAAAATCACCATTCAAGTGAAAACCAAGCACTGACAACAAAGCAGGATTGTCATTTTTCAGGTAGCTTTACAAGAATTTTGCTTTTAAGCAAAAAGCCCTCGAGCAATCCAAGCCAGTCCCAAGGGAGCCCAACCAGCTGGTGGGGAGCATGGACGTTGAGGAGCTGCTCAGTTCTCCCCGGGCTCCACAAAAGAGAATAGAAGCAAAGCTGATGGAAACCCTAACTGTTAAATTTTATTTTCCATTAAAAGATGACACCAGCCCTGTGAATCATTCAACGATGCTTATTCGGAGAACAAATGAAAGGTAAACTAGGACAGGACACTTGGCTCTACGTGAGTGCGCTGCGTTTCTTTGAAAATAGGGTACTTATCTTAAATCCTGCCACGTTTTTATTTCTCATTAAATGTTCTGCTACAATAATGGATGGCCTGGAGTTAATTGAAAGAAAATACAGCCACAAGAGAAAAACCTGAATAGATAATGATGAAAAAAACAGTTGTCATTTACTAATTATGCAGCAGTGAGTCACAGCTAAGCAGAAGGACTAGAGCCTCCCAATCTGGAGTCGATCACACCCAACTTCCAAGCAATTAACAGGAACCTGTGGATATTCAGGTTCTCTCAAATACAAGATATACATACAACAAATAAATATTTTACCATATCAGTTTTTACCTGGCTGAAAAATAGACAGGCTTCCATCGGTATGTCCAAACACTACTTTTCCTTTTTTCTTTGGATGCCACCGAAAGAGACTGATATCTGACAAGAAACTATGTGCTTCCCTGTGTACCGTCACCCCACTGTCGGGTCCTGAGATAGTCCAAATGTACAAGGGACCTCTGTGGGACACAAAGGCCACCGTGTCACCGGCATTCCAGCACCAGCTCAGGGATGCAGGGATTCCTGAAACACACAGGGAAACCATGTAAGAACCAGGATATGAAATTCAGTGTATTACTGCTTGGCCCAGTATCAGCAGTTGTCTTGAAAAGCTGTAGAAATAATTATTCTTCTACATAAAAATGATTGCATGAAATTTAGACAACGGTGGGAACATCTTATGGGTAAAAGGAAACATATATCCATAGGCAGGAAGCAGAATTATTTCCCAAATTATTTTAATACAACTTTGATGGGCTTTATTTTATGATACTTTTACTTGATTTCATTAGTGCCAAAGACAATCACAGAGCTGGTAAAATACTGAAACCTTTAAGATGTCTATTTTTGCAAAACACAATGAAATTTAAATTAGAGATAAATATAACAGAGACAGGTATTTGTGAAAAAAATTAGAAAGCCAGCTCTGTAATCAAAGGGAACTCTGGATGGCTTCCTCCTGGATATATGAGTTAATTCAGCTGCCCAACACCCAACTGCTGGCATTCCAGTTTAAGCGTTTTGAGCTTAAAATCTCCATCTCATTATCCTCTTAATTTCATAGTGTGTGTCTGAAGAAATAAATGACAGTAAGACAAACTCCTCAAGCTGAAAATCCAAACCCTTTGTTGTTAGACACTTTAATATGGCAGTGTCAAAGAGAGCAACAGCACCATTATCAGGACGTTTAAACATATTATCCTAAAAGCAAATTAGCTTCTAAAAAGTTTAAAATAATTCTAACACTTATTTCACCCATAGCCATTGGCTGAAATTGTTTTTTAAACAAGGAATGCATTGAAAAATCACTATCACTTTTTATATTAATGTATAATCTGATACAATATTCCTTTCTGAATGGATCAAAACAACATGTTTTTTTTCTACTTATTCATTTGCAGGATACACAAGAGGTACAAGATTTTCACACGTATCCTAAGTGCTCTGGAAAGAGCTGAGTAGGGGGGTCCCGAAATATCTTAGAAGATCCTGAGATACTGACTGCTCTTGGGTTCCACCTATTTTTCAAGAATGCAAATGTAGGAGTCAAGGACATTGGACATTGACCGAAAGAACAGAAATACAGGTACTGGTTTTGACTGAAGGGAATGAATCTGAACTGGGCAGGGAAAGGTGGCAAATAAAGACTTTTACCCCCCTAAACTTCTACTACAATCTCCCAATCAGCAGTTTCAAGTCCTGAGAGAAGATGCAGGTAGACAAGCATTAGGGTGTTCAAACAAAACCCGTTTTTCAAATTCACTGATAATTTATACTTGAATCTATTGAAGGCTACATTTCATTTGCTTTCACTTCCATAAAGTTATCATGAAAACACACAAGGTTTAAAATTTAATTATTTATCCTTTTATATAGGGATGGAAAAAACTGGGTTTTTTTTTCCTACTCAACAAGAAAACAATGGCCAAGTAAATTCTTGAATTGGTCAAGTACTTTAGAAATATGTATAAACTCTTTCTTTTCCAACTAGAGCAATTTACTCAAACACACTATAATCATTTTTTTAAAATGAAGTGCAACAAATCCAACAAAAATAATGTGTTATGCAATTGTTAAACCTCTCTCCTACCAACTGCTTAGAGTTTACTCTATATTGAGTATTTCTGACACCTGTGGATGAAAAAACTGCATGGATCAAATAGCTCTCCGTGTCTGAAATACCTTTTGTATTGTCCAGCCTGGCCACGACTTTCTGCTCAGTGACGTTCCAGACAATCACTAAACTATCTGCACTGGCACTTGCAAACACGTCAGGGTTGTGGGGACACCACGAGATGGCTGTGATTGTCTTTTTATGCTCAGACATAATTGCCCGCAGCTTGAATTCATTGTACTGGTGATCCAGCTAAACAAAAAAGAAAATTCATTTTAGAAATACATATTTTGTAAACTCACTTTAAGTACTGTTGTGTTGAAGAATAATTCATGTAACAGTATTTGACGTACAGATGAATTTATAGTGGATCTAACAATTGTCAATACCTGACATCTCAATAAATTAAATTCTCAATATTCAATATTCTCAAATATTCTGAAATATTCTCAATGTTCTCAATCTTCAATAAATTAAAATTTGACTTGGACAGAAAAGCTGACAAATATTCAATTAGCCCAACCAGTATTAACATAGTCTATCCTCTTGTCACTTAAAAACTATTATATTCCACTCATAACTGCACTCAAACACAATCCTAAAATCCTTTATTTCTACGCCTGGTAACAATCATAGAATGGGTAAGAGTTGGAAGGGACCTTAAAGATCATCGAGTTCCAACCCCCTGCCATCTAGTAATCTGCAAGGGGTTAAAGGGGATAGAATACGAAAATGAGTTTGAAATCCTTCTCACTTCTTAAATCACTTAGTAGAGTTAAAAAAATAATCAAATGCCCAAATCTGACATAGTAAATTTTATTTTAATCCTACTAGCAGTATAACTCATGACGTATTTCTCAGACTGAAAATTCCAGGTCACGGCATCTCTATTTCTTGTGAGGTGCTGATGTGGAGTAACTGGAAACTTTTGAAGACTATGGTGCTGAACAGTTCAGAAATGAAGCAAGGAATAAGTTGTTCCCAACCAAGGAAAGGTGGGCCACTGAATCCACAAATCTGCAGAGAGGATTAAACTCCTTCAAAAAACTACTGTTACACCAAGTGGCACATGAAACCGTGGAATTGCTGCATTTCTCTCTCAGAACCTGCTCTTCTGTGGCTCTTAAGAATAATTCCATACACATACAACTTCAAATCCAGGTGAATCCCCACCTGGAGTACTGTGTCCAGCTTTGGAGTCCTCAACACAGGAAGGATGTGGACCTGTTGGAACGGGTCCAGAGGAGGACCATGAAAATTATCAGAGGGCTGGAGCACCTCTCCTATGAAGACAGACTGAGACAGCTGGGGTTGTTCAGCCTGGAGAAGAGAAGGCTCCGGAGAGACCTTATAACGGCCTTCCAGAACCTGAAGGGGGCCTACAGGAGAGATGGAGAGGGACTCTTTATCAGGGAGTGTAGCAATAGGACAAGGGATAATGGTTTTACATTGAAAGAGGGGAGATTTAGATTAGATATTGAGAAGAAATTCTTTGCTGTGAGGGTGGTGAGGCACTGGAACAGGTTGCCCAGAGAAGCTGTGGCTGCCCCATCCCTGGAGGGGTTCAAGGCCAGGCTGGATGGGGCTCTGAGCAACCTGGTCTGGTGGGGGGTGTCCCTGCCCAGGGCAGGGGGGTTGGAACGCGATGATCTTTAGGGTCCCTTCCAACTCTAACCATTCTATGATTCTATGAAATATAAAGTTTACATCAATCTTTTGCACTAGCCGTATGTAACAAGGAGAAAAAATAATACGGAAGTGGTATCTTGAATGGAAGACTGAGATTTACACAGACATCATCTCAGCAGCAACCATATGTTGACCGAAGGGGTTCAAAGTGAGACAGACAACAGCGTAAAAATGTAGTCAGTCTGTTAAATAAAGCTAATTTTACCTGATAAATATAAATAGCAAGGGTAGCACAGTAGGCAAATCTGTCCCCGCTGGCAGCACACACGTCCTTGTTCCACGGCTGACATCCAGCAGCTAAAAGTCCCACTTGTTTCACCTGTGACATTTTTGCCTTTAAAAGAGAAATTCATTAAGTTTCCACAAGATGACAGGATGTTAAAGAATAGAATAATGCATTTTTGTTCCCATAAATAATGTATACATATGTCCCTTAAAAATATAGCTAGCTTTTATATTTTAGCAGTAACATCTTGTGTTTGTGAGGTACAAATGAACGTAGCTGAAATAAGGCCAAACAGATTTTCAGAGGCTTCAGTGCTAAAAAGAAGGGGATTTTAACACCATCCACAGGAATCTGCTTGGGAGGAAAAAAACAAGGGGGGACAGCACACAAAAACAGGGATAGTTGTTGATTTGTACTAGTTGAAGCTGCTGTTCATCACTTCATACTGGAATCTGGTTCAATGTTTTCCCTATCCCAGTGTGATGCCCTCCCTGCTCTCCTGCCCTTCAGCGCCCCCCAGAGACAGATGGAAAACATAGACCATAACGCTAAAAGTTTTGGTTTAAGTTAAGCAACGTGCCTAAAAAGGACTTCAAACCACTTGCACAGAACAATTACACCTTACCGATTATGTCAAACTGTTAGCTAGAGCACACGAGCCTGGCCATTTCTCTAGAGCCACTGACATACTCTGCTATGACCAAGAACACGCACGTTTGCAAAGGTATAGTTGAAACTTAACTGCTGGGTGGGATGCACAAGATGACCTCCAGAGATCTCTTCCAACCTCAACCGTTCTGTGATTCAAAAAAAAAAATGTTCAAAATGAGCCTTGTGGCATTTATTTAGAGTAGACAAGTAGGGAAGGCCATCAGCTTTTACAGAATCTCTGACTGGAAAGAGTCCAGCGGAGGCTATGAAGATGATGAGAGACTGGAGCATGTCTCTGCTGAGGAAAGGCTGAGGGACCTGGGGCTGTTCAGCCTGGAGAAGAGCAGACTGAGAGGGAATCTCATCAATGCATCAATATCTAAAGGGTAAGTGGCAAGAGGATGGGGCCAGACTCTTCTCAGTGGTGCCCGGTGACAGGACAAGGGGCAACAGGCACAAACTGGAATACGGGAAGTTCTGTCTGAACATGTGGAAAAGCTTCTTTCCTTTAAGGGTGGCAGAGCCCTGGAACAGGCTGCCCAGAGAGGGTGTTGAGTCTCCTTCTCTGGAGATATTCAAAACCTGCCTGGATAGGTTCCTGTCTAACCTGCTCTGGGCAACCCTGCTCTGGCCGGGTGTTGGACTAGAAGATCTCCAGAAGTCCCTTCCAACCCCTTCTATTCTGGGATTCACTTAAAAACCAGTCTTCACATGATACAGAAGTCCGAGGTTCAAGCCAACTGTCAACTGCTGTCATGCTTGCTCCATCAACCTGCAGAAACCACCACGGCTTTACCACCACTAGAGAAGGCTCCAGTGACCAAACACTGCAACTGCGGTTGACAGTTATGACCAGGTAGACTACAGCCTGCAACAGCGGGGTGATCCAAACAGAAGAACAAGGTTCCACAGAGCTGCAAGAAGGATTCGCCACTTCTGCAGAGAAGCAAAATCAAATCCAAACAAGGCTCTGTGAGCATGACTGAAGGTACTACCCACACAGAGGATATTTAGATGACCTCCTTCACCTTCTTCAGCTGTATGACTTCAGCAGGGCTTCTTATCTGCTTGGGGTATTTACTTGGCAGATAAATAGTAATGAATAAATATAAGAAAACTCCATGAGATTATAAGTCTCTCACTTTGGAAAGTGTGAAAGAAAAAAAAAATTGAGAGAGACTTATTTTGGGTGCTTCTTCAGCAGAAGATCAGAACCAGATTGAAGGTTTGCGACTAATCATCTCAGAGATACTATTGGCTGTAGTTATAGTGCTTAAAGATTCTAAGTTCTAAATACCTAAAGAAAATGAAACACCCGTGTTTGGCCTCTGAAAATATTGGTAAAGGAGACGGTACAACAACAGAACAAAAATGTAGAGAAAAACAAGTTACAAACTACAGCTCTGCTGCGGATAGTGCTTTGGCTGTTGGACATCCTTTCCGTCTCTGCCACCAGTTTTAATTTTTCTGACTTCTGCAGCATTAGAGATTCTAGAGAGAACAGTTCCATAAATTGCATCCCCTTGCAGTTCATTGACAATCCAACTCACGTTATAAATTACTTGAGTCCTACAGAAAGAAATTTATCTTATTATTTAAAGACTCATCTTCATCACCACAAAGTGACAAAAAATAGACTCCAAATTTCTGATTTTGCCATTTAGTGAAATTGCAAATTCCAGAGGTCCCTTCTGTGCAATTAAAGTATCGATCACATATATTCAGAAATATTTGGACTTGGGGCATTCCGAACTGCACCACAGACTTTTCCCAGTCACAATGAAAAAATAACTGGCCCCACTAACTACCACTTTTTCTGAAATTAAAGTCATCTTGTTGATTATATTACAATTGACTAAAATGTAGAATAATCCCTGGAACCAGAACTCTTCATTTCCGCTCTTCATTCCAGGGAGAATTACAGTTAAAACAATAGGTACGTCAGCAAACAAATAAGGACCATTAAAAAAGCCATTGAGAAGTAGAAAAGAATTAGATGTACAATATGGGATTATCGTAGGTTTAGTTTGTAGGTTTATCATATATGAGAATGATTAAAAGTGAACATTTTTTTAGACACAGAGTGCACAAATATTTATTTCACAATAATAAAAGATTTGTCTCATTTTGTACAGATCCTCTTTTTAACCGTCTCATATGGGAGCTAAGAGGTTCCTGATTTGATGAAGTTTAATCTGTAAAAAAATATTATCTTAAATCTTGTTTAATTTGCGGTTTGATTACTGGTAAGATGGATTGTAACATTAAGATGTTTTACAGATGCTAAGACAGAATTCCACAAGTGTTTCAGAGTAACAACAGATTTGATTTGTAGGATTCTGCAGCAATTTCTGTTTTTAAAAAATTCCTGTTAATATATTCAGTAGATCTTCCTTTTTGCCTTGATAGGAGAGAGAAGTTATTCCTGACTACATGAAACCTAGTTTATAGGAAAATGTTATTCTAGGTGTCTTAGAACAAGGAGGATTCCAAGCCAAGTGCTGAAATCTAGAACAAAAAGGAGAACGTCCTCTACGCTGGTTTCACAATTACCATGATCACACAAACCAGACTTTGGGTTTGGAGACAGTTCCACTACTAGCGCTACTATTCCCATGTTCTCCATGAAGCTAATTCACAAGAAAGAGGATTTTCTGTATTTTTTTCATGTCATCAGGACACCTGCATAGTTTAGTGCATTTTCATGGTTTCCAAATTCCTACGTCACGATTAGAATTCAGGCCTGATTAATGATGACCAAAAAATCACTGTCATCACGTGGCTATAAAATTATTTCAGCCTAGTTCTGAATGGATGTCTGTAAGAATTACTGGATATGTCATATTAAGTACTATATTTAAAATAGAAGACGATGTTTGTCTTTGTTCTAAATTAACATTAAAGACAAAGGGTAACTTTGTTGAATATGGTAATGTTTGTTGAAGAAATTCACCAGCAGAAGCCAAATTCACAAGTTTAATTTAAAACAACCATTTTTAATAATGTACTATTTTTCTTCAAGTCTGATATTCAAACGAAAATGTCTCATAAGATCAACACTCAGATTAAAAATGCTCAGTATTTCACTGAGTTAATTCATGCTTAAGAAGCATTATTAAACTTTGATTCTTCATATATGTATATGTAAAAAAAATTACATATGTAAAATATTGAGCTGTATTACAGCAAGGAATTTTCGCATTATTTACTAGTATTTGCTGTTTAAAACTTGTTAATATTTCCTTGTAAAGAGTTATATACAGTTTTAAAAAAATATTGTCATTAAGAAGCAGCATTTGCTTTGTAATTCAGTACAATGGTATCTAGAAGAAATGACAACTGTGTGGCATACTGACTGTTCTTCTCTTTTATTCTTATTTATTCTCTTTAATCATGCATCAAAGCAGGCTCCTGCAGATCTTCTCAGACATTATAGATTTCTGTTGAACAGGCTTATAGTAGAAGGGAGAAAGCAGCATTCACCAGAGTAAATTGCAGAAAATTAGAAATGCAGCATAGTGCATGTATATATTTATTCAGTTATATTTTTTACAATGGAGATTTTTCATACTTTGTTAAAAAAAGCATTTTATTTCAAAATAAGGGATGTACAAGTAATTATATTGGACTCTTTAAATATACATTGACAAAACCTGTGCATGTAAAAAATGCCTGGGAAAGCTATCAAAGGATGCCCACAGTTTCCAAGGAGATGAAGGGAAGAGGGAGGACAACAAAACCCTTTATTTGCAATTGTCATGAGCAGCAACATGCTAAGTCCTTCCTTGTTGCTAAATATAGAAAAAAACCCACATTAAACTGAAATTCTGTATACCACAGAGTTAATATTATTTAAAAATAACAACTGAATGGACTAGATACATAGACATGGCTATATATCAATAACTTAAAGATAAATGCCTAATAATCCCTACCTTAGCATAGGTATCATGTTTTGTAAACCACTTAAGAATTTCCATGTTCATTCCAATACCTCGCTGCTCCCCAAACTGCAAAATCTTGCTCTGGTTGTAGAAGGAAACCACTTTACTTGACAGCTGAAGGAACTAAACCTTGATGTTGCCAGAATAAAGCAGTTCGGAAAGGATGCGGGAGAGAGGGAGCATTGTGTCGCACCACACACCAGCCGGCACTCTCAGTAGCCTGGCAACTGCGGCTCTTTAACAGGCACCATTTTAATTTTCATTTTAACCCAACTCCTTTTTTTTTTTCCTGCTTCAGCCATGCAGCGTAGTTCATCACTTGTTCCGTTTCCCGATTGCATGACAATGATACAAAATAAGAACAGCTTTTAAATCCATCCTTTAATTATCAAGGGATGCGCTTGCATGTTATAATAAATTTATCTCCATCAAGCACAACCAATAAAATCTGCTCATATTGTTAGCGATTGTGGTCCATATGGTGTATGACCCGTCCAAATGAGTCCATATTCAATATGGCATGCACGCAAAAATGAATATACTCTATCCTTACGCTAATCAACATGCTTCTAAACATAAAAACTCCTCGTTTCGGAACAGCTACAGAAGTGTTCGTGTCCTCTGCTTCTGGTTTGGAGACATTCAAACCCACCTGGACACGTTCCTGTGCAACCTGCTCTGGGCGGACCTGCTTTGGCAGGGGATTGGACTGGATGATCTCCAGATGTCCCTTCCAACCCCATATCATTCTGTGATTCTGCGTTCATTCTATTGTCACTATTTTCCAATTAAGTTTGTATATCTTCTTGCATGGAAAGCTTCCTTTGATGATCTGAAAGGTCCCTCCCAACCTAGACAATTCTGCTTCTATCATTCTGTCACTCCTGTATGTTCGACATATAAAACTGCTATTTCTCATCCAAACTATCGTCCCCATGTACCAGTATTTTTGTCACTATATCAGTGATAATGTAATAATTAAAGATTTTCTTTAGTGATACAAAAGTGATGTCTCCTTAAAGACACGGGCCGTATTTACCCGTTTTTGTGGGAAAATCCATTGGAGATAAAATGTGAGCCAGAGAGATTCAAATTCATTACCCAGTTTGAAGCACCAGATAATGGACAACTAATTTGTCTTTTTAAAAACATGAAGGTCTCCAAACCTACCAAGAAAGAAAAACTTCTTCCTGACTGTGCCTGCCTCAACAGCACCGAGTCTCACGTAAGAACATAAACATCAGTAGTCCTAGGCCTCTCCCAACGGGGCTGGAAACCACCAAGCACCTTATAGCCATGTTAAGATTAAATTCCAATTATTACGTCCAGACCCATGACATAAAAGATAATTGGAAATGTTCTGGTAGATACTCAACTTAAAAGCCAACAGACAAATCAAATTTACTAAAACTAAACAGAGCAATGAAATTTCCAAAACTTTCAACGTTTCTGGAAGAAGCATTTGAGAAGTTAATACATTTTCTAAAATCTACTCTGTGCTATTTATCCGTTACATTTAAATATATTTATATCTATTACTTTATGAATCTGGGGAATCTCAAAAGTAAAAGCAAGCACATCAGAAGAGGAGAATAAATCTTACACTATGAAAAATTTGACAGTATGCATATTGTCAAAGATCAGCTGTGATGGATTTTAATAGATCCATAGGGAAAAAAAAGGTTAGAAACAAAGAAATAGATGGCAGTGTCATATTTGTTTTAATTCCTTAAGAACCAGATATCCCAACATCAGTTGAGCTACTGCCTTTAAACAAAAATTCTTCCTACTTTGCATGGAATCCAAAAAAATGCTAAACAATTTTCAGTTCTTGATGTGGACAATCAAACCGCCGTTGCTAATGTAGGTCTATGAACAGTCTTACTGAGACCGTGCACACACGACCTCAAGCAACTCCTTCTGGGCAAAAGATGAGCCAAGACTAACTACTTTAATCACAACAGTCACAACGTAGAATAATTATGTAGGTTTATGCACGTACAAACAAAAGTTAAGCCCTCTATACTTCCCAGGAGGGTCTAACCTGGGCAGTCTACTGCTTGTTGAAGCGTCAGGTTGGTTGCCAGTTTACCGTTGAACAGATAGAGAGTTTCTATGCTTTTCTGCAAAGCTTAGACAAGTTTTTTCTACTTTTGCATACAATTCATGGCAAACAGACCGTCTGTGCCTCCTGAATAATCAGATTAACCAGAAGCAAGAAGAGAGCGCCTTGGACAAGGCTTGGAATTTCAGCAAGGTCCTTCAAGAACACCAGAAGCCTTGGCTGGACTCTTGCAACCAGCATTTGCAGATGACATCTCCTAATTTATGATAATCCAGCAACTGTTCAGTTATTCAAACGCTGACTAGGAAAAGAACACTATTATTTAAAAGATAATTCTAAATGAACAAGTGTTCTACTAGCGTTCACAGCATTTTAAACCACACCAATAAACTCAGTGCCAAATAGTTACTGGAATTGATGTAACCACAGTATCTCTGCCTTCACAAGGGAAGAAGCTGTGGACCTCTCACTGAAGTTTGGAAAAAGTTTGGATTGGAAATCACAGCCTGAGACTGAATTTTACAGCAACAAACACTTACTTGAAATTAAAAACCAAATATATTAACCCAAGATAGATACCTAAGGCCAACAATTTAATATTAAGAAGTCATAACTTGGGGTAAGTCTTACAAAGGAGTGGTTTTGACTCTCTTGACTACGCTACTTGTACTGTTTAACTAGAATACCCTTTGTTGTGCAACCTCAACAAGATAATCTAAAGAGCAACACCAGGGTTTGAAACAGAGCATGGTTTGAACAGAGCATCTGATATTCTGATGCTGGTATTTCTACCAATACATCACCAGCAATGTTGAACTGGGTACCTAATCAACCCGAGACATCGTATCTGTCAGTGCTAACAAAACCATCATCTAGAGAGCGCTGGTTAGTCATGTGGTACCAGAAATCCAGTTTTCAGACACAAAGAATTACATACAACCACGTCTGATCTCAGTACAAAGCATCTAAGAGCCTCTGTAAGAATTTTGGTCTCATCTTCCATCCCAGAGCTACCAGAACCACCAGAAGAAGATGGCTTTTCTGCTGGCCAACCGCCAAGAGGACACTTCTGATTTCAGATAAACTTACCTTTTGACAAGTCTCACAGTCGAATCCCTGAGGATTAATATATTAATATCTTTATTAAAAGATAACTCCTCATCTGAAACATTCTTATCTCGAGTGACATGTAAAATGAGAATGGCGAAAAAATACTAAAATCTGCTCTTTTTTAATACTTATGAGCATATGACTGGCATTACCAAGTAATAGACAATAACACAATTAAAACTGTTTCAGTGGCATCTTCCACATTCTGATTCGACAGCTGAGAATATACTATCAACGTGAGAAATAGAAACTACAGAAATAGATGGTTACATGGAAAAGCTTGATACAGTGAAAGAAACGTGACTTATATTCCCTTCCCACCACCAATCTATGAAAGCAGCGGCAGATCAGGCTTGCCCAAGGCATGCGGTTAATAAACGTTAGAAAAAGCCAAGAAATCCTGCAACGGTTGCTATAGTAACAACTCCTCCTCCTTGGAAAAACGTTAACAAAAATATATAGATATCCAAGGTACAACTTGGAAATGACCCTGGGTGAATTTAACATCTCCCAAATATTTTTGTTTTACTCAATTACTGCTTATAATTATTTTAGTTTGCTCCATGCACAATAGATTAATTCCTCCTAACACAATAAATTTAAATGCTTCATTTCTATCTCATTGCATATTAAAGAATTACTACTCATCAAATTATGCAACCTCAAAAATGCAAATAGGTGGCCACTAAACTTTCAATATCTTTTATCCAGCTGGCAAAAAACCTAATTTTAGATGTGTTTATTCAAGACCTCATTAAAGCTACTAAAAAATCGCTTCTTAGTATCACTATGGGAATATTACTTTTGGTACTAGTAATAAACAAACAGCAGCTTAAAGAAGAGAAATATAAAGGAAGTAAAAAGAGAAAATATTAATTTAAACAATTCTTACTCGTTGTTGTCCTTCATACCAATCGTCTTCATCAAACCAGTGGGAAATATAAGTCATCCAAGCCATGACAGAAGGCACAGTTGAAATAAAAAGCAGAGAACCTGGGCACATGTAAGTACAATGAGTCCTGTGTTAAAATTGACTCAAAACTACAAGCAGCTGAACTCTCTGATCTGATTCTACGTTAATAAGCTTGACATTCATAAATAGAGAATCAGAAACACTTTTACCAGCAATTTAAATGTGTTGGATTCTGAACTGGAAAACAGAAGTCACCACTAAAACAATTACTAAATAATATATTTCAGTATTTTAAATTCAAGCAGATTAGTGCTTCAGGCTTGATTTTACACTGCTTCTGAGCTCTGAAAATAAGGTGCTCTTTAAGTCATTCTTATTGGTCTCCTAAAAAATTATTTTCCTTTTTTTTATCAATATCCTATCTGTAAGAAACATGGTTCAGTGCACAAAAGCTTGGACTGAAATGTAAAATCCCTTCAGAATCAGTGATGTTTTGGTTGCGCAGGGAGTGGTTTCCACTGGCACAGTAGGAGGGGCCATGATTATCGCAAGTGCCCAACATCTTTTATTTAACATTTTTTTTAAAAAAGGGGAAAAAGAAAGAGAAGAGGATTTGCATCTCCGTTGTTTGCAGCCAGCAGAGCCTGAAAGGCTCAGCTACTGGTTGGGAAATGTAAAAAGCCTAATTTTCACTAATTCATCGGAATGCGTCTGCTTCTTTTCTCTCCCTTGGGAGTGTTTCATGGATCTGAGTGTATTTATTCCTTCTGCAGCAAGTTCTCCTGTTCTGGGATGCTGCCAAGTTTCACCTCAGATTTCCCAGCGCATTCTACCAATGGAAACAGGTAAAAAGAGGAATAAAAGCTGTATTGCTCACGCCACAATTCAACGGTGCTGTTTAGGAGACATTATCATACAAACCTTCCCAGCTGCGCAGTAGCAGCAACTGTCAAATCCTCAACAGAGATCACAGAGACCTAAAAAAACCCCAATTTCTTAAGAAATCTAGAAGCCAGACATCCTCTGCCTCTCTGTACCGGGTTAAAGAGCCGTTTCCCAAAATTCATAATATATTAAATGCAAAAGCTGGACTGTGAAGTCAATTAATTGTTCAACCAAGAAATAAACAACACAAAGTAGGAAAAGAAGAGCTGGAAGTACCAGATATTAACTGGAGTTACTGGTCAACATGATGTACCATTTCCAAAGAGCAGTTCAGTGTCATTACCAGTCCCACTCTATACACAGCAGGGAAAGAAAGAAAAGCAGTGATACTTTTGCTTTCCAACCTCTGACTCGGGAATTACGGTACCCAAGGGGAAAAAAAAAAAAAAGCCAACAAACCACACACACAAAATAATGAAAATTTAAATCAAGACTCCCACCCCAAGAACATACTGAGGAACTTCCCACTGTACTGCTGAATTTTTTCCACATTTCTTGCCCTTTGAGACTTCGGCTCAAACACAAACAACGGAAAAAGCACATAATTGCATGGCCTCATTAACTATATGGGAAATATAAGATTAATTCAGACACCTCTATTCATAAGGCTGAGGAAATGCCTGACCTTGTCCACGGTCTATGACTAAACGATCAAAATCTTACTGATGTTCCACTCCTATGAACAAAAAATTTACAATTTGTTGAACTAATCATATCCCTGTTATTACTGCTTGTTACACCTCAAAATCATGGTTTCAAGTAAATTAATACTAGTGCATTTACCCTTCTCTTTCACACTGCTCTTTGCTTTACAAGGGCACGTAGCATCATTCAGAATCTCGAGCAACACTCCGGTGGAGGATGAATGAAACTCCATACACTAAATATTACAATAAAAAAATGAAAAATCTCAAGGTATTCCATTCCTTCACTTTTTGTAATTAGCATTAATCTTATTAAACATTTTATAAATAACTTAGTATGCACTTAACCTAAAGTCCAGTTGGTACATCTAGTTAAATCTTCTTTGTTCTCACTTTTAAGGACAACAAAATGATGTCAAAGTCAAAAAAATGAATTTTTGTTCAAGCATGAAATGTTAATAAGGTTTTTTAATAGATCAGACCAAAAGGGACAGCTTTAAAGAGTATACAGCCTTACAACAGACTGTCCAATAAAAGTATTTGCAATATTCCAGAAGGAATAAAAAGATAAACCAGATCCTATTCATTTCATGCAGAAACCATTGTTTAATTCTTGAGCTCACATGAAGAAATGGAATGAGGCTGCGTCAGGGGAAGTTCAGGTTGGACATGAGAAGATTCTTCACCGAGAGGGTGGTGGGTTAACTTCTCATCAATTGAGGTGGAAATTAAAATAGCCATCAATGCTGTAACACAACTTCTAGAGAAATACATACAATTTTAAGAATATACTTTAGAGAAGCCCAGGATATCTTGCTGGGCTCAGCAACTTCAGCTTTTTCACATTTCCACGTGTGTTTTAAAAGGCAAGTGAGATACACAGAATAAGCCAACCAAAAGCACACAAAAATAGCATTTGAGATACAATGCTGTTCTGGGTCATCTCCCAATGCTTAGCATCTCCTGCATCCACAACCCTATTAGCCCGTATTCAAGTGCATTGTACATGCTGTCCACAGCCCCGGCCAAGTCCCACTGTCACACTGAGGTTGGTAGTCTTGGGGCTACAAATGACCCAAATTCGAGATCAAGACTGGAATTCAGCAAGGCAAGGCCAGGAGCAGGAAGGCACTAAGGCCAGGAACAGTGTGGCTATGGCATAGTTCAGGCAAAGGCCAAGTCAAGGGCCTGAGCTCCAAGAGAAGTCTAGAGCCAGAGGATGGAAGGTGCATGGACAGAGGCCCCAGACAAGGTTTCTCATGGCTCTTTTTCCCGACTTCACTGTTTTCACACAGTCTGACCCAAGATTATGCAGCTGCACCATAGCAGAGCTTGCCCTGAACACAGAGAGTTAAACTCCTGGCACGGGGAGGCAAGAGGGTAAAGCGTGGACATCAGGCAGGGCAGAAAGCCCAAACACTATGAAATTTCCTCCAAAATAAGATCCATCAGGAGTAAGATAAGATAGTAATTGGGTTTTGCCAACTGCTTTTAATGATTCTGTTTTATAAGATAACAAGGAAGGACGTGAGAAGTGACAGTGGAGGTCACTACCTCCAGCACCACAAATAAAACAGCTGAATATTTAGGCCCAAAGTTGGATTGAGTAGGCATAAATACAAAAAACCTAAAACAGTCAAAAAGATAAAATGGAAGTGATGTTGTAAGTTGTGATGCTTTAGTATAAGAACATTATAATGTATGGTTAAAGTTCAGTGCTACAGAGGTGAAGAATTAAAAAAAAAAAAAACCAAAATAAACAAAAAACCCCACCAACCTATCAATGTTTATCTTCTATTTGTATTTACATGAAAGTTGATCTTATTTCTCCAGTGCAGATATCGTTGTATTACGAGAGTAAGCTACTACCATGCTCTCTACAAAGACATGACCTTAAAAGACCCTGAAAGGATACGCTGAAGAGTATAGTGCCCTCAATCTCTACACACTAAAACATATACCTAAATATAACATACATATATAGTTTACCATAAAAACAAAGGATAAAAGATTACGTCTGAAAGAAATGATTTCTATGGCATTGGAATGAACCAACTGATACTATCTCCCGTGTTATCTGGCAATACCTGAAGGCAGCAACGCATTTCAGTTACGAAGAAAGCTCTTCAAGAACAGAAGAGAGGTAAGAAATCTCTGTATCTTGATATTCCACTTTTGCCACCGGATTCACTATTATTTAATGATCTGTAGCTGATATACTGTGCCAAATCCACCATGCACTTATTTTTTTCTAAATACATTTCCATCTATTATTTATGTTTCTGCTCAAATCTTATACAGAGAAATAATGATATTTGCCTATAAAATTTCTTTAAAAAATCAGGTTTGATGTATCCTTGCCATAAGTCAGTCGCATTAAGTATGTTTCAAAATCAAGAATAATTTTCAATAAATTGACTATATTTAAACGTCAGAAACTGGTATTTTAGTAAGCTTGTCTCCAGATTCACTGTACCCAATTCTATGACAAAATTCATTCTCTGTCAATCCACATACACGTTATTTCATACTATGTCCCATCGTAGCTCTAAAAATTATCTACAGATAATAATGCTATATAATATATATATTTATAATTGCTATATAATACAGATTGCTATATATAGCAATCTGTATTATATAGCAATATATAATAGCAATATATAATTGCTATATAATACAGATTAACACGCCACAACTTTGCACTTTCTCTTTTGACAAAACTCATTATAGGAATTAATGTCTTCATAACAAAACCCACAACAAAAACCCCAAGAACAAAATATTTTAAAAATTCCTTAAATTACAACAATTACAAATAATTTGTAACCATTCTATGATTCTATGATTATGCAAATTCAATATCAATACCTATAGTAAGGTTGCCAGTCAAGAAGCCTCAGGTTTTATTTATTAATTAGCACATTAAGAACCTTGACATTGAGAACATGAAGCATGTAAAGAACCTCAATATCCTAAAACAAATCCTAAAATATAATGTTTAAAGTAAAGCTGTTCAATTAAAAAAAATAATCATATGATAATGACACAGCAAACCTTTGTCTCAGTGATGCTGTCATATGAGCTCAGTTAAGAATTAGATTTCCTCTACCCCTCCCAAGCTATTAATGGGACAAATATAAGCAGGGCTTTAAATGGTTGTCCTTTTCCCCTCATTTGCTCTTTCCCAAGGAGCTCTGTGGATTTATCAGGACAAGCTGACAAAGAGGCCACCTCGCAGTGATTAAAATAAGCTGTTAGTAACAGCCGTGCAACACCATCATCATCATCAGATCGGCACCGGGAGGAGACTTTAGAACAACCTTCCCCCAAGAGCATGAGGACAAAAATGCAGCTGCTTTTAAGACTGAGCTTTATCAGTTTATGGAGGAGATTAGGCTCTAGCTGCCAACAATAGCACTGGATTGGACTCGATCACATATCTTCCTAAGGGTGTTCCATAATTGGATCTCGAAAAATCAGTTCAATGAAACTTTATAGTCTTTTTTTCCATTTTAAGAAAATAAGATCTCTTAAGAAAAAAATATAAATAAGTATGTTTATCTGTACAGCACCACCATCACTATGGCTTAATACTTTATACTATGATATTAATACTTTTCCACGCCAACAACTGCTTCAGAGATGTTGGGGATCCCCCACCATTGAATAGGAAATTAGACACTGGACACTGAATAGAAAGATTCAACTCTGATGAAGATTTTTGAACTTTCTAATTATCAACTTGTGTGCTTACACACAGCTTCCTGCATAAAACTGAGCAAAGTAGCCCACGTGAAAAATCTAAGGAGGAGCCTTAGAAGAGATGATGGTGCAGTCAAGGTCACCACCATAAATGAAACCACCACCAAAGGACAGAAAGAACTGGAAGAGACAAGTTCCCACACTTGAGAGTGCCTTGAGAGATAGCATATGATATCGTTAACAACATGAAAAACAGTCAGCAAAACTGTACAAGCCTTTACTGCTAATCTAGTGAATCCCACACATCGCAGCAAAACCAAATTCTCCCACCTGTGCTGGAACAGGATAAGGAATAAACATCCCCAATGGATTCAGCCAAGGGGTACTTATTATAGGAGTTAAAGGAGAAAGAAAATACCGCACAAATCTTCCATCCTTCTCCAGTCCCCAGAGTAGAACTCAGCTCCTGCCAAAAACAACCGCTAGCCTGAAGGACACTATGTCACTGACTTGCCTATACCCTGCAGGTGAATTCTCAGTTCTCGTAGCCAGTTGGTATAATTCAAATGTTTTAGCAATATTTACTTCTCTTCTTATGCTGTGTATCTTTTGCCTCATATAACAAAATACGTGAGTCACGTGGTATCTTCACCAGATTTGCTGAAGTAACTCTTACCGTCCACATCAACACCAACTCACAGACTGCAGGAAGAGGAAATATTGCGTTCCCTAAACTACCATCTCCCATTACCGCTGCTCAAAATAAAATACTGGCCCACTGAGTTAAAAGGACCATTAGTCGAACTCAGTGAGGACCTTCTTATGTTGTTCTTGCAACATGGAAATTCTCCTCACAGCAGATGCCCAAATTACAAGTTTACCATTGCGTTATGGGTCCTTTAAATTGCCAGAGCTACACAATGAGTCCATGATTTGGTTTAACAGAAGGCACAGAAGGACACTTCTGTTGAAACAGAGAGATGGAAGAAAACAGTATACATCTTTTCAGAGAGAATAATCAATGAGTTACTAATTTTTGTGTAAGTAAAACAATGCTCCCAAGATATTTTAGAATTTTTACATTATCTGCATTACTCCATACATACTCCATATTATCTTTGCAAGTTCTTTAGATCACCATGTCTCCATATGGGTTACAACAATTAGCCGAAGATGACTACGGTCTTAATGGAAGCTTTGGATCAGTTCTGATATGCAAAACAAATAATGGTAACACAAATTTAACTTGACTGATTTGTGCAAGGCATTTTTTCTCTAACAGAAACCTTAAAACATATCAGTAACCTACACAGTTGTGCCTTTAATCAGGAAAGAATTTATTTGCAAATGGCACAACCTAAGTGAATTTCCCCTATTTTAGGACTACAATAAACTAGGAATTGCAAAGGTTAGCGTCTTGTACTTTATTTAAAGCAACGGGAAATATGCCTTACCATGAATAATTTCAGCAAAATAACACTTTGCTGAAGTTTGAAGAACATTTGATTGTTTACTGTATGTCTTTATTATCACAATTCTTCCCCCTAAATGCTCTTATGAATAGCAGGAAACTGTATAATGTCATCACAAAGTTTTTAAATAAGGCATAAACCCAGAAAGCTCTACACTCCCCACAGAGAAGAGATTTAAACTCCAGAATTAGTTAGAAGAGGCACAACAGACTCCATAACCCATGACACTTGTGAAAGACTGAGTGCACGGCCATCAGAGAGATATTCTTGAAACAACAAGTTTTGGGGTTGAAAAGGAGATTTCCAAGTACTTATCTTCTACATCATGCAGTGCTTAAACCAGTTATTAAGAACAGTACAGGATTTATTGATTTTAAAATCCAGGATTATGTCCTTTACTACAGCATTCCAAGTAATTAAAGATCTCACTCAGAGTTTGAGTTCACACCTGCCATTTTCAAGCCTCCAAAAGAGTTTCTCAAACTGACGCATGACCCTTTCTATGTAAAGCAACATCTCTTAAGACACAAGAAGAATTTATTTAACGGAAAAAACTTTAAATACTTATTTCTTCACTTGCGGGGCCTAGCGAAGAATTTAAATTTGTTCTCACAAGCTTTGCTTGCTTAGCCTGTGCTTTGCTTTATTATTTGAAGGATTTTTGTCATTTTCCAAGCCTGTTTTTGCCGCCCCTCCCGCACTTATCCCACCTGGGAAAAGCACTTGTAGTACAAACAAGCCCAGAGCTCTCCCTCCCTCTCACGGTCCCTCCCTCCCAAAAAGCCGAAAAGTCCCCAAACCAACCCCAAACCCCCCATCAATACCGTCAGCCCGCTCCTGGTCACTTCAGCCCCGCCGGCTCCCCAGGGCCGCCTCGTCCCCAGGCCGCAGGGCCCCACAGCACCGCCGCCCGCGGGACAACCGGGCCCGCACCAGCCTCAACCCCCCCCAACAGTGGGCGAGAAAGGCCGTTACCGGACACCCCGGGCCCGGTGTCACGCTCAGGGCCCGCTCCCCGGTAACGGTGGTGGCCCCGGCCCTCACCTGCCGGCCCTCACCTGCCCGCCCGCACCGCCGCCGCGCAGCCCCGTCTCCCGGGCAACCCAGGGAGCCCGCCCCCGCCGGCCGCTCATTGGAGGGCACCGCCGGCGGCGGGCGGAAGCGGGGACCGCGTTGCTTAGCAACGGAGCCGCCGGGCCGTCCGGGGGGAGGCGGCGGCCTGAGGCGGGGGGAGCCGAGGGACGAACCCCCAGCCCGGGCTGCACGCTTGGGAGCGGGGCGGCAGCACGGAGAGGAGAGGTGTTCCGTCCCCGAGACACTGAGGGGATCGGAGATCGGGAGGGAAGGGAGGATTTGACGCGCTCCCAGGATCTCTGAGGGGTGCCGGCCTCACACCCCTCGACCACGCTGTGGTTAAGCTTAAGCATTTTAAAGAAGCTTAAGCATCTTAATGGTAAGATTAAGGTAGTGATGGTACCCCTGTACTGGGCACTGGTGAGGCCCTGCCTCGAATACTGTGTTCAGTTTAGGGCCCCTCGGGACAGGAAAGACATTGAGGTGCTGGAGTGTGTCCAGAGAAGGGCAACGGAGCTGGTGAGGGGTCTGGAGCACAAGTCTTGTGAGGAGCGGCTGAGGGAGCTGGGGGTGTTCAGCCTGGAGAAAAGGAGGCTGAGGGGAGACCTCCTCGCTCTCTCCAACTCCCTGAAAGGAGGGTGTAGCCAGGGGGGTCGGTCTCTTCTCCCAAGGAACAGGTGATGGGACAAGAGGAAACGGCCTCAAGTTGCTCTAGGGGAGGTTTAGGATGGATACTGGGAAAAATTTCTTCACGGAAAGGGTTGTCAAGCCTTGGAAGAGGCTGCCCAGCAAAGGTGCAGAAAGGAACAAAGCTGATAAAGCCTTTCCCTCTTTACGTTATCTTTTGACAATCATGAATTAGGGACTTGGTCGTAGAAAAAGTCCCACAAGCACCATATTCCGTCTCCAACAAAAGCTTCCAGCAGAAGTAGGTGCAAAGGATATAAGGGAAAAAAGACCTTAGATGAGACCTAACCTATACATTCAAATGACCATCCTTGTTGACTTTAACTTTTGTAGTTCTACTTCATTCTTTTGAGATAGGGTGACTGGAGCTGCCTGGAAAAGAAATGGTTTGTGGATTGTAAGACAGATTCATAGGATCATAAGATAGTTCAAGAGGATGATTCGGGTTAGGAGGTGCCTTTTGAGACCATCTAGCCAAACCTCCTCTTCAGGGTGCGCTATGGGGTCAGACCGGGTTGCTTATGGCTTTATCTTGGTGGTCCTCTGCTGAACTTACTCCATTTTGTGGATGTCTGTCTTATGTTGAGGGCCCAAAACCGGGTGCAGTATTACAGGTGTGGTCTAATAAGTGCTGAGTAGAGAAAAAAAAAAGTAAAATATGTATAGCAGGAAACTATTTTGATATTCTTTCACATGTTAAGATAGAGACCCTTTATTTAAATAGGACTATTCACATTAAGTGAATAGAGTTATAATTTTCTCTGGGTTCTGAGATTATATTTAGCACTGTAATCTGTTGTGTTGTGTTTTATTTTAGTTAGACAACACAATTTCTACTAACTACTAGGAGTCTTGATTAATGTAGGCACACATAATAGCTCCTTTATGCAAGGTGTCTAACTCTACTGCATTACTAAGAATAAATCCTGCTTCTCCTAACTTCTCTGTGATTTTCAGCTCAAGAAATGTGAGTGTCACGGTGAAATGATAGTTTATTGCCATCCGTGTCCCTCAGACACAGGCTTATCTGAGCATTAGTTATAGTTACCAGCACCTTAGGTCTTTACAGAACTATTTCTTGCTCTTTCTCAGCCACAGAAAGCTAAACTGAAGTTTATTCACCTTGTTGTTTCTTTTTCTTACCAGAGCTCTATATTTATTCCTGCACTCATGTTATTAAAGCAGGACACATTTATGCCAACTATGAATAATACAACAAAATAAGTAGAAATAGAATTTTAAATTGGGTTAAAAGCGGAGTTTCATTTTCCATCATATGTAGAATCGATGAGTACTTAGAATTTTGGTGACTTTCATTTCATTCCTATGATGTGACTGACCTCTGGTGGGAGTCAGCAAGTATTATTTCCTTTTGATTTCTCACTGAGAATGTTTTTTTCCCACTAGTGATCCCAAAATACTCTTCGCCTGCTGCCTGGCAGGAATTGTATGCTTTTCTACCTTGTGTTAACTGTGGAATTACATCTAGCAAAGGATTTCATGTAGGACTCAGGCTAATGATTATTTTTCTCCGTTCTTGCTGAGAAGTGCTTACTGAAAGGTGCCAGAAGAAGAAAATACTTGAAAAGTTTCATTCGTTACACTTAGTTCATGCAGTTATTTTATTAAATGCATGCAGTCTCTGCTGTGGCTAAAATCAATAGCTTTTAATAAGCTATTTTAAGTGGAGGAGCTGTCACTTTGGCAGTGCCGTTGATGTTTTCCGTCAGTAGTTACAGCACCGGGATTGTAGAGAATTCATTTTGGGAGACGGAATATCCCTCACGGAGTGCTACATTCACAAATGAGATCGGACCAAATCGGCGAGTCCCACTTGCCCTTAGCGACTTGTGACTTTGGGGAGATTTTGCACAGAGAGGTTCTGCGGGACCCGAGGAAGTGCAAGGTGACAGACTGGTGATTTTCCTTTTCCAAAAGCAGTTTTTTAGCAACATGGGATGCTCACAACTCTGAACCAGCTTGAAGACAGGCTCTAGTTCCAAAATCCACCACCAGAGTAAGATTCACTTTGAGACTGGGGCACTTGAAGTGCTGGACCGGTAGGTGTATAAACTGCCATTACCATTGACCTCTCATAGGGGTCACACAAGATCTTTCAAAGTCTCTGACAGAGTAGCTCAGTCTACTAGAGACTGGGTATTTAGGGTAAAATGAATTATTTGCTGGAGTTTATTGACTGAATTGATTAGATCATTATTGACTATAACAGGAATTTTACACACCTAGATTTAAGCCACCTGAAACCCTGCCTGGATATTTACTGGCAACAGGCTTTTAGTGTAGGTGGCTAAGCGTCACCCACCTGAATGGTCTTGCCTCTATCTAAAAGTCTTCCTGTGAATATCCTTCCTGTTTAACAGTAGAAATTGATGAATAGAGTTTATTTTCTTTTAAGAAATTCCTATAGTATCTCCAATGACCAACATGGGTTAACCCTTTCTACAGGCAGGGTCTGTGCAGCGTGCTGTCTGCTGACCAGAGGCCCATTCGATGCTCCACAGCTTAGAGCTCCCAGCATCTAAAGGGAGGTAAGACTATCTGTAATATTCTCCCTTTCTTTATAGTGTTAGCTCTAATAAACAGCATTTTAAATGGTTCTTTACAGAGTCAGAGTGGGATTGTGATGGACCAGCATCTCCTGGTGCAAAACACCTCCTTTTCACAGAGTCACGGAATCTTCATGGTTGGAAGGGAACTTTGAGATCAAGTCCAACCACAAAAAAAACCCAACCCAAACCAAACCAAACCAAAAAAACCCAACACACCAAAAAAACCATCGCAAACAGACACAACCCAACAATCTCGGGCACTAGAGCATGCCCTGAAGTGCCATGTCTACATGTTTCTTAAATACCTCCAGGGATGGCGACTCCACCACCTCCCTGGGCAGGCTGTTCCAGTGCCTGACCACTCTCTCAGTAAAGTCATTCTTCCTAATATCTAATCTAATCCTCCCCTGCCGCAACTTCAGACCATTTCCTCTGGTCCTGTCATTATTCCCTTGGGAGAAGAGGCCAACCCCCGCCTCTCTACACCCTCCTTTCAGGGAGTTGTAGAGGGCAATGAGGTCTCCCCTCAGCCTCCTCTTCTCCAAACTAAACATGCCCAGTTCCCTCAGCCTCTCCTCGTGTGACTTGTTCTCCAGACCCCTCACCAGCTTGGTGGCTCTCCTCTGGACACGCTCCAGCAGCTCAATGTCCTTCCTGGAGTGAGGGGCCCAGAACTGAACACAGCACTCGAGGTGAGGCCTCACCAGTGCCCAGTACAGAGGCACGATGACTTCCCTGCTCCTGCTGGCCACGCTATTCCTGATACAGGCCAGGGTGCCATCTGATTCTTTTCTTTATTTTTGAGAAATGCTTGTGGGATTTTCAGCCTTTAGTGGCATATTGATGCTAGTTAAAAAAAAATATTTTAGAATGAAAAAAGTGTTGAGGCTGATTTTGTTCCCTTCTCCAGGTATTGTACAGCTCCTTCAGGTATTGCACAGAATTCCTTCAAGGCAGAAAAAAGCAAAGAGCTGGCAAATGTAATAAAAAATTTTTATGACAGACCAGAATAGATAAATTTTATAGACTGGAATAGAGGTTTGCTGAGAGCATTGTGCTCTTACACATCTGTATAGGAACAAGCTCATACAAACAGTACATACAAGTCGTTTTGTTAAAGGCAGCACATAGTTATGGCATGATATGTGCTAGGGTCATATAGCAGTCACTCCTGTCAATATATGGGCCTCTACAAACGAGGCCTACGATTACACCATCGAGACTCTGCTTGAAATCACGGTCTCCTTGTTATAATGTCTTCTGCAGTGGCCCACTGCAGCATCTTGAATAAATAAATATTAAATGAAAAATGATTGAAAAACCTAAGGTGATAAACCCTTAGCACTGCTAAGGCCTGGGTCTGCCAGCCTCAAGGCACAAAGACCAAAAAGACCAAACTTCATTTTTGAGGTAACTCTGATCACTGTTGAGATCTTAGATTGTAAAACTACAGTCTGATCTCTTCCCTTGTAGATCTGTGAAAACATCGCTTTGCTGCTCTGAATGTACCCTCCATGAATTCTGTCCTCCCCTCCTGTTCTGCCTGCTTCTTTCAGCCCCTCACCTGCATCTTTTATCCATGAGTAGCCTTTCAGGGACCAGCTGAACGGCTAAGTGGATGAGAAGCTTGACATGAGCCGCAATGCACGCTGGCAGCCCAGAAATCCAACCGTATTCTGGGCTGCATCAAAAGAAGCGTGACCATCAGGTCAGAGGAGGTTATCCTCCCCCTCTACTCTGCTCTCGTGAGACCCCACCTGGAGTACTGTGTCCAGCTTTGGAGTCCTCAGCACAGGAAGGACATGGACCTGTTGAAACCGGTCCAGCGGATGTCCATGAAAATGATCAGAGGGCTGGAGCACCTCTCCTATGAAGACAGGCTGAGAGAGTTGGGGTTGTTCAGCCTGGAGAAGACAAGGCTGCGGAGAGACCTTATAATGGTCTACCAGTGCGTGAGCTGATGCAGGTGGGACGCAGGAACAACCACAAAACCACAGATTAAGGGCAAAGAACAAATTTAATCTCAATACCTCATGGATCGGGGAACCTCTGAAGCAGTGCCTGGGCAGAGGCAGGCAAGCAGGGGACGCAGGCACGGCAGAGCAAGCGTCCTTATTAGCAAGAGAGTCATAGAATCATAGAATCATAGATTCTAGTCCTTGTTAGCAAGGGAGTGCGAGAGCGAGAGAGCTCCCACTTGCTGTTTGGGCCTGTATTTCAAGGATTCTGGCAGGCAAAGTTTTCTGCTGTGCTTTGATCTCTTCAACAGCAGTGCAGGAATCTCAGGCGTGTTCGATAAGGTGCCCCTGAGTCCATCCCAGGCCTGTGTTATCTAAGTGCAGATGTTCTACTTGTTGAGCACACAGAACTAAGCAACAATTAGTGTGATATATGTGTTTTCCAGCACCCCACATACGAGTCACTTGAGCGTGTTTACAGTCCTCCTCGCCAATCTTCCGTTACTTTCCCACAACCAGTACCTGAAGGGGGTCTACAGGAGGGATGGGCAGGGACTCTGTCAAGGAGTGTAGTGATAGGACGAGGAGTAATGGTTTTAAATTGAAAGAGGGGAGATTTAGATTAGATATTGGGAAGAAATTCTTTGCTGTAAGGGTGGTGAGAGCCTGGCCCAGGTTGCCCAGAGAAGCTATGGCTGCCCCATCCCTGGAGGGGTTCAAGGCCAGGTTGGAGGGGGCTTTGAGCAACCTGGTCTGGTGGGAGGTGTCCCTGCCCAGGGCAGGGGGTGGCACTTGATGGGCTTTAAGATCCCTTCCAACCCAAACCATTCTATGATTCTATTCTATGATTCTATGATTCTAATTATTTGCTTCTTGCCCTCTTCCTTTACTGTGCTTTTCCCAGTGGAGCCTCCTTGGCAGGAGTTCTCTTACTTGCTTTTCTTTGACCTTTCTTCTCCAATCATTCTCTCTTGATTACAAGTTAAAAGCTGACAGTTTTTAAGTAAGGGCTGGTAGCTTAGTCAATACTTAGTAACACGATGTCAGGCCGTGACAGTTCTCTTGAAGAATTACAAAAAGTTGGAGCTCACACTCTCTTCTTGTCTGTAGTAAGATGTTATGAGTATTAATCCTTCATATGCAGAGAATGGAAGATTAACAGAACAATTCCAATTAATTCACAGTGCTTTCCATCTTCTTGCCTGCTCCTGGTTCCCCCTTGGTGCCACTCAAATCCTTCAGTTTTCATCGAATAAAACAGGAAATCATATTTCTTGTCAGGTGCTTTCATGCAGGTATAATTTCTTCACGCTTGCTTACTCATCTCTGGAGGCTAAATCACTGGTTTCCAGAAGAACAACATTGTGGATATAACTGGAACGGGACCAAGTTCCAAACCTGAGATCTTGTTGTTTTCAAATTTGGAAAACGATGGCATCTACATAAAATAAAAAAAAAATCTATATAAAATAAAAAAAGTACTGTAACTACTTTTATAGAAGGAATGAATTTTAAAACCTTGCCTTTTAGAGAACTTTACTGCAAGATCCAGGGATAACAAATTCTGCATTGCATTATATGAAGGAAAATTTTTGTCATTGATTTCAATGGGGGCCAGATTTTTCTTGGACATACTTGAAACTTCAAAACTTTTTGATAGTTTTGAAGGCACTGTCACTATTCAGAATTTACTGGAACATCAAACATACTGTTAGGAAAGTATGGCAGAACCACTGTGGTAGGTACATGCATCTTACCATTTCAACTTAAAAAATGCTGGAAACGACCGGCCATTTTTGAGCTCTAATTAATGAACTCTACTTTTGAGAACTGCTGCAGTGGCTCATACTGATAATAATCTAGAAAAAGATGTCTGGTGATATCACTGTTTTGATCTGTCATGTAATTTTTTAGATCTTAACCAAAGCAGGAGAAGGAAAAGGCAAAATTTATTCAGAACTTGTTTGACACAAGCTAGTTACTGTATATAGGTGTTTAATTTCTTGTTTTTTGAATGGTTTCAGTTGTGTATAAACATATCCTGGGTTAGTGTCTGGTAAAGCTGGAGGAATTGCTCATAGGTCGATTTTGAGCATTATAGATCTATATTAATTTCCTTTCTATAGTCATCATAAGTTCTTGGGTTTTTTAGGTGCAATGCTAAACTACTGAGGAGTGTGATTCTAAATTACTTAAGTAAAAAGCAAGAGAGAAATAAGTGATGACAGTTCAGACTGACACATTAATCATCAATGTTAAAGATCGTCTTTTAACTTCCTGCTAGCTCTTATAAAAACTCTGAAACCTTCAAAAGCCTAGGAAGCCTACTTTCCTTCTTTTATGTACAACTTCTGCAGGAGAAGAAAGAACATGTCTGCTTCTAGATTTCTGGGGGTTTGCAGTGAAATGTTGCTTTCATGTTCATTTCATTTCATGAAATATTTTATTTAAATGTGGAGACAAAAATCAGTTGATCATAGAACTTGTGTATCCTGTCTCTCCCTAATCCTGTCTACAACCTGTCCTATTCATTCATTGGTACAAGTGTAAATGACAGTTCATGTATTACTAAAGATAGGCTGGGAGTTTTAAAAATATTTTAAAAAACTAAAATTAGTTGCCATTAAATGTTAATTAGTTCATGGATCTAATATTATGTCAAGAACGTGAATTTCTTTCAGTCTGCACGTGATCTTTCATGAAGCATGAGTTTTCATTTTACTTCTTTTGAACTGCTTATTTCTATTGCACTTTGTAACGCCAGCATCTCTCTGTCTTTCAGTTTTGAGTAATAATTTCTAATACTTTTCACTTCAAGTAAAACTACTTCACCAGAAATAATGACCAAATTAGAAAATAAAACCTAAACTGAGTTTATCCTAATGACTTGGAAAACCAAACCTCAAACTGATGTGAATGTTTCAAAATATACAGCTAGATTCAACACAAAAGAGGAGTCTGGGAAGGAGATAATTCCAGTGGTTTGTTATTTATCGGAACAGGGAGAAATAATCTTTGTCCCTTTTGTCCCTTGGAAAGCTGCAGATGTGACTGTCCTAACTATAGGCCTGTGGATATTCATCCTGGTCCAACCCCTTTGGGAAATTAATGGAAGCAAACCAGTTGAATACTTTGAGATACTGTGCACAATTGTTAAGTGTCACTTAATAACTTAACAGTGAGTTTTAGACTTAATACACATTTATTATCTTTGAAAAGTAGAATCATAGTTTGGGTGGGAAGGGACCTTGAAGACCATCCAGTGCCACCCCCTGCCCTGGGCAGGGACACCTCCCACCAGACCAGGTTGCTCAAAGTCCCCTCCAACATGGCCTTGAAAAGTACATTCTTTCATAATTTATTAAAATTATCGATATGCCAATTTTCAATAATAACTACACTAAAAATTGTACTAGCATCAGATTGTCATGTATCACTATGGTAATTAAAAGCTCTTTGGTAGCATTAAGAATTTGTCTTGGGCTCTTCGGTTTGTTTTGTTCTTGGGCTTTCACGTTGTCTTCTGTCACTGGGGTTAATGGAAGAAGTGATTTTTGGGCAGTGTGAATTCTCATCAGGTGCCTTCCACCTAGATGCCCCATTGTAGAAAATAGAAGTTTTTTATCACCTTCTGTCCAGGCAAATGCAAGCACCTATTTTTGCTGAAATGCATGAAATTGAACATCTCTGACAGGAAAATAGCCCCTTAAAATAAACCACTTTCCTATGGAAACACTTGCCTTTAGTGGAATTTGTATTGTAAAATCTCAATAGCTTATTTGGAATGTTTAAAGAATAACACTGACGTATTGCTGCCATTTAGTAAGGAAAAAAATTAATTAATTTTGCACCAGGTGGTGTCATACGTGCAAATCTTACTGGTGATACTGGCTACTGTGGCTCAGGACTGGCTGCAGGTAAGTAGTAATGAGCAATAGTAGGTGCTGGTGGCATCACACCAACTCACCTGGATTATTGAGGGGTGAGGGGTGGCTGACACACCAGGAGGCTGTGCCGCCATCCAGCGAGACCTGGCCAGGCTGGAGAGTTGGGCAGAGAGGAACCTGATGAAATTCAACAAGGGCAAGTGTAGGGCGCTGCACCTGGGGAGGAATAACCCCCCGCACCAGGACAGGTTGGGGGTGACCTGCAGGAGAGCACCTCTGAGGAAAAAGACCTGGGAGTCCTGGTGGACAACAGGATGACCCTGAGCCATCAACGTGCCCCTGTGGCCAAGAAGGCCAATGGCATCCTGGGGTGCATCAAGAAGAGTGTGACCAGCAGGTGGAGGGAGGTTATCCTGCCCCTCTGCTCTGCCCTGGGGAGGCCACACCTGGAGCACTGGGTCCAGTTCTGAGACAGAGAGTCTGTCTGAAGGAACTGATATTAAACATCATATCTGAAAAGTTTATTCGTTATGCCCCATCCCTGGAGGGGTTCAAGGCCAGGTTGGACAGGGCTTGGAGCAACCTGGTCTGGTGGGAGGTGTCCCTGCCCAGGGCGGAGGGTGGCACTGGATGGTCTTTAAGGTCCATTCCCAAACCATTCTGTGATGCTGTGATTCTGTGATTTGCTGCAGCACAGAGAATGGCCTATATTTGGACCTGGCACAGTCGTCTTCTGAGAAAAGTGTGTTTTCTAAGCAGTTCTCTTACATTAATGGCTCAATAATGTACCAAATATTATCACAAAATGGCATGAACTGTCCCTTTGTGAAGGCAGGTAGAGTTTGTGCACCTCTAATATAGCTAATATGCCTAAGGTTTTCCATTTTAAGATTTCAAAACCTTGAAGTGCTCTCTTTGGTCATCAGCCTCCCAGACCTCTGTGCCTGCTGGGAGATAAATAACATGCCCTCTTTCAAGAGGGAAAAGAATAACCAGGGAACTGTAGACAGGACAGTCTCCTCTCAATTCCTGGGAAGATTATGGAATAAATCTTCCTGGAAGCCGTTGCCAGGCAGAGGGAGGTAAACAAGGTGGCTGAGAAGAGCCAGTGTGGCTTTACCAAGAACAAATCATTTCTGAATAACATGATTACATCCTGTAATGAGACAGCTCTGTGGACAAGGAGAGAACAGCTAAAAACTGATGTTTAGCTTGACTTAATCGAGTATTTTGACATGGTTTCTCACAGCATTATAGGCCGGTGGCCACACCGTGGGTGGGAAAGCAACTGCACCGTACGTCTCAAAGAGCAGAGGTGAACAGCTTGAAGCCTAATTAGTGTCTGCTTACAAGTGATGCACTTTAGAGGCTGATAGTCCTACAAATATTAATAAATAACATTTTCATCACTGAGCTACGTGATGGGATTGAAGGTGCCCTTATGTTTGTGAGTGGCAGGGAAACGGGTGGGGGCAGGAGGCAGTCTGTACACTGGGCTAGATGCAGGGCTGGCATGCAAAGGGACCCCAGCTCCCTGTAGGAGTGGACCAGAAGGGATCTGGTGAAATTTGGTAAGAGCAGACACAAGGAGAAGAGGGACTTGGGGGTGTTGGTGGATGAGAAGCTCAACACGACCCAGCAAAGTGCCCTGGCATCCTAGAAACTACCCACACCCTGGGCTGCATCCCCAGCAGCGTGGCCAGAGGGGCGAGGGGGGGGATTCTGCCCCTCTGCTCCGCTCTGGGGAGACCCCCCTGCAGTGCTGCCTCCAGCTGTGGGGCCACCAACATCAGAAGGACATGGACCTGATGGAGCAGGGCCAGAGGAGGCCACGGAGATGCTGGGAGGGCTGGAGCCCCTCTGCTGTGAGGACAGGCTGAGAGAGTTGGGGGGGTTCAGCCTGGAGAAGAGAAGGCTCCAGGGAGACCTTAGAGCCCCTTCCAGTCCTTAAAGGGCTCCAGGAGAGATGGGGAGGGACTCTTGATCGGGGAGAAACTCTTGATCGGGGCGGGGAGCCACAGGACAAGGGAGAATGGTTGTATGTCCATCCTTCTCCCCCACCTGTAGGGAGCTTGCTAAACTGGAGTATGTCCAGCAGATGGCTATAGACACGGTTAAGGGGATGGAGCACAGTGGAGATTTTACAATCTTGAAACACTGATTCTCATTTTATAAAGGGATGAATATATCCAATTCTTTAATACAAAATAAGTCATTAAAAATTGTGTGCTTTTAACACCTAAGATTGTGTGGGCTGAGAAGTTCTGATGTGAAAACAAAAATCTGATCCCTTTGCTAAGAAACAGTTTGGAGAGAACACTCTTCTTTCCAAACGTGCAAAGGTTAAGAAAAATAAAGTAATACCTACCCTTAGTATTCCAATTTGCATTACGAAAAAGATTAAAAATAAACAGATTAAAGGAGTTTTATGATTGGTTTATTCAGTATTCTCCTTTTACACTTATTCTAGTCTGCTTTGGTTTCCATAGCTACTAGTTTAATCATGATGCACAGAGCTATTTCTAATTACAGAATATGCCAGCATAAAATTAATTCTTTGAGTATCTTAAGTAACAAACAGCTTGCAGCTTGTTCGTTGGCATTTTATTACCACAAATCCTGAAGTAGCACATTAGCACATCATATTTAATCTGTTCAATTTTATTAAAAAGAAAATAAGGCTTTAAATATATACCTGCTTAGATCTGCATCTAGGGAGACACGATAAAGGACTGTGTTGTACCCAAGGTTGATGCATTCATTTTAAATTATAGAGCACTTGGCAATGATCAGTGGCTATTAGAGAGAAGATTTGTCATCCTGAACACCCAATAGAATCCCGTTTTATTCTCCAGTTTTTGTCAATGTGAAGTCTCTGTGATGTCTTTAAATTATCCTTAGGCAAATATATGTTTTCCCTTCCAAAAGGAAGGGAAAGAATCAGATATCTCTCCTGGCTCCCAGCGCTTTCACTGTGCGGGGCTCGGGTTCTACAGCTGAGTGCAGCTGACGCAGATATAGAGTTCGAGTTATTCAAGGGCAGTGATTGCAGGACAGGTCACAAGTGAAAAAAGGATTTTCCTGGCTTTTCCAAGGAGTGCTAAACATGAACAGTAGAGAAGTCAGTGGCAGCTGATGATCAGTGCTCTCAAAAACCATGCCAAAACTTGTTGATATTTGTTTTCTAAAGGAAACCGGCATTTGTCTTATTATTTTACCTTATTAATGTACAATCTTCTCTTACATCAAATAATATTTCTATTTTATTCCCTTATTCAACTGTCTTCCAACTCCGGATCCCTGCCTATACTAACACATTATCTTCCCAAGTATGTGCCTGCAATGTGATGGACAATGAATAGAATCAGAACTTTTTGCAGTGTGATTGGTGTCTGACAATAACAGCATCTTCATTAAAAAGACTTCTCCATCTTTTTGACTGTTAATAATCTGTGTTGTCAGGAATCCAAAATAGTCTTTTCTTAAATGTTTGGGATAAAGGTAGAGATTTGCAGATTTATAGGGATTTGAACTGGAGTTAAAATTTAATTTTTTTTTTAATACAGAATTTTGAAAAATATATATATAAACAAAATTATTTTATGACTGTTGCTATAGAGGTCATCCGTTTATCAAACCTGGAGTTAAGTGCGAAATACAGACTTTCTCTTTGCTCTGTGGTGAGTGCTCTGGCAGTTTCCTACTTTTTATATTGTTTCATTGACTCACCTAATCAGTGAAGTAACATGCATTAAGAAATATGGTGCATGCAAAGAGCTAATTTAAATAATTCTGAAATTACTGAGATAATTGTCATTCAAACTGGTGCAAAGGTGGCTTATTGAATGTGCTTAATTGAGGCACTATTTTTACTCTTGTTTCTGATTCCAGACTAATGTGGGTCTTTCTTCGGAGCTTCTTCTAATTAGCAGAAAAGAATAGATCTCTCTTAGGGGTGAAAAACTTCTATCAACAGAACTTGTTTAAAACTTGAATTGCTACACAACGAAAGCTTTTGATATTAATCTTCCCTTTGACTTCAATAAAAATCTTTGTGTGAGGAAAGGATAGGAGTTGGGATCTGAATACCTTTGTAAATTAGATATAGAATTTTAAACTTTTTAAAAGAATACACTGATTTTGCTTGATTTACAGATATTAACTATGTTTATTGAGTATAGAAAACTTATGCTCATTTGAGTAGCTTTTAAAACGCATTTCCCTTTAACAGTGTTTGCATCATGGAACAGAGAGAAGATCCAGTGTCTCTCCCATTTCCTTCTTCCATAAACCTCCTTGCTGTATTGTAAAGTGAACTCTGGCTTTTTATATAATATGTATTATATGCTTGCAGTTCTTAAAAAACTTTGCCAACCTTTACTGAACTTCCCTAGAACCTGTAGTAGCAGAAGTTTATAATTCAATCACTGCTGTTTTCACATGTACATTGAAAGATGCTATGCTCCTTGTGAAATAATCCTTATTCTCTCTTTGGTCACTTGGAAAATGATTTGCAGACTGGGATTTTTCATGAGGTTTTTAATATTACATCTGTCTTGCTTCATCTTTAGCCTCCATCTCTGAAGTTTCTAAGATTTCTTATGTAGAAGTCTACCTGAATGAGAAGACTGGTCTACTAGATTTTAAAGATTTTTTTTTTTTTACATTTTGAAATGGATGCTTTTTTCAGGGACCTTATTTCTGGGCCTGCATTACAAAATATTAAAATATGCTTTTAAGTGAAAAATGTAATACTATTTCAGTTTCTCATCCGTAAACTATTCTTTAAGAGGGTGAAATATTAATCTCATAAAAAACTTAGTTCTGTGAGCGCTGTATAAAAAATTCTGTTTTACCAGTAGTGGTAGAGCTACTAATATAAATTGACCTGGCAATAAATAAAGGAACCAAAGTTAAAAGACTTGGTGGGACGAATCCCATGGCTGGAGCGTGGCTACCGATGACTACAGGCCATGCAAGGAAATGGCTGAGGCTTTTCCCTCTACATCAAGAAACAGAGTGTGAAGAGCTGTCTCTGAAGAATAGCCATGAGCGGGTTGAAAGTTTATGGATAAGAATTAGAGACTGAGCAAATAAGCATCTGCCACAACAGTGGAAACAGATTTTGATAACAGGATCATTCATCGTATCTTAGTTCATGACGTAGCCGAGCTTTAATGTGAAACGTTGGTTAAAAAATCTTCATTCTAAAAGGCTTAAAAACACTCTGTGTGACTTATTTAGGGTTTGTGGGTTTGGTCACAATGTAAACTATAGTAGTGTGGTTTTTGTAACTTTGAAATACAGCGCATAGACTTTATAAGCAAAGGAATTGGTACTGTTTAAAAAGCAAGAAATGCAGATGTTTAGCATTATGCAAAGTGCTTGTTTAGACTGGATGAATGTTCTGATGGGCGATGATGCAGACATTCGGATTTCATAAATGGTTGCTTTTCAGAGTCGCCAGTAACGGGACTGGAAAAATAGCAGTATCTCTTGATTTTCACCGTGAGCAGTGCACAGGACCTAGTTTGAGGTGCAGTTATGAAAAGAGTAGTTCTATGAGGAGTTTTATATATATGGTAATGGTAATACAGTTACATTCAAAATCTTTTTAGGAAAAATCCACCCATTCAGTTTAGTATTAAAATTTTTTAAGAGGAAATTAGAAGAGGCAAATAAATAGTTAAAATGCTCACAAATAGAGAATATTTTAGAACATGAGGAAAAAAAAAAACAAACCAGCATTCCTAAGCAGGTTCTTGTTGGAAGTAAAACCAGTATTTTTGACAGTGAAAATTATATCTAAACATAGAAAAGAGCAAAAGTTCAGGCATAATATTGTTGTACTGTGTTTAAATCAAATGAAAACAGGTTTGAGCAGCAACTTAGTATGTGCACAACACCCCCAAAACTTCTTTAAGCCATAGAGATGCCACCAGAGGGGAACTGATAGACCACTGAGATTTGAAATTTGATCTCAAGAGAGACACAGCCATAACACACCAAGCGAAATTGTTGTGATTGTTACTCACCGCATCATTACTCAGTATGCGGGAGCTGGAGTCCACCTAATGAGCAGCAAACCTAAAGCATATGATGTGCAGTAGAAGAGGTAATTAACCAGAAATGTAGTAATTGATTGCCAGAATCAAATAGAACTCATCTGAGACTACTGAGAGAAACCTGAAATGACTTAATTGGTGACTGCAGTGCGTAATCTACAACTTAACCCAGCCTTGGTGGTAGGTAAGTAGCAGATGGCAAAGGAATGTACTTTTTTTTTTTAATTGTTTTGTCTTTAAAAGGAGGCAAAAGGGCTCTCAGGGATTTCTTAGGGTGCTACAGACTAAACTTGTCTACTGTAGCAAAGGTATATTCCTCATTTTACTTCCAAAAACGTCTATTAATGAACCTTTTTTTGAAAGCTGAGTATTGGGCTGGTGAGATGTTTTGGTCTGGTCCCCCAGGGCTATTTCAAGAGGGTTTGTGTTTTATTATGCTGGTGGAATTTCAAGTAAGCTTTTCTGTTCATGAGTGGGAAAGTATTTTAAAGATGGAAAGAGCCTATCAAAAGTTAAGTTAGCAAGGGATATGTCTAATTTCCTGTAAAATGTGCCCACTGACTGCGAGTAAATTCATATTGGATCGTTGTTCTCAGCACATGTGGCTTTAGAGTACTTTCGGAGGTCCCTTATGGTCTGTGTAATGAGCTTAGCGGCAGTTGTGAAAGAATATTAAAACCTGTGAGGAAGAGAACTAATTGCTAGTTTGGGTTTTTAAACATTAGAGGTAGCAAAAAAGAGCTGGATGTTCAAAACTGTAATTTTACAGTGTGTTGGATGGATGCAAGGCAAAAGGAACAGAAGCCAACTCTGGATTGACTTGGCCAAGGAGAGCACACAAGGGGATCAGCGAGTACAGGGTGTCAAAAGCACAGAAATTGGGGAAAAGTCATGGGACAGAGACCAGGATTAGCTTTGAGGTAGGTTTTGGAGAGGGGATGAGCTGGTTTTTTATTTTCTTGACATAGGATGGGAGGAACGAGGAGTGTCCTGTCCAGAGAATGCTACAACGGGATGATGAGGATGCATCGTTAAAGCTGTATTTGAATTGCCTCAGGCAGCAAAGACAAGTGAATTTCCGTCTTCCATTTCACAGGTGAGTGCTCTTGGGTTGTATTTTGGCATAAAATATGTTTTCTTTCTTCTCCATCTGTATTTTACAACAGAGTCATTATCTCCTAGTTATTGAAAGAAAAGCAGTTGGCACTTAGTTCACTCTGACACCTACTTTACTGAAAGTGTGCCAGGAAAGGGATGGATTTTTATATATTTTGCTTTTCTTAGTCCTCCTGTTGGTCATGCCTGGGCAACTTGGTGTGCAAGATATTTTTTATACCCTTTAAAATATCTAGTTTTGTCCCTGGAGTCCTGTCATAGTATCATAACTTTTAGACTTGGACTAAGCAGCTAAGAATTAAAATGAAAGGGAAGTTGTAGATGCCTTAGTCTTTTATTACATCTAATTCTTACCGAAGTATTGAAAAGATCTGAAAACATATATGGAAATTTAACTGCACACTGATCTCAAATCAGTGAGAAACAGGAGACATAAGAGTTACTTGTGTAAATAGTTTTTTTCTTATTTTAGCGCTGTTCTCTGGGAATCTATTCAAGCCTCAAAGAAAGAACTATTTAATAAGAATCCTTTGGTTGCAACTGCCAGTGAGCACTTGCACTTCCATGAATTAACTTATGAACTAGGCCAATTTTTTTCTTTTTTTTTTTTTTATAACATTAATGTTTCCATCAGATATATTTAGATACTATGATATTATGTTGAATAAGTCCTAGAAAATTATGATATGATGTTGAAAAAGTCCTAGAAAAATCAATTCTCATATACTAGGTCTAGATGCATGAGATTTATTTGATCCTCAACCGATTGTTAGAGATTTTAATTGCTGTTGTATCCCTTCCTTGGACTGAGAAATGTGGAATTTGCTTCTGAGTCATTTCTGCACGGAGCATACAGAGACTCTCACGCTGAACACACCATCATCTGACTAAGAAGGCTGATATATGATTTTTCTTGAATCATACCTTGTTTTTTTTTTTTTTTCTGGAACAAACAAGATATATTTGTAACAGCCAGGAGCGTAGCAAACCTCACTGGTTTTCTAAATATTTTTGAGAGAGACATTGCAGTAAGCTCTTTAAAAGAGTAGAAAAGTTAAGGCTTATCCTAGCTTGCTCCAGACTTAGAGTGTATTCTCAGTCCTACTTTCTGCCTTTTTACTTTACATGCAGGGACAACTTGGCCTCCCTGCTCGTTTCACACACGTTTCCTTTGCTGGTTGTGTCTGTGCTTTTGAGTGCAAAATCCAGGTATTGGTTAGGTATTAGGGCATCTGTGGGTCTGAGCCACAAAAATTGCCAAATAATTTCACTCTTATGGTACAAAGTGCTCCTTGAGTTCCAAACTCTGTAACAACAGCCTTCGGGTGGCTTTAAAAATCCTTGTAGAGATGCTTTCTGGTTTTGTTTAAAGACTAACAAAGTTTTTGGAATCCTGAGTGCTTCATTCTTTATAGAGGCTTTTGAAAAATTAATATTCCTGTCACTAGAGCAGTACTGTAAACAGAAAGTCGTCACACTGCCAAGTGACACTGAATGCAAGAGCTGCCTTTGGAACTGAATGGAGTTCTTTTGGTGTAGTTTATACTGTGAAATGTTTGCAAATGTTACGTTTTTTTCCACACTATATAAATGGAAATAAGATTACGGCCAAATAGGCGGCTTTAAAATAAGTGTGTTTACTTGCAGATTTTACTTCGTATGCCCCAGAGTACAGAGATTATTTTTTTTCCCTAGTGGAATTCAATAAGTGTTGAATTGGAATTGTATTTATAGTAGAAAATCTATTTCAGAAACTACATGCCTTGAAAGAATAAGCATGTTAATTTTAACTAGTCGCAGGCAGCTAGGTTTATTCCAAAAGTAAAATAGAAATTTTTGTTTGTTAATGTACTATCTGCTGCCTCCCAGGCAAACTGAAAGAATATTGTTCCTTCCTAGTACATCTACTTTGGAATTTCCTCTACCATTGCATTAGGAACCCTAAGAAAGAGTAAATCTCTTTGTAGCCTAAGACTAGTTCACCCACTATTTGAAAATATCGCTATATATTTACACAATTTTAAGGAAGGAAGGTGAAATGGTTTTATCATGCAGTGGTTCATACTATGCTGTCCGGATGTATGTTATAGCTTTGTCTGTATTGAATTAAAAGAGTAGTAGATGTATTTGATTGGAAATAAGCAATAGTTATGATTTACTTTTTAAATCTATAGCTGGACAAATTCCTTGTAGCAGGTAGGCTGAGGGGGATACTAGCAAATATTTATTCTCCTTATTTTTTGTGTGTGTGAATAGCAAGACTTATGTTTGGTATTTATATGTGACCCATGCTGGCAAAGCTGTTTTATTTAATGATTAAATTTGTCAAAGTGTTTCTTTCCATCTATTCAGAGATGGAAAGATGGAGAGCCTATAGAACCAATAGCAGCAGAATGTAACACATCCTGATATGTTTAATTCACTCTCCAATGGATATGCGAAAGAAAAAGGTATTCAACAGCAGTCACATCACTGATGTGGTGACTAATTAACATAAAAATGTAAGGGATTACTCAAGGTTTTACTACTCTGAAGTTTAACAAAAGCACGTTTCTTCATTCTCCCTTGAATAGCAGATATCTATCTTAGAAACATCTTAAATTGCAGGTTGCAGTGCTTCTCCCAGTCACTTTTTTTTTCTTCTAGACAGAAACTAGGCACACTGTTACCATTTCAGTGGTAGTTTCTTATATACCTCAGTGAGAGCAGAATTAGTTTGTCGGGTATGTGGACACCTGGAACTTTGTGGCCTTCCCATAGGGTGATAACGCATGAAGGTCTGTTCTAGATCTTTATAAAGTCTAAGTTTCAGTTATTTGTGTGTCCTGGTAAGTTGGTTTTGCCCTTGATGGAGATACTTTTTGGGTATAGCACTTATTTAAAGCTATAAATTCAATTCTTATTTAATCTTACTACCATATCTATGCTTTGAATTCTCACATGGATGGTCTGAGAACTGGAAATCTTTGCCAGGAGTCCAACCGAGCACATGGTCTGAAAGTCAAATGCCCAGATTTCAGAATTTGATGGAATATACAGGTCTGACAGTCTGTCAGAAGGTGCAACTTTCAGGCCATGCTCTGTTCACTGTCGTTCCTGGCTGCGTGTGATAAGGACAGCTTAAAATAGGCACTAGGTTAATTGAACCATATAAAACTTTGTTACAAGAGTGGTGTGGAGAAGGTCCTGTGTGCTGATGGGCTTTTAGGAGTGATGGAGATGGGGAGCAGGTAAATCACCACATTCTGCTGGGACTTCTCGATACAGATGTTCTCATGAGTTCTGACTCATGACAAATATTTGTCCTTGCTTCAAGCTGGGTGTCTAACGATGATTTGGGCAAGGGTAGCAGCCACCTCCCTGATTTTGATTTTTGTCCTGATTTTTTAAATTCTATTTTTATCTTGCATTAATAGTTTGCTTTTTTTTCTCCATGAGCCAGGCTACCACACTCTTGTATGAAATCTCTTAATTCCTAGCTATACGCTATAATATCATAACATCATATCAATCTCATTGACTTTCTCATAAATCTGAGCTATAAACAGCTACCACAACAAGACAGCAAAGTTATATTCTCCTTTAGACATCTTTTACGTATATACGTTGATTAAAAATCATAAGCAGCCCCCGACCATCTCCAAACCCTTTTTTTTTTTTTTTTTTTTGCCAAAAAAAAAGCTCCTTTTTAACATATGACAGGGTAACTTTTTGTCTTCATTACTTGACTAGAGTTCTGGCATCTATATCATTGGTCTGGAGGCCTTATCCTTTCCAGGAACAGTCTTCAGTCTATGGCTGCTCTACGTAGCTGGATTAAGACGAAGCAGATGGCTGCTTGCAAAAGAGAATATCAAAATACATAGAAATATGCAAAATGCTTTACTGCTGCTCCTCTTGTTTAACACAAGGTCATTCTGTGTTTTCCTTATCCAAATCCTTGCGGAAGATGAAAATGTGCTGTGGGTTGTAAAACTCTTAATTCCCCACCCTTAATGGCCTGATGAAAGATTGAATAATCCCCATGCAAGTTAGAACATTAACGTGAAGTCCGCAGAGGCGAAACCAGGAAGGCCTAAAAAAGAAAGATCAACAACTTCTGATTAAACATCATGGTATTTTAATTCTGTCTTGACTTAGTGGATGAGTTAAAATCGTTGGATTTCAAATAAAATCTCTACTGCATAGTTCGTGTACCGCGTGTCTGAGGCAAGCTGATGCTCAGCACATGGGTTTATCGTCCCGGGAAGCTGTTTACCAGTTTGGGGTGACCCAGCTTTGTTGATCCTTATGGGATAGAGTTCTTACTTTTAATGAGCTTGAAAATCTTTATGCTTAATTGATTGGGTAGATTTTTAAAGTAGTAGCGCATGAATTGCTTGGCTTGAGAAGTTATTTCTTCCTGTGGTCCAGGGTGTTTTCCAGTATACCCAGAAGGATGCAGAACTTCATAGTCTGAGAACTTTCTTTTTTCACTTTTCCTCTGAATATCATCTGCTGTTTTATCCCTGGGCCTTCTGATCTTAATATTTTAAAATATTAGTCCGATAGATGATTTGCATGCTAGATTATCAGTTCCAAAGGAGAGTCAGTGGAAAGACTGATGAATCCAGTGCTGCACTGAATACAGTAAAAGACATTTCCTACATAGTAATAATTATTCCCGAATATCAGGTGGTGTGCTCAGTGTCTCATCTTCTAAGGTCTGTGCACCTCCTGATATATTCAGCTGAGAATACTTGGTCTGTGGTATTCCACAGTATTGGTATTTTGTTTTGAAGGCTGTGGTACTTGCATCCGCAGTAGGTATTAGAGAGACTTCTGCTATTCCATGGGAAATGGAAATTGAGGCAAAATGAGGCACTTTCATTGTGGCTGATTGCACTTGCTTTTGAGGACCAGCTGGCTTTCAGATTTGCATTCTATATTTGAAATGGAAGGTAGTGAATATTGATATTTTGTTCTGTAGTCCAGGGAATGAAGTGAAATGGTTGGGTCTTAGCTGACTTGGTGGATGAGAAGCTCAACATGAGCCAGCAATGTGCACCCCCAGCCCAGAACCGCCCCCCACCCTGGGCTGCATCCCCAGCAGCGTGGCCAGCAGGGCGAGGGGGGGGATTCTGCACCTCTGCTCTGGGGAGACACACCCCCCCACCCCCAGTGCTGCCTCCAGCTCTGGGGCCACCAACATCAGAAGGACATGGAGCTGTTGGAGCGGGGCCAGAGGAGGCCATGGAGATGCTGAGAGGGCTGGAGCCCCTCTGCTGTGAGGAGAGGCTGAGAGAGTTGGGGGGGTTCAGCCTGGAGAAGAGAAGGCTCCAGGGAGACCTTAGAGCCCCTTCCAGTCCCTAAAGGGGCTCCAGGAGAGATGGGGAGGGACTCTTGATCAGGGAGGGGAGCCATAGGACGAGGGGGAAGGGTTTGACACTGAAAGAGGGGAGATTGAGCTGAGATCTGGGGAAGAACTTCTTTGCTGTGAGGGTGGTGAGACCCTGGCCCAGGTTGTCCAGAGAAGCTGTGGCTGCCCCATCCCTGGAGGGGTTCAAGACTACGTTGGATGGGGCTTGGAGCAACCTGGTCTGGTGGGAGGTGTCCCTGCCCTGGGCAGGGGGTGGGACTGGATGGTCTTCAAGGTCACTTCCCATCCCAACCATTCCATGATTCTATGATTTGCTCCAGGTCAATCGTGACCAGCCCTACTGCAATGGATGAGGTCAGAGCAGTATAAAATCAGCGCTGAGTGTGCGCCAGACTAAAGTTCAACACTGTTTAGAACTGAACATTATCGGTGTTAGTTCCACAGCCCGGTATTTTATCTTTTACTGTCACCTGGAGCATCACCGCAGCCTCCACGCAGCTCCATAGGAGCTCTGTGCCTGGCTAAATACTAACTAAATCGTTTTGAGAAGCGGTTGACAGAAGGCCGTGTTCATAACCCCTGTCCCAGCGTGCTAAAACCACAGCTATAAATAACCCGCCTCCTCTCTGTCTGCCTGCTGGAATGGTTGCACAAGCAGACTTTCCCTTTCTTTCTCTTAACTAGCATAATTTCTTCTATGTAGTGTGGGTAATGAAGACAAGGCTATTAAGTTTTATTTGAAATAATTGTCATTAGTTAACATTTTAACCGTTTCACACTTCCATAATGGTGTAAATCTGATAAAATTTCTCTTAAACAGCAGAGAAGTGGTGGTGCTGCTTCAAAATCATTTGTTTTGCTTAGAAATAAATATTTCCAAGACAAGAACTGTCATCTAACGGATATGTTGCCAAAGAGATCACCTCAAAAGGCATTAAAACACTCCTGAGTTTTTATTCAAGATCATGTTTTAATACTTGAATTATTTATTTTCTTGTGATCCTAGAAATGACAAAGCGGAGTTTGTGAGAGAGCTCTTTGAGGGCCTGGATTGGGAGATTAAACGCTGACCCAGGAGCCTCAGGGAACGGATCAAAGAATGTCTTTTGCATTTGTGAGACTGCCGTTAGTGTTCGGTGCTTCATTGATCTAATAGTGTTCTAGGATATAACTATCCTGTTTAGCAGAGGGGAAAAAAAAAAAAGGTCACTTTCTCAGAGCCTGTGGCCAATTTCCCAGTTGCAAAATACTTATTCCACTTGAAATTCTCCTAGATGCTGTGGAAAAGGTAATTTGAAGATGTTAAAAGAACTGATTCTTTCTTGGGATTTTATTTTTGAAAATCTGTCAAGGTATCTGTGACCTTTAGAGAAAATGTTAGAGGTTAACCCATCCTGACCCAATTTCTGTATAAAAACTGATATTGTGGGTTACCACATGTACCTGTTCTGGAAGAACTGAAGATTAACTCAAGCAGCACACAAAAGCTCCAGAATCTCTAGGTTTGGTATGTGTGCCATTGCTTCTCACTTCCATAAATCCTTAATTTCTTCACATATTATATCTAAATCCTTCCTAGTACCAATGTCCAAATGCTTTGAGGAAGTAAAATGAAGGAATGGATACTGGCTACTTCACTTTGAGAAGGTTCTTCTTAAAGAGAAGAAAAACGTTACATTTCTGACTTTTCAAACATTGCATTTTTCATCACAATGTTTTAATGATGGAAATATCTTTTAGATGTTCCATGTAAAGGAAATAGTTCTAAGGGCACTGGGAAATGTAATCCAGTCTTTTGACCATAATATTAAAAAAAAGTAGCTGCTGCTAGAGATGCTCATGCATATGAGGAAGGCTCCTGAGATGTAAGGAGAAGACCAGGGACTGTGGTTCCCCTGGATGAAAGGACAAGGGGATTTTCTGGCAATCCCTAAATGGAAGCTCCTGCCCAAAGACATGTTAAATTGCAATAAATGCTTTGGAGATGAGAATCCTTACTGGGATATAATTCTTTCAGGCATCTCTGTATGTTCACAGAGTTGCTATAGGAACATGATTTTAGATAGAGTTAAGCAGAGAATAAACTGAGAACTTAATGTACAGTACTTTCTGATGAATGAGATGTCCTTTAGTGCCTCACATCTTGATGCCATCTGGTCTATAGTTCATTAGTATTCCACTGTGCCATATAGGTTTCTTCTAAAATATACTTTTAATTACGCTTCAGCAATAAATACTGAGTGCAATAAACTATTTGAGTGCTGAGGGAAGCGCTGCTCTGCAGGGGACGGGTCATTCACAACAGTAAGTAGAAGGTTTAATAACAGATCTCTCAATTTCCTTTTCCATGTGTTAAAAATAGGCCTGTAAAAATCCCTAAAATTCCCACTTTGCACAAAACTTCCAATAACAATTCTGGGAATTGACTCTACCAAATTCTATTTTAAGCATAATAGTCTTCCTAAATTTAGACTTCTGGGGGAAGATGGTGCCTGACAGCGGTGCGTTTTTGAAGTTAATGAACCTTCCCTTTGGTTATATTGACTGGGAAATAAATGGCAGCGCTGACTCTAGCTCCTGGTGCTCAAATATAAGGGCTGATCCTGAGAAATGCTGAACTAATTAGTCATCAAGAGGGTAATTTGGGATGACATATTTAGATGTTTAAAATAGAGGAAAAAATAGATGAAATAGAAGTCTACGCCAGTGCAAGATGACGGTAAGGGTAATGATAGATTTAATGAACTGAGAATTTACCAGGCTTTAGGGAAGCACAGTGAAAGCTTAGAGGTGAAATGCACCAAAATATTTCCTTTGTTATAAAGAATTGTTCTCTAGGTGATACGCTGCTACCAAAGCTTCGTTTTAGGTTCCTCTAAACACCATTTTCCCTATTCTTAGTCTTATGGGTGTCCAGCTGTGACCTGAAACCTGGCAGCTTCAAGAGAGATTCTGTGCTCCCTGCTGGATCCCCACAGCCTCATTGCACTCTCTTTTCCTTTTTTTAATCGGAGACAAGCAATGTTACGTATCAGACCAACTGCAAGCTGTGCCTCATCTTTTGACTGCCATCTCAGCCTTTGGACTTTGAGTATATGTATGTGTTGCAGACTCATTCTGCATAACATCTCCAGAGACTCAATCGTTCCTCTTCCACACAACTCAGACTTCCACCCTGAGTCTCATTATTTTGAGCTATGATAGAGATATAAGGCTTTTCAGGTAAAGGAAATTTATTTAAGCTTTCTATAATTTCTCATTTCATGATATTATCTGGGTTTTAAATCTTAACTTTGTGTCCTTTATTTTTAAGAAGTCTTTTGTAGCATCAGATCCCTTTCTTGTTGACATGATGAAGTGGAACCAAGAAGTTAAACTGAATTAGTTTTCATGAACAAGGAGTGAGGATTTTTGATGTATGTGAGGGTGTATGCATTACAGACATGACAGATTGGAAAAAATCCTTCTGCATGAATCTGTGGAAGTTCTGACTGAACAAGGATGTTGATCCTTATCAGATTGTGCTCTTGATTTGCTGTGCAGACCCATGGAGCCCCACTGAAATCACTCCAGAGCCCCAAATTCTGGGAAAGGAATGTATCAGTGGAAACTTCAGTTGCATTAGGGAGAGGTTTGGATGTAAAAGACAAGGAACTGCAAGACAGTTGTCCTTGGGAGGTTTCTAGCTAGTCAGGAAAGACTTTAGTGCTGGAAGGGAAGAATGGAGAGCTGGTTCACAAATTCACAGCCATGTTCTATTTGGCAAGCATGGTGAGCATACAGCATATTACACATCTGTGAGAAGATGAGTTTGGAGAAGAAAGAGCCACATATAATAAAAATTGGCAAGCATTTCTACCCCCTCATCCTCCACCCCCAATAAAAAAAATTGATTTTAAGAGGCTTTGACTGGCCATCCTGGGAGATGGACTGCTTGGCTAGGGCCAAAATCTCATACCTAATGGCAAAGCGATTCTGAAATGCTTTGGAGGTGGTAAGAGGCAATAAATAACTCTTGCTGAAATTTCACTCCAATAATGCGAGGATCCAGAGAATTGAGTTGAGGTTTATAGAGATATACTTTGCATATCTGTAGGAAATACATTGTTCCTGATTGAAAAATTAGTAATGGGAATAGCTTATATTTGACTTTGACTAGTGGAAAGGAGGACTTTCTAGAATTGAAAAACTGAGAATTTAGATTACAACAAACACAAGTCAAATTCGTGATTCTTAAAAAAAGGGTTGAATGCCTGTCAAAAAATAGAGTTAAGCAAACTCGAGGAACTTGCGTGAAGGCCATCCACAGGAAAGCAATAATCATAAAATCATAGAATGGTTTGGGTTGGAAGGGACCTTAAAGATCATCCAGTCCCACCCCCTGCCCTGGGCAGGGACACCTCCCACCAGACCAGGTTGCTCCAAGCCCCATCCAGCCTGGCCTTGGCCACTTCCACAGTGCAGAACATCTTGCTGCTAATAAAAGAAATTGTCAACAAGTACCTAAAGGGTGGGTTGAAGGAGGATGGAGCTGGACTCTTTTCAGTGGTTTCCAGTGATAGGACGAGGGGCAACGGGCACAAGCTGGAACAGAGGAAGTTCCATTTAAATACAAGGCAAAACTTCTTTACAGTGAGGGTGCCAGAGCCCTGGAACAGGCTGCCCTGGAATAGGCAATCCTGCTTTGGCAGGGGGGTTGGACTAGATGATCTCTAGAGGTCCCTTCCAACTCTTGACGATTCCCTGATTCTGTAACTGCAACTGTCCTGATGCAGGGAAATGACAGGAAAAAAATGATAGACCAGTAAGACTGGACCAGAAACCTCAAAAGATCTTGTGGAACAAAGACAAAGAGTACGAAGATAAAGGAAAAGGATAGGGCTGAAAAGGTCAAGGTGTCAAATTGCAACAATTGAGGAACAGAAAAGGTTCACTGTTACAAAATAAAAATTCTTATAAAGAGAAATATCTGACTGATGTGGAGAAGGCATTTAAAGCTTCAGCCGTCTCAAACACACTTTTTTTTTTCTGAATGGCTTGTTATTAAAAAAGCAACTGGCAAAAAAGACAAGTACAGGGGATCTGGAGATTGAAGACATTGAAGTCTGCAGGGCAAGAGAATAATTGCTGTGCAAAGGGATGTGCTCTCCGAACAAATGGCTGGTTTGAGCAGGATGGTTGAAGTCCCACAAGAGGAAAACCACGGTATGCATTTTTAAAATGTCAGGTCTGTCAGCTTAATTCTTTCTGTGTGGAATAGATTTGATTTTATTTGTCAGGGCAACTTGGCCGGTGCACACAGAGTAAGCAGTGTTTCTAAAATCTTAATTAAAAAAAAAATAGTTTCATCTAGCCCTAAGAGCAGTGCAGAAATAATGGAAAAGTTTTATACAAAATAGGTAGAATTAGTATCCAAACAGATGGGATAAATTGGAGAAGATACCTGAAATCAAGATGAAAAAAAATATCAATATGTACAAGACATTGCACTTAAGAGAAGTCAAATGCAAGGGAGCGTGGCTTAATGGATGGAACTGTCCCAGAAAAGGCAAATCTAACACCGAGAGATACTGCAAAAAACACTGAGTGATCCAGAACGCGCTTGTTTCTCTTTAGTGTTCCAGGCGTTGCATTAGATGGCATCTGCCAAGTGTTGGCCATTACTGGGAGGGAGTGATTCACACAAAGGAAGGGAAAAGTGACAGTAAGGGCTTTGGATAGAAAGACTTGAAAAGCTTGTTCCTTCAGTCCTTTCATAAAAGAGAGAAATGAGAGTAATGGAGAAATAAAATACAGTTAATTAGAATAATGATCGTAATAAAGTTTTCTCCAAATTCACTCCCCTAATGTGATAAAACATTAAATCCCAGGATGCAAGAACAATATACAGAAAATCTCATGAATCGTAGGATTAGAAAAACATCTATGTTAAACAGTCGAGTCCAAAGTAAAGTTGGACGTATTTTACCTAAAATACTGTTCATTTGCATCAGAAATATTTGCTATTTTGGTTCAATTTCTATAACCACTTGTCGTCTGAAAATTTATAATTTAATCTGATTATTTAAAACATTGTTTCCATTATAAAATGGATTCAACTTGAAACTCTGTTTTATATTGCATGAGGATGCTCAGCGCAAAGTTAGATGAAATAAGGTAGAAAAAAGCACAATTTCGGAACACAGGACAAGCATCCTACAAAGAATTATATACATCCATTCACTACTTTAATTGAAGGTGTCTGTTCTGCACAAACTATAATTCTGTTTAATAGAAGAATGTTTTCAGTGTGAAGAATTCTTCTTTTTGGGAAAGTAGGCATGACATGATATTAGGCTTCTAATAACAAAAAATTAGTGAAATACAGGAATTTATTCTACTTCATTAATGGAATAGTATTTAATCAAATGTTTTACGCATACATTATAATAAATCCATATCCTTATTCAGAATTTGAAAATATTTTTTAGACACTTTGACAGAAAGGATGCAATTTCTTTTATACAACCCTGTTTGCAGTTATTTGAATAAATTTCTTTTGTATTCTGTGGGAAATAAAACTTGCACAAGAAGCACAGTGTGAAGTGTAAAAGTAGAGAATTTTATTCCCTGACTTGTTTTCAATGTGAATTATTACCAGAGAGTCAGACTTGCTTCCCTGTGGCAGTGTCTACTGGAGAATATTTGAATATCTGCTATTTATGGAGCACTCAGAAGTTTTCAAATGGCCACCAGTTGGTTGTTTAAGAATTTATTCCAGATATTACGTATAATATTTGTTTAATACCTGCAGATGTGGCACTGTGATATGTTATATTGGGTGTGTTGTTATAACAGGAACCTGAATTTTCCAGAAGGATCCAGTGGGTTTGTCTGAATGTTCTTCTATAGTGGGTCTCCAGAGAAGTAAAGTTGTGGGTTTTTTGTGTAACCCATAAGATCCAGGATTTATAAGAATAAAACTAGAATAACTAGTTTTAACTAAAAAAATAAATATAGAAAACTCGAGGTGATTATGTCAGGAAAAACCGAAATAAAAAAGGGAGCTTGTAAATATCCATACGACTGTGGGATGTGGGCCCTTCCTTAAGTTGGTTCGGTGACTTTCTGACCTACAGGACATTCTGTGGGCACCTTTCCTCAGCGGGATGTTTTTTCTCGGAGACTTGGGCAGCTCCGCACCCTGCCCCACAATAATCCTCTCTCTGCGTGCTCTGCTGCTCCTTGGGGAAAGAGCAGTCGTGCCCTCACGTCATTCCCTTTTCTTTCCAAGGGGTCTTACCTGAGCTAGATAATCTGTTGAAGGCAGGCAGCATAAAGAACAAACCGCTAAACCCCTATCTGTTACGGACATGCATATTCTTTTAATTTCATTTTTTTTTAAAGACCATTATAAGAATCGCGTCAGTAAAGAGAAAAACAACCTTCTGCCTCAGTTCCTTGGGGACTTCACTATAGTGTAATAAAAGGAGCGACATGAAAACCCTCTTAGCTCTAATGAAACCCAAATAATTGTTTAAACTTTTATGAAGTAAACTGATCTCAAACTGAAATAGTCTGAATGGGTGTTCTGACTACATCTGGGCAGGGAAAAAAAGCATCTGACAGACTTATTTCCTCCTGATATTAGAGAAGGTAATAGGAGTGGGGAAATTTTTGTTTATAAGAGCCGTTTTTCCTCAGTTTCCTTTCACATCTGTTCTGCTATTTCTTCTCTTATGTGCTTCTCCGATTTATTTTTTTTCACCCTTTTCTTTGAGCTCCTCTTTTTCAGAAGAGGGGGCTACAGGGAGATTGCTTGAAGAAGATGTTTGACTTAATTTGGAGTGTTTCTCACTCGTTTTATTCACTTTCTCAGCTAGCCTGGGTTCTGCAGCCACTGGTTCTTTCTCTCCTGGTGGCTTTTTATCACATAATTGTCCACCTCATCTGCAGTTGGCTCTGTCTGCTTCAGAGGCAGCAAAAACAGCCCTTCAAAAACAGCCCTTCACCCAAACTCTGAAATAAGGATTTAGACCTCAATCCTGATGACAGTCAGGGCTAAACCCAGTTCGATCTATTGATGAGAGAAACTGAGGTTTACATCTTAAAGATTTAATTAAACTAGGAGTTTCAAAGACATTCTGCACTCACCTGGTTGATTTTTAATGCTTTTTGTTTTTTTATGGTCTTCATTAGATTTCCTTAGTGTAAGTGTTGGTGATAACTTTCCAGGTGTAGGGGATGATCCCCAAAAGACAGTGCTTTTCGTGTCCTCCTTCTCATGCAACACAGAAGACACTAAGTTGTCTTCTTGTCACAGGAGTTGGATCCAGAGCGGAAGAGACAGATTGTGACGTATGTGCCAGGTATAAAACCAAACATTGTACGTCTGAAGAAATAAAATACCCCTGTGTGTCTAATCCTATCCCTGCCCAAAGTCACGTGCAGTTCCTGAAAACTTCAGTGTCCCGGGACGTGTGCTCTGGTAGATTTATGTTCCTGTGTCTTAGTTCAATGTTAACACAAATTAAAAAAATCACGGAAGCCTTAGAGAAATATAATCCCTAGTGATATCATATGGGGCATCTCAAAATGTACTATAATTAATTTTGCTCTCAGAAAACAGATCCGAACCGCATTATCAATACTAAGGCACACCTTATTGTGTATAGGGAGCTTTGCCATAGATTCATGCATCTGAATAACTATTGCATGCAGTTTTGGCTTGCACTCTTTTTTTTTTTTTTTTTAATACTTAGGTGACAGGTTGAATGGAGATTAGTTGAATAACATTAGTTGGATGAATAACATTCATCTAGTTATTAATAGACCTTGAAAATATTTCTGGCTTCTGGAACCATTCAGCTATTTTCTTTGGCAGGGAATGTCTTAATGAATATTAAAACCACAAATGCTATGCTTCTGTTCTCACTCCGTTCCTCTAGTGCTCTCTGAAAGCTGGGTTTGTGGTTCCAAGAACTGCTTTGCTGTTGGCTCTTTATTATATTACTGGGCTTCCTTGTAAGGGATTCCATTAAAAGAGCTGCCACTAGCTGTGTGCGCACCTCTCAGGATGATATATGTACGTGTGTGTCTATAACAAAGATATATATAAACCCAATTACGTGCATTTGAATAAAATAATGATCTATTTTTTCAAGATTTTATTTTAAAACGTATTATTTTGCTTGCTACATCTAATCTTTACAATTCTGCTGCCCATTTTTAATGTGTTAGTGCTAGTCCTCTCCTTTCCAGTTGCTGTGTCTGAGGTTCCAGATAATTACAGTAACGCAATTGATAGGTTTGGGCCCTAGAGCTTGATGCCCTCGATGTTCTGATGTCTGCTGAGAACCTCAGTATAATCGCATGGGTAAAGATAGAGCCATTATCTACAGAGAGACCTAGATGGATTGGATCATTGGGCCAAAATCAATGGCATGAGTTTCAACAAGGGCAAGTGCCAGGTTCTGCGCTTGGGCCACAACAACCCCGTGCATTGCTACAGGCTTGGGGAAATGTGGCTGGAAAGCTGCCTGGAAGAAAGAGACCTGGGGGTTCTAATGGCCAAGTGGCTGAATATGAGCCGGCAGTGTGCCCAGGTGGCCAAGAAAGCCAACGGCATCCTGGCTTGTATTAGAAACAGCGTGACCAGCAGAAGTAGGGAGGTGATTGTGCCCCTGTACTCAGCACTGGTGAGGCCGCACCTGGAGTATTGTGTCCAGTTTTGGGCACCTCAATCCAAGAGAGATATCGAGGTGCTGGAGCGAGTGCAGAGGAGGGCAACGAAGCTGGTGAAGGGCCTGGAAGACAAATCCTATGAAGAGGGATTGAAGGAGCTGGGACTGTTTAGTCTGAGGAAGAGGAGGCTGAGGGGAGACCTCATCACTCTCTACAGCTACTCGAAAGGACACTGTAGAGAGGTTGGTGCTGGTCTCTTCGCACAGGTAATTAATGACAGAACAAGAGGGAACGGCTTCAAGCTCCAGCAGGGTAGGTTTAGACTGAACATTAGGAAAGAATTTTTGACAGAAAGAGTGGTCGGGCATTGGAACAGGCTGCCCAGGGAGGGGGGTGAGTCACCATCCCTGGATGTGTTTAAGAGACGTTTAGATGTGGTGTTGGGGGATATGGTGTAGGGGAGAACTTTGTAGAGTAGGGTAGATGGTTGGACTCGATGATCCCAAGGGTCTCTTCCAACCTGGATGATTCTATGGTTCTATGATTATAGCTTTTCACTCTTATCCTTGATCCAATAGCATGGTAGGCAGCTAGGTTAGATTTTGGGTTGTATTTAGCAAAGGTAATAAATATGATTATAATATAATCTTGTAAACTACTGACAGCTTTCATGAAAAATCTAGAAACTGGAATGACTATCCAGTGGGAAACTGAAGACTTGAAGATGCATCAAGATGCATCTATAAATGGTGTCATAATTCCAGGTAGTGGTTCAGAGATAAATTAAGCTCTCTGTCCCATAAAACTAATTATCTTACACATATTAAGATCACTGAATATTGCAGAAATGAGTATGCCTTAAAATTCCAGCAGCTGCCATAAATTTGCCAGAAAGTTGCTCCTGGAAACTTCTGGGTTGGCAAATGGTAGTCATTAATGATGGAGTCTTAAAGCACAGTGAGATTGTTACTGTGGATTAAAGGCAACTCCTTCCTTTGGCTTCCAGAACGTGGGATATAATGGACGTAATCGGGATTGGAATGTGAGCTGATTGCTTCTCCCAGTGCTGATAAACAATGGAAGGGGATCAGTAGACAAACTCTTAACACATCAAACTTAATTTGGAGATTAATGGTAAAATACTGTTTTCAGATATTCACCAAAACAAGCTTTTCTAGGCTAATAGTCTAATAAACTGTCCAAATAATAGGTGAATTAAAGTAAGAATTAACATAAACACAAGTAATGTTGCAAAACTGGTGAAAACAGTTCATAACATCTTTTGCTGCACCAATTAAAATATACTCATTCAGTGGTAACTTCATCACCTTTGATGGAGCTAACACAATAGCCCACACAGAATTAAGAGGGATAATTGTTTGCTGTAATAATAACTAAACAAAGATATGGCTACTTGGGGTCCAGATTGGTTGTTGGAACCATAACATCTTTTTTTTCTTTTTTTTTTTTTTTGTATAACAGCTTTCTTTGACTCTTATGAAAGGTGGTTTTTTCATACTTAAGCTTACCGGAGGCATGAAGTGAAAAAGGAATTAGCAAGGTCAAGTAGAGGGTCTTTTCAGCTCTGAGAAATACGGGGAAACTTGCTCAAGGAGAGTGTTCAACACGTGGGAATTCTTGTGTAATGGTTGTGATTTCTAGAAATGGTGATGTTGAAACCGAATCGTGTACATTTTTTAGAAAATGGCTTATTTTTGCAAACTTGGCTTATGGTACAGCTTACAGAAATCTTAGGGTTAGAAGAGCGCGAGAAATGTCCAAATGTTTGAATCTCTATAGATTTTCTCTAATAGCACCAAGAGCTTGTGTTCATCACAACATTAACACAAAAAAAAAGTTATAAGTAATATTTTTCCCTACCGCAGATGTGGGCCAGCCATCTCCATCACTGCAGTGGGGTTTTTTAACTCCAACTGGAATTTTTTGGCTGCAACTTGTCAGTGCAACGTAATCATTCAGTATTATGGACATACCACTTAAGAGAGGCAATCAAATGACAAATGTCTATTCAAGCAACATATAATTCTTGCCATAATTTACCAGGAGAAAATTCCTCATGTAGTTCTACTTAGTATAGAGATACAAAGAGATACGGATTGTGAGCCTGTGATTTCAGTGTTATTTTTGCGCTAGCTGGTCACCAAGTCACAAATGAGTGTAGCTCGAGGTGTAACCGCTCCAATTAACACCCCGGCAGGTGTTTTAAGTCAGATAATTTACTTTACGCTTACAGAAGGTGTGGAAGATGAGAAGGGAGGGTTTGGGCAGGCAGTGATTCTGAAGTCATTAGGTGTAGTAATTTATCTTGCAAACAAAGATGCAAATAAAGTGCCCAAAATAACTGAGGTTTGGTCTCGCACTGAGTTTTGTGTTATGGTACCAACATGTTCTGAGGTCCAAGAGCTCACCAAGTGGCTAAATATCATATTAACATTATGAATATCAAATTTCTGCTCCTGATACTCAGATTTCTAATCCTTTTGTCCTTCTTACCCGACTCTTGCATTAAAGCCTCTCCTGTCCCCCATTTAGCCTTTTATTTTTAGGACTATTTCGGGGAGATTTGGAAATGGCTTGCTGTTTTGCACCTTTTTGTGACAGAGGATTTGGTTTAATAGCTGAAATAAAAGTGTTTTGGGGTCTGGCCCCTGTCTGATATTCTCTTTTCACAGTGCACTGCAAGTCTGTGTCACCTCCCTGAATTTCTGGGCAGTATGACAGTATTACTATGAAAAATTATGGTTCACTTCCACTTTCCATGTAACTGACATTCCTGGTTGAACAGGAATTTAACAATATTTTACACTTCTTCAAATACTGTATAAGGACTTTCAGGAAAAAGATCAAATAAATAGTATGGTATCTCTATCAATATTTATTACAGAAAGTTGTGCATATGCTCAAGCACATATGTTATGTATGTACATATGTTACATACACTGAAAGTGGGATCATCAAGTTCTGCTAATTAGTAGACAAGATGCTGCTCACATCACAGTTGCGTGAAAATGAAAATTTTGAGTCTTTTTTTCACAGGTTATGCCATCTGGCTTCACTGGTATTTGGTGCATGATTAGCATTCACTTTTAATTCTTTTCATGTACAAACTGCTTAAATTAACTCCTTTATTTCCTGTGTCTTTGAAATTTTTAGCCTAATTAAGAGCTCAGTTAGCGGAACACTGCATATTAATCGCGTGGCCTCTTTTAATAACATGCTAATTTATTAGGATAAAATAACACTGTAACACTTCAAGAAATGGAACTTCCATGGTGTTTCTATTCATAACATCTGAATTTTCAGAATTATCAGCAGATATCATCACCCAGGATTCTTACCCAGTTAAATATATGGCATCAGTGCTCTGTGATGGAAATTGAATTTTCTTCATGGTAATATTGCTTTCAATCTCTCTTCTTTGAGGCAGTGTCAGCTGCATAATATTAAGTCGAGCCTCCTTCAGAAAGAGGGCTTTCTGTTACTCTGTGGTTTAGTTTGTCATTTCACTTGCTGAAATACGAAATAGCGTATATGTGCTTTTGAAATTTAATTTCCAAACCCTCAAAACCTCTTAGGTTTATAAGAGCAATCATCTATAAAATGTACTTATTTCTAATGTCTCTATTGCTTAGAGTTTTTTATTGTAGATAATACTGGAAATATGTGGGGGTTTAATATTTTTTTTTTTTTTTTAGCACTATCAAGAACAACACTTATTGCATGATTAATTCAGTAGGGCGGTCACAGAAAGTCTGTTTTTTCTCTCCATGGTGTCTCCAGCTCAGTAAGATGATGTGGTTGTGTGAGTTGAATGGTTCCACCAGCAGCAATTGGCCTGACCAGACCCTTGGACATACGGATGTGCTTTTGATACCTTGATATTTCAAGAGTGATTTGTACCTTGAGTTGTCAGGAAAGCTGAGTAACTGCACTGGGTGAACTGGCCACGAAACATAACGCAACTTCGGGATGATAGAGTAGATCCGAAGGGTTCGTACATTTTGCCCGGCAGCAGGGTTGCTGTCACAGGTTATGCCACATTTTATGTAGCCAGACATCTCCAAAAGCACGACATCTTGCTTTCAAACTATTTCATATGCGAGCAAAACCACATCTTTTAGTTGATGTTTGGGTAGTCTCAGCAAAAGATAGGCTTTTTTCAAGCCAGATTAATAAATTTCAGCTTTTATGGTTTCATTCCATGATTCTAGCCTTATTCTCCACGCTTGGAAGAGGCAATGCTTAGAGGCCCTTCTAACTGCCAAAACATACATCCTATTTATGTGCCTTTTATTACTTCTCTCTTATCCTGAAGAGATAAGAACAGCCTGCAAAAGCCTTTTAGTTTTCAGAACCAGCTTTGTTAGGTTTCCTAAAAACCACGCTTGTAAACCAGTAGTAGCTCCTGAAAATTGGCATAAAAGCTCCAATATTGGAAAAGGTTGGGTTGAAAGAAATAAATCTATTCTTATCAGTAGGATGCTGATCTCGGGCAAGAGATTAAATGTTTCTTATTAGACTTGGTTAATCAGAAACTGAAGGAAAATAATATAATTAATGCAGTCAGATGGTGTTAATGGAAAGTAGATCTTGCTTGACAAAATTAATGTAGTCATGTATTTAAAAGCAGACAGGGGATGCTGGAAATCAGTGGGTCAGGGTTGGTTTTTTTTAGTGCTTGACATTTTGATTAAAAAATAGATGTGATACAAGTTTAAAATGGCAGACTTCAGCGTAGAAGATGGCTGATGGCTCCCAAATTAGTTTCAAATGGGGAATAGGGACCTATGTGCTGTATTTTAAATAGGACCCCGAAGGGATTGATTATAAACCGTTTGTTTAACATTTCTTTTTTTCAGGGATTTGGAGCAAATTATAAAATCAATGGTAATAATGAAACACTCAGAATGCAGCTCATCATTTAGCTAAAAAGAAAAGGTTCTGAGATAGCAAGAAAGTCTCCCCTTCAGAATGTGACTGTCTACAACTGCTAGAAAGGAGGGTGTAGCGAGGGGGGGTTGGTTTCTTCTCCCAAGGAACAGGCGATAGGACAAGAGGGAACAGCCTCAAGTTGCACCAGAGGAGGTTCAGATTGGCTATTAGGAGAAATTTCTTACTGGAAAGGGTTGTCAGCCCTTGGAAGAGGCTGCCCAACGAAGTGGTGGAGTCACCATCCCTGGAGGTATTTAAAACCTGGGCAGACATGGTGCTGAAGGACATGGTTTAGTGGTGGTTTTGGCAGTGTGAAGTTGATGGTTGGACTCGATGATCTGAAAGGTCCCTTCCAACCTGGACAATTCTATGATTCTATGAAGTATAATATGATAAACAAAAGTTTGACACTAGAAAGCTATTTCATCTAGTCAATAAAACAAAGTAGACCTGAGTGCTGAAGCTGAAAATGTTTTTCAGCCCAATATTTGACTGGGTAGAACTTTACTGGTGCAGAAGCTCTTGTGTTGGAACAGCTTCCTAGTGGGTGTTGCGCTGGTTCTCTGACCCTGCAGCGATGCAGCCCCGTGGACAGGTGTGCGTAAATAGGATTACACAGCAGGAAAATCTGATGCTTTTCAAATCTTAAAGTTGAGGCTTGGCAACAATTTGCCAGCCTGCTGTGCTTGTATGCTGTAGAGCTGACATGAGCTGAAAATGTAGTTTACACGAGTAGTATATTGGAATCCTGTCTTCCAGGGCTTTGTCAGAGCCATAACTTTACTTTCTGTTACCAACTCTATTCTGGCATCAAATACTTGCAAAGAGAAGACCTACTTTTCTTACCCTCTCCCCCTTATAAGGCTCTTTTATTTTCTAAATGTAACACCTGTATTCTAAAACTGAAAACTCTGAAGAATAAAAAGGAAAGTTCTAAGAGTATTTGGCGTTTGGAGTATTATTCCCATTTTATTCATTTTCAAGCTATTCATTGCAGCTAATAACTTTCTAATACCAAAGAGTTTAAGTGCCTATAAATGTAAATTTTCAAGTAACTTGTATACCACTTCCTGAATTCTGAATATATTGTGCCCAAATAGTTTAACAGCTTTGATATGCCAAGGGCGATGTAGTTAACCTGTAAAATAGACTAGATTATTTAGGTTAAGTTCCCAGCACAATTTATGTTAGATAGTAGATAGTTTGGTTAGTCCTCTATGTTTCTTTGTGGTTTTTTTTTTTTCCTTTCCTTCTGTATCGCATTGAGCGGGAGTTGCAGAGCTTATTGTAACTGCAGAGGGAAAAATGCATGTTTTCTGAAATGCCTTTATGGGTATTTTTCCAGTGTATTGTTTTGAGATTTTGGGCTTATGAACAGAATTCCATTCAGAGAAAGAACTAAGTATTTACCACAATAAGGATTAGCCTTTTCAGACTATGGAACAAATTTTCAGTTTACTTTGCTAATTTTCCATGCTTCGTCGCCTTGATACATCAGAACTAATGATGTCTAATGCCCAATCGATGTTATTGATTTAAGGCCCTCTACTGCTTATCGGGAGGAGAGAAAAGGCAGAAATTCATTGTTATCCTGCAGCACACGTGCTTTATGGTTTCGGTTCTGTATGATATGAATGACAGAAACACCTCATTGTCAGGAATCAAAGACTTTGCTTTATGATAACCCATCTGTTCATCATAATGGTTTATCAGAATGAGGTGAACAAGGGTGTCTTAGACTCACTTTAAAGATTCCTCACTTAACGCTAATTTGCAGCAGCTTTTTTGAGTCCAGATCCCCAACAGTTCTCGGAGCAATTTATTCCATTAAACTCAAAGTTACTTCTGATTTATAAATAGGCAGAGACAAGGAAGAGAGAGACTAAGTCTTCTCTTACCACGTTTCAATAGGTGTGTGAGTGCACTTACCGAAATAATTCTGTCTTTTTTAGCACCGTGTAATGAAGAAAGTTACATTCTCCTCCTATAAAATGCTGTTAAATAGATTACAGCTGGATCATGTAGGCAGTCAGATTGTCTGTGCCTGATGGAACTCCGAGCTGGGAACATCAAAATCCTGCAAGATGGGGTTATTACTCTGTCGTTGTCTTTGTATCGCTGTGATAGCAAAAGTATTGTGAGTCCTGCTGCTCAAGAAAGTGATTTTTATTCTTTTCAGTCCTTGGAATAGGACCAGTCTATTCCCTATGCTTGCTTTAAATCAGTTTTAATATCCCCTAGAGAAGACTAGGAATTAGTAGGAGAAGAAATAGAAAGGAAAGGTATATGGCAGATGAACCTGCCGCTGAGACAAATGTATAACATAGAAACTGTAGAGAATAAATGGGTTGTTTTCAGCCCAAACTATTCAAGGCTGGTGGTTGATGTTGGTTTTTGGGGTTTTTTTCTTTTCCCTTTCACAATTTGCCTGATATTAGTTAACTGGAAAGCAAACACTGAGTGAGGTACAGTTAAAGAATGTGTACTGTATTGGGCATTAAGTGACTTATTTAGAAGAAATTTTAATCTGAGATCTGATTTCTGAGAATTTGGGGGATGTTACCATGGCTGGGAAGAATCTAGACAAGGAATGCAAGCTGTAAATTGTGTGGATGAGTTGCATGAGTCCCGTCCAACCTGGCCTTGAACCCCTCCAGGGATGGGGCAGCCACAGCTTCTCTGGGCAACCTGGGCCAGGCTCTCACCACCCTCACAGCAAAGAATTTCTTCCCCAGATCTCATCTCAATCTCCCCTCTTTGAAGGGTAGGATTCCCATGGGAATCCAAAATGTTTCCAAGATATTCCTCAAGTGTGACTTGTTTAATCTATTGCCCGGTATCTCTCTGCCCATTACACAGGGATTATACCACTGTAGAATTACTACCAAAACCAGTTTGGAGGTCCCTAGAAATGTTGCTTTCATCACGATGCTTCTCCTGTTCTTCCAGAAGGACCATTTTTGTCACCAATTTTCCCAGATGTAGTGAGGAAGGGTCTTGAGACCTGTCCTGAAACCGAAGAGGACATATTGTTCTTCTCTTCATTGTAATGGCTCTGCAACGGTGCATGAGAGTTGCCTAAATGGTATTTTAAAAACCTTACCTCTTGCTGTCTAGATTGGTGATAATGTTCCTCTCCAAGAGCTAATACAGAAAAAATTATACCAGCTAAAAAATGAGGTGTGAATTCCTGTTGGAGGAATTAACCTTGAGATCTGATATGTATGCTAAACTGGGGGAGAGTATAGATAAATAGACATAATATCTGTGCCATTTTACAACTGAGAAAGCACTGAAAAAATAAGATTTAGAAACAGATAAACACACTGAATTGATACTGTGGGAGTAAATTGGTGATTATATCAATTACAGGTAAATGTCCAGGCCAATTAAACATCTATAGAAAGCAATAATTTTCATTTGGGGGAAGGTTGCATTCCTTTTCTTCATGATCCGCATCTTACAATGTCACAACAATGTGAATTTATATGTTAATATTCATAATTTCCTTAAGGTCATACAGATAATAGATGTGCTATTTCTTAGAAATGCATAAATAATGCAATATACTTTGGGGACTCTTTGCTATATTTTTTAATATTTTGTCTTGGACAACTAGACACCCAAGTAAATAGTTGATCCGTGTGTATTTTGGATCAGGAGGTTGGAACGAGGCCTAGTAATTCTGTCTTTTAGAGAGTTAGAGGGTTATTCTGACTTTGAAGCAAGAGTTCTGTGTCCATTGTACGTAATGCGGGTGAGGAGCAGGAGAGCTGTCAGTTGGGATTAGGATCCAGAGAGGTTTTCACACGGCTCCTCGTGTTGGTGTGTGACCTCTGTTGACTTCCCCTTCTCCTTTCAGCCTGATGCGGGTGGGAAGGGGCGAAAGGATGTTTATTCATTTCTCACAGCGATGCTCCCAAACACAGGTCTTCAGAGGCGCCTTTCTTTTTAAAGTAACAATTGACGCAGCTTCGGCAGTTATTTCTCAGTGTGTTTTCAAGCTGTTAGACTGCATTTAGTGACATTTTTCCCTTGGTGGTGGCAGTATAACAGAAAACGTGACTATCATCCTGTAAGGTATTACCCAAAGGAAATCGTTAGCAGGGCAATGACAGGACTGTGGGAGATGGTCATCCACGGCAGGCCTTTCAGAAGATGACTAAATAGGGGTGAAAAGGTGTTGATGGAACCGAAACTTCATTAGTCCTTTTTTTTTTTTTTTGGTCACAGGTTAAACCTGTGGATTTCAACCTAAAGAATCATACAATTGTGTAGGTTGAAAGGGACAACCAACCTTCCAAGGGATCATCAAGTCCAACCATCAACCCAGCACTGACAAAACCCACCACTAAACCATATCACTAAGCACTATGACCTGCCATTGCTTTTAATGGCAACTTTAAGACAAACAGTTGTGGGAGGACATCAAGTTTCCATCTCGTCTTAGTCAACCAAATGTATTGACTTTGCCCGTGCTGCAATTCAGAGAACTGCTGGATTCGCTGTTGCTTTTTTCTGTAACAGGTAGAAAAAAAGATGTCATCTTGATCTATTAGTCATAGAATTGCTCCCAAATATGGTAAATCATTATAATTTAAGAATTGAAATAATTCTTATACAACATATTTGAAATATTTATTTTGTTGCTTGATGCTTAGTCATTTCTTATACAAATTCTTTTACAACATATTTGAAATGTTTATTTTGTTGTTTGATACTTAGTAAGAAAATCAAACAGAAATATTTGTCTTGAAAATATCTTTTTCCATTTTTCTTTGTGGGTGGTTTTTTTTTTTTTTTCCCCCAACTGCCCCATTCCCTTCCCCACTTCTTGTGGGTGGACGTGTGTGAATTCAGGCATTACTTGAATGTGGGAGAGTGGGAGATCTTGAGATTGCTTGTTCCAGATTTGTTTGTTTGACAGGACTCTGTCAGAACATCACTTCCTTAAAGTATGTACGCCAGGCAGCTTTATATATTTAAAGATATAATTCATTGGGACAAAAGCTATAAAACACGGTTGATTTTGAAATAGAAATTCAGATCTCTTGGGTGTTAAAGGTTAAAGTGATGGATCCTTTCCTCCACTTTCTACTCCAACATCTTTCACTGGTGTTCTTGGTTGCAATAAGCAACGTAGTCCTTGCTGGGTTCCCTGGGTAAAGTTTGTGTGGTTTTGGTGTGTGGTGTGTTCCTTTTTTTTTTGTTTTCTCATTTTTTTTTTTATTCTCTTTTTTTTTCTCCTTAGTCACCTCTAAAGTCTGTCTGGGAGTAGTATGCTCCTTTCTCCTTTTCAGGGTCTCCCACTGTACACCCTCCTTTCCTGCCTTCTGTCAGCTTTTGCCATATGAAGGTGAGGAGTTCTCTCCAAAACAGTCTTTTTGCCCCCCAAAAGCCTGTGTCTGTCCCCATAAGTAGCAAACGCAAGGCAAATAGACAGCCCTTCCTCTGCAGCTCAGCTGTACTCGCAAAATACAGCTTATAGTGGTGAACAAATCAATGGAGCAAGTGATGTCCGTTGCAGTTCACTGTGGTGTCTTAAACAGGAGAGAAGCTTCTGGAATGGGATGTCATTTGGGCCAACAGGAGATTATTGGGGATGGATATGTGCGTAAAAACAGCAGAACTCGATGTTGAGCCCGTAGTGCGAGGTCTGCTTGGCTAGATACCGATGCTGGAGAGCCAAGCCAGGCCGGACAACCAGCCAAGAAATTTACCTCTCAAATTATACTGCTATGAAGATTTCACAAAATACTGCATTAGGAAGAGGCTTTTCAGTCACCAGATTATAGTTTGTTTTGACAATTCCTCAGTAAAGGTAGCTGCAGGCGCTGCGCTGGTCAGCCAAGGAAATTGGGACTGTGTTTTGGAGGAAAAAAATAGAAAGAAAGCAGATATCGGGCTGTCCATAAAAATGTGAAGCAGAAAAAATACCCTGGAGATATCCTCATAACTCACTCCCACAAACACTTTAAATAAAGGAGAATAAAGGAGGTTTGTTGTTTCTTTGGGCTTGATTTATAGCTAGTCTGGTGGCATACGTGTAAAAAATAAAACATGTAAAATAAAAGCAGGTGGTAAGAAGCAGAATTAGTGAAATAACTAATTAAAAATAGTAATCTAAATAGAGCTTTGAAAAGTTTATCAAAACATTTAAAGAGCTATAAAAGCCTTGCATATATCCGTATTTTGGCTTAGCTCCAGAAGTAATTTTCATCCAGTGAATTCCAGCTGATGTACCATGAGACGTTGGATTTTTCTAGTTGAGGATCCAATTCCTCAGCATCCCTACACCTTCAGGGTGTTCTCATGGAATGGTATGTGGATTTGATCATGTCGTCCTTTTATTATGTCCCCAAATCATTTTAGCTTAATAATCGGTTTCAAACACTCTCTTCTTTCCATTCCCCTCCTTTCTCTTCAACTCTTTCTCTCTCTGAAGCTTTTAAGTTATAATTTAGCTAGGAAGCTATTTCAGTCCTCCTTTTACTGTAGCGTTGCTTATTCCCACCCCTGCCCAGAGTCCATTTGGAAAGATGAGATTTGACTTTCATCTAATTAAATAGAAAAAAGTATTCAGCTAATGACTGATGCTTTGACGGGGCCTGAGCAGAGTTTGTCCTTTTCCAGAGAAAAATGACCTTTCCCCAACCCAACACAGAGTTCAAATCTCTGCGTGAAATAATTTTCTACATTATCTATTTAATTTTTAATGCAGGTCTGTAACTTCTTAATGATAAATAACACAATATGCAAATTTTTGTAGTCTTTTTTCTTCTACATTATCTATGTGTAAGAATAATAGTTTTGTATGGTGCTTAGAGATAGGATTTAAATTCATTAAGATGTAAACAAAGATACTGCAGAAGAAACTCAGCAGTGGTAGGGTCCCCGTACTTTGCATGTCAACAGTTTCTCTTATATTTTTAGCCAAATATAAATGTGTAGTTCTTTCAAGTCTCTGTAAGGCTGTTCTCTTGCGACTTCAGGTCCTAAAATGATTTCATGTATACCTTTGGGCTAAAATTTAATAGATATATTCTTTCAAAAAGAAGAGTTGTAGGGCAGAGGTCAGCATTACAGGTCACTCAAGACATATTTTGTACTCTAGAACTCTGTTGTAATTGGCCTATATCCATGCTATTGAGTAGACTTAATCACAGAATCACAGAATCTTCTAGGATGGAAGGGACCTTCAAGATCATCTTGTCCAACCATCAACCTAACTGACAAAAATAAACACCTACAAAACAACAAAATGCAACACCATCACTAAACCATGTCTCCCAGCATCACTTCAACCTGTCTTTTGAACGCTTCCAGGGATGGTGCCTCAACTACCTCCCTGGGCAGCCCATTCCAATGTCTGATAACCCTTTCAGTGAAAAAATTTTTCCTAATATCCAGCCTGAACCTCCCCTGACGCAGCTTGAGGCCGTTTCCTCTAGTCCTGTCGCCCGTGACTTGGGAGAAGAGACTGACCCCCACATCTCTACACCCTCCTTTCAGGGAGTTGTAGAGAGCAATAAGGTCTCCCTTAATATACTGCCTAGAAAAGAGAGAAGTGGGATTTATACTTACTGTCTTGCCTGTCCTATGGTTTTTATACCTTCTAAGGATCTATGACAAAAATCAAGACTCATAAAGCTGTTCCTTGAGAACAAAGGATGTTTAAGGAGGTGTTTTGCTGAGGCTATTTCCCTCTGAGAAGGGTGCCTCTATGTACTTCAAGTGCCTCCGTTCATTGAAAAAAAAAAAAAAAATCTATTAAATTATTCTGGTACAAATAAGAAAGTGAAGCTTTAAGTGGGAGAAGACGAAGAGGTAAAGCCTTGAACATTGCACTTTAGTGTTTGTTAACACAACGAAGTACATTACTTTTATGCTGTGCTCTAGCAGAGACAGAAAGCTTGGACGCTATTCCGTTGCAGGGTAGGTTGTGGTCATTTCTGGTCTGGTTTAGCAGTTCATTCTCCTTTTCCAAACTCAAGAAAAATGTTATTAATCCATGCAAATTAAGCATTTTTGCACTATTAATGTACATGATGTAATGCAAAATAACACTAAGGAGTACCTTGGACTTTGACTACGTTTGCTGAGTGCTGTACTTGCATCTTCTCACTTTTGTCACTGAAGCAGAGATTGTTGTGTGTACTATAGGGCTGCAGAGCGAGTGGTAGTACAGTGAGTTTCAATTCCATCTTTAGCAATTAATCTCGTTGGTTGGCAGCTTACTTAAAGTCAGATTTCATGGAATTAGTATTTTATTAAACGTGCTAATCCTAAATATTCATAACATTCCCATGGAGAGTATAATCAACACATTGGAAGTTCTCTTTGACTAAATAGCTGGTAGCTCCCTGGATTCCAGTCAAGGGTGTGATTACTTTTTTCAAATTAGTTATTTTACTAATTCTACTTTTTACCACCTTCTTTTATTTTATGTTTATGTGTTTACGTGTCTATAAATAACAATGTCGAACAGTCTCTTAATAGCAAAACTGTATGGACTTGTTTTTAAATGAACTTCAAAAAAACCCTACAACGAGTGTGTGAGAATTTTGTAGCATTTCTATAATTTTGTAACTAATTCCTGGGCTCACTTCTGAGAGATAAAGTTGTTCCACATTGCTCACAATAACTGTTTCTTTCCTTGAAGTACCCTGCCATGAGATTTTCTTGCTTACATATCAAAAGAATCCATTTGTCTTGTGTTCTCTCATCAGTTTGTTTATGGGAAGACTCCAGAGGAAGAGCTTTTTCTGTTTTTTCAAAAAAGAATATAATAAAAATGCAGTTAGTGTACTGCCTGTTGGAGGAAACAAGTTCTTCTGAAGTACGGTGGCCCTTAATGATGTGTTTCTGTTGTCATGGAAATGGGGATTTTTTTTTTCTTTCAAGTAGGTTTATTTGTTCTATTTTGCTTTTTATAGTCCTCCCTTCATAAGTTCAGTTTTGTACCGATGATGTTGTGCTTCATGGAAGAGCAGCCTTAGTTCCTTTATCATCCTTTTACTTTTATGTCCGTTAGAATTTGATGGCTGAAAGGCTGAGGGAGAAACAAATATGGACCTAGGTAAGAAAAATGACTCAAACAGATCTGTGGTTAAATGCCCTTTACTGCATAATTAGAAGATGTGAGTAATGAGTTAATTCTGTGTCCCTTCTGATGCCAGGAACCCGTGAGGTGTGTCAGCATCAGACAGAACTCTTTGGTATGTCCATGACTCTGGGGGTGTCTAAAAGCTGGGTAGATGTGGTGCTGAGGGACATGGGTTCGTGGTGGTTTTGTCAGTGTTAGGTTGATGGTTGGACTCGATCTGAAAGGTCCCTTCCAACCTGGACAATTCTATGATTCTATGACCTGCTGCACAGAGTTCCCATCCATAGTGGGGTTCAACATTCCTCACCACCTGCTGGGCTTTTGTATTCTTCTCTTCACCATTAAATTTTCCAGTTAAATATGGTCTTCTTCCTCACAATAAAACTATTAATTTGTCATCTAAAGGGTGTGTAATGTCCATGAAGGACAGGTCATGCGTGTTAGAACATCAGACAGAGCCACCTGTAGGTCCTCCTGAAACATCTGTAGATCCTCCTGTGACACCTGCAAGTTAGAATGCAGGACACAGTGTGGGGTGACGGTACATGATTTGAACCCCTGCCCTGAAGGTGTGTGTTCTAACATTCCCCTTCTTTCAGAAGGAAGTAAGAGATCATACTTTAGATATAAGTTATAGAATAGCACTCCAGGGTCTGACTCATTGTTCTCCTTCCATACCCATGTGCTCAGTTTATCAATGGCTTCACTCAGGGCAAAACGATATTTACGTTTGGATATGTGTAAATCTCTCTTTCTCTTAAAAAATAAACAAAACCCTCAAAGATATGATATTTTGATCTCTATTACTAGTAAAAGTATCATAAATAATTGTTTAAGAAATGAATAAAATATCTTGTTAGCACGGGGTAATCAGAAAAGGCATACAAGTAAGTTAGTATTTTATGTAACTTGTCCTTTAAAGAATTTGTCGGTGATTATTTCATACCTGAACACCTCAGATTACTTCTTTTAAGTACTGCATGAAAAGTATGCAAAATATTTTTTAAATGGTTACAAATAGTTTTTGAAGCAGATCTGCATTCTTACGATCTACGGTGTTAGCAGAGGGTTTCAGAAAGACATAAAGAATATTTTTATAATGCATTGTACAGTTCAAGAAAGTGTTCAAGTTACTGTGAGCCATACCTGAGTTCTTAATGGTGAAACAAAAAAATCCAGATTTTTTTTTTTTGTGCTAGTAGGATAAGTGCCATGGGCATAATAACATAAAAATCCTGGTTTTGTTGAGCCAGAACTTTCCATTATAATTATGCTTTGGATGATACTTTGAGAGACAGAGCCGTAAACTTCTTTAGAATCTCTCACTGGAGTAAGTACTGGCTTTAAAATTAATATATTTATCCAAGGATAGTGGAAAAAAATATTGTGTGATAATTTGATTTGGTGAAATTTCTACAGTGTAGAGTGCAATTCCTCCCTTGTTAAAACACTAAATTTTCATAGGTGCAACGAGGGCTTGGAGGTGTCTGACGGCTAAAACACAAAGCAGTTGACTTATGCTTGAGTAAAGGTGATAATTCGGGAAACGTGCTTTGATTTGCTGTGTTTAATCAACAGCTTTTACTCTTTGTGGGACCCTTTTTTATTGTTTTTGCTCATCTGAAAACTGATCTGCAATCCATTTATGTGATTTAGTTTTCCAGATTAGGAAGATCCTCTAACCATGTTGTATCACGAGCTTGCAATTAGAGTTTGGAAAGGAGTCTTGGCTTGAATACCACCCAAAATGTGCCATTTAAGAGGGGAAAAATGAAAACCAAGAAGTTTTGTTAATCTTTATTTCCCCCAACCTGTCCTGTTAGAATGTTGCTGTGTAATAAGGATATTGTGTGCTCTTCTGATCCTTTCAAAGGCACTAAGTATATAACAGAGATTAAAAAAGGGATTATGGGATCCAGGGGTTTGCTGAACCAGCATCGTTAAACCAGTGCTCGTGGAAGATATTTATAAACTGTTCTTTTGTGGCCTGTAATTGAACAGTCGATTTCAGCTATGCTTTCTAAACCTCTTTCTCTGTTTTTCCAGGAATGCTCAGGGGGTGGGGTGAGGGATGCTGTGCAGTTAGGACATGATTTACGTTATTTACCTGCCTTTTGTTGGTGGACATGCACGTTGCAGGAAGGTCTCGTTTGTTGGATATTTTGCAACTGCATAGAACTGGATGGGAGTATATATTTGTATGTGTATGTTTTATATGTATGCAACTACATATCTATGTATGCATACACACATATATACATGCGTGTGTATATATAAATATATATAGGTGCACTTCATCTCTAGAACTTCTGTCTCTCCAGCCCGGAGAAGAGAAGGCTCTGGGGAGACCTTCATGCCCCTTCCCATCCCTAAAGGGGCTCCAGAAAAGCTGGGGAGGGACTCTGGATCAGGGAGGGGAGCCATAGGAGGAGGAGGAACAATTTTAAACCAAAAAAGGGGAGATTGAGATGAGATCTCAGGGAGAGATTTTCTCCTGTGAGGGTGGTGAGAGCCTGGCCCAGGTTGCCCAGAGAAGCTGTGGCTGCCCCATCCCTGGAGGGGTTCAAGGCCAGGTTGGAGGGGGCTTGTAGCAACCTGGTCTGGTGGGGGATCTGTCTGCTGAGGACAGATGGTGGCACTGGGTGGTCTTTAAGGTCACTTCCAACCCAAACCATTCCATGACTATGTTTCTAACAGAGTTAGAAGTATGCGATCTATTTTTCCCAAGGTTTTTTTAGATGTTGTTTTGGGTTTGTTTTTGTCATGACAGTTACTCCAAGAGAATGATGATGATGATGCCTGTTTTGGATTCCTTACATTGTCACGTGTAGGCCATCAGAGACAGTGATGCATTGCTCATTAGGGGATATACTGAGCAGTAAAAAGCTTGCTGGTGAACAGTTTAACTATCGTTAGTTTACAAAATGAATATTTGTGATCACTCCAGTTTTAACAAATAAACACAGGCAACTAAATGTGACCTTAAAATAAGCTTTAAATATGTATGACTTTGTCAGCTTCACAATTCTCCACAAGCCTTGAGCTCCCTGTGCCAGTGGGAGGACCCACCCTGCAGCCTTTTCTTTATTTCTCTTTTTTACTCTATTGTTAATATCCCTTTTTTTGGCTTGTTTTCCCTTTCTTATTCCCTTCAGAGCCTGGATGAACTGGATGCAGTTGGAGAAAAGGCCAGTGGTAGCAAAACTGTAGCTGGCATCTACATAAAGGCTCTTCTGTAGCAGCTCCCTAACCAGACCTTGGAGAAAAGACCCCGCGCTAGGGCATCAGAACTTGTTAGCAACCAAATATTCACTGCCATTGCTGGACATCTTGTTTGTTCTAGGATTTGTATTTCTCCTACATATTTTCCATGAAACTCATCTGAATCTTCCATAATTCTACCTAATATTCAAATTAGTCTTGAAATTGATTGTATTCTTTTTTTTTGAAATAATTTGTAATATATTAATTTTACAGTTCTGAAAAGTTTAAACTGTGTTTTCTGAGTTTCTATGGAGAGTAGATAACACCTTCAGCTCCACATAAGATCATTAACATTTTTCCCATGGACTTCTGTGTTTAAAATCTGGCATGTATCATCCGTACAGTTATATTTTGCATTCATTTTATTTCACATCACTCTTCACTCCATAATGTGGAAAGCCAAGCTTAGTAAGTCCTGATTATTATTCTTATGTCTTGTGATGTCCAAAAGTCTTAAAGAATCATAGAATTGTCTAGGTTTTGGAAGGGACCTTTCAGATCATTGAGTCCAACCATCAACCCAACACTGCCAAGTCGACCACTAACCCATGTCCCTCAGCACCATGTCTGCCCGGCTTTTAAATACCTCAGGGATGACGACTCCACCACTTCCCTGGGCAGCCTGTTCCGTTTGGTTTATTTGTTGTTATTACTGTAATTGTTTTGGGTACTAGGGCTACGAAGATGATGAGGGACTGGAGCATCTCTCTGCTGAGGAAAGGCTGAGGGACCTGGGGCTGTTTAGCCTGGAGAAGAGCAGACTGAGAGGGAATCTCATCAATGCTGAGCAATATCTAAAGGGCAAGTGGCAAGAGGATGGGGCCAGACTCTTCTCAGTGGTGCCTGGTGACAGGACAAGGGGCAGCAGGCACAAACTAAAACATGGGAAATTCCATCTGAACATGTGGAAAAACCTCTTTCCTGCGAAGGTGGCAGAGCCCTGGAACGGGCTGCCCAAAGAGGGTGTGGAGTCTCCTTCTCTGGTGATATTCAAACCCACCTGGATGGGTTCCTGTCCAGCCTGCTCTGGGTGACCCTGCTCTGGCAGGGGGTCAGACTGGATGATCTCCAGAGGTCCCTTCCAACCCCCACTATTCTGTGGGTGTGTGGTGCATATTCCTCTGTGCCCGGCTGTCTTCTCAGCTCCTAACTTTGAGGTAAACGTAGCCCTTGTCAAGACCCAGGGTTAGACCAAGTACAACCTTTGAAATCATCAAAAAGTGCTTTCAGGAATATCTCAAACTTTGAACACGAGAGACTTTACAGAGCCAAAGAGACACTTGAATGCTTTAGTAGACTGACACCACCAATGGAACAGGCACACAGGGAGACACACACACTGGTGTTGCATGTAGGGCAAATACTGTCTCTAATCCCCGTGTGTCAGCATCAAACTCCAAAAGGCTGATGGGAAATGAAGAAAAACCAAAGGTGTTGGCTGTCACTAATTCTTACATGTATCAGACTCCTAAATTTTGAAGTTATTTGAGTGAGCACTTCATACAAAGACCACAGAAGTCGAGGGAATCTCAGAGCACATTAAGATATGAAATGTCTCAGCAAACATAATTACAGCTTTAATTAATTAAAGTGATTAAAAAACCAGAAGGGACTAGTGTGGTCATCTAGTCCAAACTCCTGCATAATGCGGGTATTAGAGAATTCCTATGACCTAATTAAAGTATAACTAGGAAAATATCAGATCTTGATTTAATGTTTTCATGTGTGTTCAAGATTCCAATCTTTCAAATTTCTCTAATGTTTTGAAGAAAAATTTGAGTGTAATCTCTGTTCTGAATTTGTCTGGTTTCAAATTCCAGCAATATTGACTAATTTGAATGGTTTTCAATTACATCTGTTTTCTTGTAAATACTTTGATGTAATGTAGATGCTGCTTAATTTTTTTTTTTTCTGTTAAATTTACTAGACAGATCACTTGAGGTTTTTAAATTGAAAGGATGTTTTCCTTAATCGTGTCTCTGGCCATTTTTTTGAAGTACCTCCAGTTTTCAGCAGCATCTTTGCATTGATGGCACCAAAGACTTTATGGAATATTGCAATAATAGTAACACCAGTGGGAAATCTTAGAATACAATGACAGTGTGGTTGGGGTCGGAGAAGACCCCTGGAGATAGTGCAGTCCAAGCCCTCTGATAGAAGCAGGGTCAACTGGAACTGTGTGTGTGTATATGCTACCCTGTGAAATGTTCTTTTTTATCAGTACCTTCAATACACAGAAATATGGGTATTTTTTGGTATATCCACTACCCACAACGCTATCTGGGGGGAAAAGAATTCTGTTGGATGGTCACAATGCTGTGCAAATTGCTGGAGGCAATGCAATGCATGGCCTCCAGTTTTGAAAGGGGATGTGAACAGCCAGTTGCTATCGGGCTTTAAATATACTCATACTGGAAGAGGGGAGATTGAGATGAGATCTGGGGAAGAAATTCTTTGCTGTGAGGGTGGTGAGAGCCTGGCCCAGGTTGCCCAGAGAAGCTGTGTCTGCCCCGTCCCTGGAGGGGTTCAAGGCCAGGTTGGAGGGGGCTTGGAGCAACCTGGTGTGGTGGGAGGTGTCCCTGCCCAGGGCAGGGGGTGGAACTGGATGGGCTTTGAGATCCCTTCCAACCCAAACCATTCTGTGGTTCTATAGGCTTAAAGTTGAGACTCAGAGCATCCGTGGGGAGAATTGAGCCATACAATTTAGAATCCCTTATGTACAAATGTGGAATTGAGGGTGTCCCTGAATCTTACTGTCAGGCATTCATGTTCCACTGAGTGTCCTCCATCATTCCCTCTACCGTCAGCATCTTTTCAGAGTTTTTACTGATTTACTTTATGAGTATGTTGGATGGATATCCATGTATGGATGAGTATGGATGAGAAACAGTATCCTTTGGGAATGTGGCCAGCTGCTTTTGTTCCCAAAGGTATTAATCCACACTTGAGCTGTTTAAAAAAAGGCATGATTTTCTTATTTTTAGTTAAAAAAATGATTCAAGTTCTTTAGAATTTTAGGGGGATGGCATTGGCAGTGTTAAGTTCTTTTAATCTGGAAAGTTTTACTTATTTTCAAAAGGAAAACTTTACTGATCATAATCATGAAACATATCCAGTCAGACTGAAGGTGTTAAGTTATAGATATTACTTACAATAGCTACAGATAATAGTCTGGAAGTATATTAAGATTGGTATTCTGCATCGGAGGTCCTATTAATCAGGTTTTTATTATCTCTCTCCTCTTGACTGATACAGCGTATATGAAATATGTATTTGAGTACTGAGAAGAATAAATTCTTATCTGTTGTGTTCCAAGGCTGGAAATCATACCTTGGTGACAGATTTTCTCAGTCAAGGAATTTTTCTAATCAGATGAGAATTTCACAGAGGGGTTAATTTTCTGAACATGATAATGATGTCAGTGGTTATTGGTATAGAACATAATGAGGTTATATGCAAGTATGTCCCCTTCACGCTCTCCTCTTCGATAAAATCCCTGTTGCTAGAAGTGTTAGATTAGAGAAGGATGTAGAAAGAAATGAGAATAAATTAAGGTCGTTAAAGAAAGGGTGCCCATTATATTTCTGTCAAATGTTGCATGCAGACCTGAGCACGAATAAGATTGTAATAACCTCTCAAACCTCTTTTTTAATAGTCTGCGTTTGTATATCACTTTCTTCTCTGTTTAGCAAACAATGTTTGATATTATTAGTCAGAATGCAAATACTTCTTTGAAGTTGTAATAGACTCACTCGTACCAGATGAAGGCCTGTTCTGAAATATCTTTAGGTTAGATGACTGTCCTGCTGTTTCTTTGATAATGGCCTGTGTTAAACTGGTACTTTGTTCCTCTAGAAGAATGTAATTTCCTTAGAAAAATAATTTTGGGGGCATTAATAGAACTACACTCAATCTCTTCCTAAGATGAGCAACAACATTCTACCAATGTTACATTTTACCTTCTGCTTCCTTCCTTCCTCTCTTAAATTCCATTTCCCCACTAATTCTGGTAATTTTTCATGTCTTTAAGCATTTCTCCTTTCCCAGGACAGTTGTGTGAATGTCTGGTATGAGTTAAATTCGGGGGTGGACCATGTACTGTTTTTTTTTTTTTTATTTTATTTTGATAGGTATCTCGCAGAGCTGTAAATAAGAAATACACATCCCAGAACAGGCAATTAGACACATTTTGGAAGCGTTAAAGCTTCTCAGTGCTTCCTCTCCCCTTGCTCTGTTGGGATGTTCCAAAGCTGAAATATCTTCTGCCATCAGTTTATACTTATATTTCTATTTTGAATATAAAATATAAATATTAATTGGGGAGCACTCTAAGTATCAAATTTGATCATCCAATTTGAATTTTTCAATGAGCCTTTCGCAGATTTCCGTAACCTGCTGCCTAATTTTCATAAAATAATTACTACATGTGCATCTATGTTAGTGTTTTGATGAGTTCAGGAGTAAGATTTTCAACTGAATATCCCAGTTTCCCCCATCTGCTGTATTTTGGTTTACAGGATATTCTCTAAGAACACAAATTGATTTTCATGTCATGGAACCAGAACTTGCTTTCCAGGAGTGGACCTTACGCCATGCCAATCCCTAAAGAGCAATCAGTTTGAGGTAGCAGTACATAAATAACATTTTGCTTTTAAATTCTGTTTCCACGTGTTGATCAAGACATCATTGCACCACAAAATTATCATTATTATGTAGCTGACAATCAATAGGATTGAAGGATGGAGTGGTGAACTCATCTGAAGGCCATACAAAACTGGGAGTAAAAGTCAGGAGTCTTGTCGCGCTGTTTAGAGCTGTAAGTGCTCAAACTACATTTCATAATATCATAATGGATATCAGGGGATCTCTTAATGCCATCAGCTTCCAATTATTCTCTTGATTAACTGTTTATTTAGTCTCATTATACAGCTGGCTGTTCTGTCTTGCCTTGCCGTTTACAATTGGCATGGGTGTCCCGCCATCACTCCCACCAACAATCTCCTCACATTAAGAGGGAATTTTGGGCGGTCGTTTGTAGTTCCTACTAAAATAGTTCTTTTCTGTGCCTGAAACAGTTTTTAAAGAACCATCTAGGAGGCAGGTTTCTATTTCAACATTAATATGTTAATAAAATGCAGCTAAATATGAAGGAAGCTGACATAAAATCTCTTTCATGTTCTCTCATTCACAAGCCGTGAAGGGGTGGCCAATTAACAGCACCTGAAACTAATTGCAGTCCTCTTGAGAAGGAGCTTGGACACTTGTGTAGTTGATGTTTAACGGGAGGAGCTGTCAGTGCCTTCATGACAAGATTATTCTCACAGAAAAACAGATTATTTCATGGTTTGGCAATGCCATATTTTGCTTCACCAGTAGCTGTGACTTCCCTTTAAATTTGAACATGAACATAGGTTTTTTTTTTTTTTTTTAGGAAGTCAAAAATTTTATTAAGGTGTGTGTGAACCTGACATAGAAATGAACGTAATGGGAACTAGATCAAGGACTCACTCAGCCCAACGTCTCCTATATTTGGATCCAAAAGCAGACTTTCTTGGAAGTAGCATAAGAAAAAGATGGAAATGTGGGGGTTTTTCCACAAAATATTCCTCTATTCTCTGATGATTTGCAGCTCAGGGATCTCCTGATCCAGATGGACATTTTCATATCCATGAATCTTTGGATTCTCCTTGCTCTTTTGTTGTTTCCCCTCCACAAGACCTTGCTCCAAGAAGCTCCACAGCTCAGCTTGTCTTCTCCTGACCCTACTTTCTTCACAGCCCACTCCTTTTATTGGACAGGTTTATTATTCCCCTTTTCTGTGGTGCTCTTGATTGTACAGTCTTTATTGTATCCTCTCCCAGTTACCTCTTCCCAGCCATTTTTTTGGGGTGCTTCTTATATTTGAAATGAAGTTTGTGTGATTGTTTCAAGGAACAAAGTCACTTGGTTTCATCAGCAAATTATAGACCCCTTTGGTGTGAACCTCACTGCTAAAGAGGTTGGTTATCGCAAATATTTGGTGCTGCCAAGAGAAAAAGCTTAAAAGCAGTTGCCACCCTAAGTAGAATATTAGCCAGACACTTTTTAAAATAAGATTTATTGATGCTTATGTAACAAAATACTTACAAAGGAGATCTTCTGTTTTAAAGGAAATATTCCTTTTTTATAAAAATGTTACTGAAGGAATAATTCCTAGAAATATAGAAGACACTGAGATGCTGTGATGGCCCAGCACTTCCATGTGTACTGGCAGTCCCAATGTGCTGATTTCGAAATGATCAATTAGATCTGAAAAACAAGACAACTCATTATTATTCCTCAATTATTCCAGCAAACAGAACCCTAGAGAGGTGAATTAAAAAGGAAAAAAAGGGGGTAGGAAATCCATTGGTTAAATAAATAAATATGCACTCAATTATTTAATTTATATAGAAAAAATTAACTTCATATATAGAAATTATTCTGGTATGAGCCAGATGTGAACAGATTTATATACAAACTGTGTTTAACCCCCCCCCCCCAAAACCAACAACAACCACCCCCCAAAAAAACCTCAAAAACCCCCACAAACAATAATTAAGAAAGAAGGCACAAACCAAAAAATTCCAACCAACCAACCAAAAAAAACCCCAAAACAACTTTGCTCTTTTTTTTTTTTTTTTGGGGGGGGGGGTGAGGGGCAGAGCTTAGAAAGCAGGACTAGGTCAGTGTCTTTAGAGAGCATAAAGTAAATAAATGAGCTATTTATCATTTATAAGTAAGTCTGAATTTTCAGCCATAGCAATTTTCATTTGTGCAGAATTTTAGTCACTTTTTTTTTCCCCTCGGAAGGATGAGAAGTGAAAACTGTAAAGAAAAATTGGACTTGTGTTCTAATCGCACTTTTGGCGAAATAATGAAAGTCCTCCAATGATGTTACATTACTCTGTAGACTAAGGTACAAAAATGCTAATTTCTTGGTAGACTGCAGCGCCCAATTTGCATTCCAAATCAGACTGCAGAGCTCCCCAAATGAGTAGGTGCCCTCAGAGTGTATTTAACCTGTGCTTTTCCTGGGTAAATTCATACCAGCGTGTGTAAATTATATCAATATATGTAAATTCACAACAGTGCCTGCCCCCTCACGTACGTACTCACCTTTTGGTGCTTCACCATTTTAAGAAAGTCCGTTTGTTTTTTTTAAATAGGGATTGGAAGTGTTTGGCTGCTTTTGGATATGAGGAATCAGGAAAAAATAATTGATGCAAATACTGTTTTAAATCTCTGAACTATCCCCAAATTCCTGTGTGCGTGACACTGACAGATAACGTGTAGGGTGCTTATAATTTACAGTAATTAATGTCATGTTTTAATGATGTCATGTATTGAATTGTGCTTGTATGTGTGTACAAACACACAAAATGGGACTGTTCTGAAGAGGTTTTCCCAAATATTAGGAGGGTAATAATGTGTATTTGTTGTCAGCTCCAGATGATACAGATCTATGAGAGGGAGGGGAGCGAAGAGTCATATTATTCTTAAATGTGCTGATCCAGGAGGGAGGGGGAAGGAGGGGTGGGGGGAGACAAATAATTCAGCATAAAGAACCCACAGGCATCTGGGCTTTCCCACTTTGGGAGGAAAAAGGGGGAATTCTGGGCTAGTGGGCTGCTTCCCGTTAGGAGGACACCCCTCCATCCGCTTTCAGCTCAGCCCCTTTCCCATTTAAAACACGGATTTCAATACAACCCTCAATTTCTTTTCTCCATTTTTTTTTTTCTTTTTTTTTTATATGCAAAGCGAGGCTTATGAAGCGCTGCCGTTGCCAGAAGGGCTCAGACCAAATTTCCCCCCCTCTCCCCCCCAAAAAATTCACCGGCTCTTGGTTTTTTTGAATACCTGCTTACAGTGGGGCACAATGGGCAGCTCGGAGAAGAAAAATTGATAATCTTCACGGAAGAGTAATTTGAATGAAATTACACTTGACAGCCCGTCTCCAAGCAAACGAGGAGAGCGGAGGGAGCCTCGGCTAAGCTGGGAGGACTTGCCTAAGCCTCTGCTCTTGGAGCTTCCCAGGGAAAAAAAATAATAAAGAAAAAAAAATAAATCCACACTTTTTTTTTCCTACATCTGCCTGAAGCTTTTGATTAATTCTCTGTAGCTGTTTCTAGTGAAGAAAGGTAGCCATGGAAGAGAATATGGAAGAGGGACAAACACAGAAAGGTACAGTGATAAAATCGCTTTCTCTTTGCAAGGAGATGATTATTTTGCTGTTCCTTATTTGCCTTAACGACATACTGTAAGCTCCGTGACCAGCCTTATGTGGCAGATGGGGAAAGATTTGTAGGGTTTTTTTCATGCCATTTACTCCATTTGTCTCTCTGCAGCAGCACCTACCATTAATACAGCGACTGTCAGCTGATATCTAGTATTAAAAGGATCCAAAGAGCAAATTTTACATTTTCAAATGACATTTTAAATGTAATTCAGCCCGTTTCCCGCACCGGTCTTTGTTTAACCTTCATTTATTTGGTGTTTTCACGCTTGTCGAGCTGGGTCAAGGGAGGCTGGTGTGAGCCAGGAGAGAGCTGCTCGCCCAATATTCAGGGGGCTATTTAACAATGTGACCAGTCTCTACACCTTCAAGGAGTCTGAACAAAGACACGGGGGATATTTTGTATATATTTAAGCAGGGTGGAAATTTCCCTCTGCCTTTTTTTCCCCACTGGTGTTTTCGCGATGTGTTGAAGCAGCCGTGGTTCCGATCTTTGCACGGCACAGATTTTTTTTTTTTTTTTTTTTTGCCTTTTGCTGAAACGCCTTTTGCGGGTTGAAGCTGAAATCGCTTGAGCAAGATGTGCCCAGCACAGGGAGAGCGATTCTCTTCTGCTGCTCAGGTGGAAAATAACTGGGGGTGCTGGGATGTGCTGGCACTTAAAGGTGCAATTTAACATTATTGCTGGCTGTTAATTAATTTGGGAATCTCTGAGAAATACGGTGCTTGTAGTCTGAAGTGTTATTCTCTACAAGCGACATCACAGAGTGAAGGGAACCGAGGTTTTCCCGTTTTACTGCAAGCACAAAGGATAATCCTAGTGAATATTTACCACGTTAAACCACCTATACTTTTCATTTTGCATTTATTTTTGAATTCGCTTCCGTTTTTGCGGAGGATGTAGGAACTTGCCGAATGGTTTGCTACAAATCGCCTGCCAAGGCATATCTTTTTCTGCGCTGATGCCATATTCTGTTTTTCCGCTCCCTGATCAATCTGCTTTTCTCCATGTAAATGTCACCCTTCCTCATTATAAGTGACCCATTTAGGCAGGAATTGTTTATGGTCTCCACTCGCTCTAGATGCAGGGGAGATAGTCATGAGAAGAGGAAAGGAGGATTTATGTGCACCCCTCCATGTGTGTACGTACTTATGGCTATAGATAAACAGATAATAGATCGGTGATTTCAGCACTTTCTGCTAAATTTTATTATTTGCAAATGGCAGGAGTAATGGGCAAGTACGAGACAGTTCAGGGTTGTTTGTGTGGTTGTGGTTTTTTTTCTGAAAGTCAAATCAATACTTTAATTTTATGGTTCAGATTATTTTCTGTGCTTTACATTTAGAAATTGAAGACGTGCTTTTTATAAAGTCCGAAATGCCTTTTTTTTTTTTTTTTTTTTTTCCTGCTTAAAGCAAGTGGATTGAACTGTCTGGCCACTGAATCAAAATCCTTCATTGTTACTGAGTGATATTGCCTGGAGACAGTGTGAAAAACCAAATCCCTAAATTCTTATTAGAGAGGAAAAGGAATCAGAGGAAAAAGTGAATCATTTTGTATATTAAAAGAACATGTTATTACTGATAATCTGTGTCCTCATTGTTCGTATGATACGCAGCTGAATGACCAATAGCCACTCCAAACGGTGTGATTAATAGTGTGATTACAACAGCTACCGCTGTTCCCCCCCAGCCCCACGGACAATGCCATGTGTTCAGCCTTTTTTTCCCTTCAGTGGTCCCCAGCTGTCATCGCAGACAGGGGCAGGATGGTGTTAAAAGCTCACAAATTACACGTATTTTTACCTTCTCAGTGTGGAAGGGGCTGCTGCTCCCTTGCTGTGGCCGGACCTGCGCATCTGGCATGTCAACTGCCCTGTTCCCACTTGGGATTACGTCAACTTCTCAAACGTGTCCAGAGTTTGAAGAAAATGTGCAATTCGGGAGGAAAATGAAAAAAAAAAAAATCATTTTTGAATTTTTTTGGGGTTGGAATTATAGTGAAGTATAGGGATGATTATGAAATCGTGGATGTCCTTAAGGTTTGAGGAATAGTGACTGTTACTAGTATGACTTCATACTTCTTTCATAGTTCCTGGGGTTTTCTTTGCTTTCATTTAGCATGATCTATCTATTATGTGTTTAATTGACATCCATAGTATAGTTCCAGGTCATCTGCACTAGTTTTCACTAACTGTAGTGTCCCAGCAACTTTAATTATAATTCATATATTCATAATTTTGGTCCTCCTGCCATCCATCTTGAGTGGAACCTTCTCTTTCTCCCCCACCCCGCTTTCTGCAAAATCAATGGGAGTGTAAATTGTCACCTCTTATCAGTTCCTGAGCCCTTCCCAGCAGATGCTCCCATCCTCCCACAGAACAGCATTACGTCTTCCTTGCAGCCATGATGGACAGGAGCAGCTTTCTATCCCTGCATTTCATAAATACGACAGACATAACTCTAATTAGGGGCTTGCTGATTTGGAACTCTTCTTATTTTAAAGAGTTTTATGCAATAAGACATGAAGTGCCAACAGAATTCGTGGTCCAAATAGCAACCTTCTGCCTGACACCATCTCTGTGGGGTTTGACACTTGTGATTTCTTTATGGCTGCAGCTTGGAAAATTGTCAGCAGGGAAATCCGTACGTATGCTTTCTGAAAATAATGAATTGTGAGGAACTGTGTAGTTCAAAGCAACGATTGGAAAACACAAATGGACGTGTGTCGTCCTCCCCCTGTCTTCTCCCTCCACTCCTTCCCCCAGTGTTTTCTTTCTATTGGCCTTGGAGAGTGTGGTTTCTTCTTGACATCGCTCCCCTTAATATGGGAAATCGAGATAATGCTGTTGTCCAGCAGTTTTCATATGTAAAGCTGCAAAAATTGACACCAGGAATAATTTATATCCACTCATTGTTGGTTTTTAAGCATTAGAAGACTTGTTTGTTCCCCCTTTTTTCCTTGATCCTTCGCTTGGGAGGAGGTTTCAAAGGAGTTTGCTGCACCTTGGGCTGTAGCTGTGCGTAGAACTGAAAGTGCATAGAAAGTCTGGCTGAAATGTCAGCTACATGGGAACACTAAAATATATTCTAAGGAAAAAAGTCATAACATCTCAGAATATCAGTTTATTCACAATTTCCATCGTCCTGACATTGTACATGCCTCCAACTGTAACACACTGAGAGCTTTGATGGCCACTGTGCTGCCTGGGAAACCCAGCATAACTAAAGCCTGTGATTTATTTGACTAGTTTATTTTTCAAAACCGATCAGCTCCGCTTAGAAGCCGAAGTTTTGCCGATTCTCTTTAGGGATGCATGCTAATTTTGAAAGCCTCATGCATAAATTTGCATGTGTCAGGGGTAGGTCTCAACTGCCGGCGATTGAAAGACGATGACGTCAAATTCTTGGCTCTGCCGGCTGGAAAATAAACACCGATCCCATTCCTGCAGAGCTCATCTTCCCTCCATCAAAGCACCAACAGCAAAGATGTTAAAATTGTGAAAATTGAAGATAAACGTGCCTTTTTTTATGGTTCATCCATAACTTCTTTTTCTAGTTTGAATTCCTTTATGAAGTAAACTCTTGGGAATGGATGGAACATCTGTGTTTGTACAGCAGCAACCGTGAGGAAGAGCTAATTTTCCTTAAGCTCTCTTGGTTGTAGTGTATCTAACAAACCTAGATAAGGTCCCACTGGTAAAGAAAATAAAATGCAATATTATTGTGATAAAAATGGTTGAATAATAGAAAATAAGTAAGGAGGTCTGCATCAGTGATTTTTTTTTTTTTTTAAATAATTTGGTCTGCATTAGAGATTTAAGATTTATTATCAAACCATTTTCATTTGTTCCACAGCAAAGGAGAGCTTTGATCAGAGTTTTAGAAGGAAGTCCTAAGGCAAGCAGGATGCTGTCAGTAGGATGTACTCACAGCCAGAAGAGGCTCAATTGCTGCTGTTTCTTCCAGTCCGTTTTGGCAAATGGCAGACTCTGGGTTAGTAGGATACTCTGGACTAGGTGAAAATGGTGATTTTTATTTCATAGTAATAAATAAACCAACAGCCAAATAGTCAGAACCTTGCTGGCATCTTCTGCAAGTTAGTCCTCTAAATTTATTAATTTACCTCTAAAAGAGAACAGTTGTCCAGGTTCTCATTTGACCGTGGTTAGCAAGTCGGTTAAAATAAAATTTAGCAAATCTCAATATTTTTGCACTTTGATTTAGTTGGGTGACTGTTCTTGTAAATAAATCCGAGGAGTTATTTTCTGTTCTTTAGCGTCAATGCCACAGTAAGTGTGAGCCGTGCTTCTCTCTTCAGTTAGAGCCTGTTTATGTTGTTATGTTTTTAGGTTGTTAGTCTTACGGGACCTCTGAAGTACAATCACTTTTGTGAGTAATTCGCAAACAGGTTTTAGATTTGGCCTTATAAGTAGGCAGGAGCAGGCATTTGCTGGCTGATATTTTTCATATAAAACCTGGGTTTGCACTGCTTGATTCTGAAAGCAAGCATGATGGGCACAGGTCAATCTCTGTTTCCCGTGGGAATATATTTTCAATTCCACTTGCAGTTCCCCAGCTTGTGCTCAAATTGGATTTTTACAAGTTCCTTCACTGTAGAATGGTTTTAACTTTCATCGTACTTATTGCTGCCTGTTCTTAAAAGTGTGTGTGTGTGTAGTAAGTGTCAGATAAAAACCTCACCTGGCAATCACAAAGCCACCAACAGGATAAATAATTTTCCTTCTCAATCAATGTTAAATACAGAGGTAAATTTTAGTATCTGGCAAAGTATCTCACCATATTTCCTGCTTAATACTCCGTAGTAGTTAATCAATGAGGTTTATTAAAGAAAAATGCAGTAATATTCAATATGAATCTGCAGTTAATTGTTCTAATATAGTAAGTTATTCTCCTTTATGCTGTGACTACAGAACACTGTAATATCCTTACAGTGAGTTCCTGAGCTGTGATTTGAATATATGTTCAATACATTAGGCTTTCATTCACAGATAATGATATAAATAAATTTAGTCTTGCTTGCTTATTTAATCTTTAACAGTGAAACATCTCTGTTAACAGTAGAAAACTTTGTATTTCTTACAGGCTTAACATCATACTAGTCATAGGCATAAAAATCCAGCATTAATAGGACCTAATTATACTTTTATATATATTCTTCCAGGGCAAAAAGTGTTCCAACTGCCCTGAGGCAGATGGAATCCTCAATTCAATGTGTGAGAATTTAAGTCTTCATGGTAATTTTGACACTTGTATGTCAATTTCATAAATAAGCTATTTTAGAAATAAGATATTTTCTAAGTAAGAGATGTAAATGCTTAGAAAAAAGCATTGAATATATGGAAAATTATTAATTTATTCAAAATCTTGAAAAAATACTGTATCAAACCATCAATATAAATTTATAAAAAGCTTTTTCTACAGTTGGTGAAAGTCAAGGCTCCCTTCGGGGGGAAAGGGGTATTTTGGGTTTTAATACTCTGAAAAAATAAGCATTTAGTGATGACAAAACAGTACTGCAGATATAGCAATAATAAATTTGATTCAGCGTAGGGCTTAGGCTCCTTATGGAGAAGGATTGAGGGATTGATACCTCTAATATCTGAAAATTATACATTTTATATTGTGACTACACATTCATTTCTGATAAATTCCATAAACAACTTTGGCAATCTGATTTTTTAACTTCTTTGACTTGCACTAAAATTCCAGATGGAAGAGTGGATGGAATGCTGCTGGCGTCACATAACAGCATTTCCTTTCTTGATACAGTAGAGTGTGGAACTGTTAATTGTCCCTCTATAAACAGGTGAGAACGTGCTCTTTCCTCCTAATAGTTTTATATGGAGGATTAAGTAGAAAATAGGGGAAAACAAAAATACGCATTTTGGGGCTGTTCTTCTTCAGATGATAGACATTGTGGATGATTTTATAAAAACTCTAAAGCACCTGATGGCCATTGAAAATCAGAATGTAAAAAAGGCGAAGGTGAATATTGATCTTAGATTGAATACTCTGTCAGTTAATGTTCTGGTTGATGATTCCATTTCAGAAGAATTTTCAGCCAACTCATGCAACTAAAATGCAGAATTCCTGCTGATAACTTATCTGGCACAAAAAAATGGCTGAAGTATTCTGTTACTTGTCCTTGCCAGTTCTTATACTACAATACACAAGTCTCAAGAAAGCTAAATATTCTCTTCCCCCCCACTCCCCCTAATATTTTAATCTACTTCTTACTAGTCATCATGTAGGACTTCAGTGGTCCTCCCAAAGTTCCAACCGCAGCCATCTGGGACAATGTTGTTCCAAGTAAGAGTTGCTAAAATATCACCAACTACTACTAAGTGCAAGGATTACTCTTCTCTTTACATTTCTAACAACCCTGATAGTTGCACATGGACAGTTTCTGAAGGATTTTTATTTGGTTCACATAGTGAGAGTTGCTGCTTTCTTTTTTCTTTTGGTAGTGATAACAATGCAATTGTGCAGCAAATGAAGATCACAATAAATTCACTATCAATTTTAAGAAAAATCTGTCTGTTTAATAGTGTTGTGAGGGGAGCAGTGCATTTGCTGCCATTCTGGTAGGCATGGAAATGAAATTCTACAATGTTTTTTAATTTCTTCTGGGAACATGTAACGTAGGATGTCAAGTGCTGCATGTTCATTAATTAAGTCGTAGCTGGTCACATCCTACTCTCAATCTGCAGCAGGATGATTTTCTATAGGTAAAATTGGACATTGAGGAGGAATTTGAAGGAAGAATATAGTAGTACAGTGAAGTAATTAAGCAGGTAATTACAGTAAGAGATTAAGCATTGCTTTGCATTAAGGCACAGTGTGGGGGAAAAGTAGACATGATTGTGCTGATAAGATTGAAGAGAGGCAATAGGATGAACAAAAGAAAGGAATAAAAAATATAACTTGGAAGGGCTTTGGAGGGGTTCAGAAGTTTGAAATTGATATGGAGATAGAGGGGAACAATATTAATATCTTCTGTTCTTTTAACTCTAATATTTGGTCTTTCAGACAAGATCTTTAGAGAGCCCTGATGGAAATTTTAGGAGTTTCTTTGTAAATAAACTATGTGTTCTAAGGTAGAGTGTTTTCTAATGGCTTCCAAATTGTTATGTTTTAGTCTCTCAAGAAAAAAAATAAATCTCTATGGTGTTGATATAATGGTACAGTTCAATAATTTGAAACTTAAAGAACCCCAACCAAAACAAAAGTAATCTGAACGGAGTAGTACTAGATTAATCTGCAAATATTTATGTCGGCAAGTAAAATGTTCCGAAGTTTTACATAAGAAGTTAGTCGAAGCATAAATTCAGATTAGCTTTTTTAAATAGTGAATGTGCAATTTAAACAATTTTTCTTCCCTCAAGTAAAAGTTCATGGCTCTACTGGTAGTATTGTAATATTACTACTAATAATATTGTAACTGTGGGCAGTTTTTAACTATTTGAAGTTCTGCACAGGAGAGGGAAGGAGGGGAGAGCAAGTTTGGTTTTATCTTAAAGCCATGAGAGACAGGAAAGACTCTCTTGATTGGGAAAGGAAAGTGTATCGGGTCAAGTTCCTGAAAAAGAGTGATGGCAGTTGAGCCGTTGGCCCAGTTTCTCTGGTGAAGGAGGTGCCCTTTCCTGGGAAGGTGATGGAGCCAGTGTGGGAGGCTCCAGTGTAGTGGCACCCTCTCCTACTGGTCAATCAGCTTGGCTTTCTTCAGGTAATTTAAAATTGATTCAAAATTCTGTAGGAAACAACCCATGGGAAGAGCTTGGGGTGTCTCTTTGCAGGTCTCAAGTGAGCACCTGTTTGGCCATAGGGAAAGACTTTGGCTTGCATATTCTTATACAGGAGTAGATCCTGAACTTCTGGTGTCATGGTTTTGATTGGTATCTCAGGGGGTAGCTAAGGAAACCTATCCAAGCCAGGTACTTACCTCAGGGGCACAGAGTCTGGTCCTCTCCTCTCCAGAAGAAAGCCAATATGTACATCCTGTCATCTTCTACTTCCATCTACCAAACTGGTTCCAGACGGTCTCTTTGTTGGCTTATAGAAGCCCACTGCAGAGATTAGTAAGCCTCTCATATTTTAAGTTTTACCCGGTCATCTCCTTGGTCTTTTTCCAAAAGTCAAGTCATACGTTTTGAGCAATAAAGCCCAAATGGCCTGAGAATATGATGTGGGAATTTATGGAATACCTTGAATGTCATGGCATTCTAGGCTTGTTGTCAAAGATGTCTGTACATCTCCTACTGGTAGAGTCCTCTCATTAATTTACATGTATTGTTGTGGTTTGTGAATGTCATACGGACAAAGTGATGTATATTCAGCAACTGTGTGCTCATTACTGCCATGCTTGTTCTGTGACAAAGATTATATTTCCAACTACATTTTTCTGCATAACTTATTTACCGTGTTCATGGTGCAACTTGGAGGCTGGAGCTGGTCTCTGGGGTGATTCCATTTGATATGCGCAGGTGGAGAAAAACTGAGCAGAAGGAACAGAAAAATGTTTCTGTGCCCTACCCAAGTATAATATCAAACAGGTCAGTAGCTGCAGTAGACAAAAGGGGATGTGGTAGCTGCTACTGGGCACAGTGAGCCCAAATTCCACCTCTCTGGCTGTTGGTCCGTTGTGGAAAAACCGTAATTGAGCACATATCTATGAACAGATTTGTATTTTTATTGATAGTGATAAAGGTAAAATCAATAACATTTTCAATTCTGTATATGGCACAAAAGAACTTATAAATTTTTAAAGGGTAGTGTTTTTCATAAAGGTTATACACCAATAAAGAGCATGTACTTGAGCTTGGGGGGGGTAGTATGTTGGTAAGTCATTGTAAATAGTTACTCAATATGCATAACTGAGGATGAAAGTAAACGGCTGAAATTGCCTTGAGAAAGGGACCATTGACTACTGGCCACTGGGTTGTTCATAAAGGTATTCGATTCTATTATTGAATGCTGTATTATTGATTTTTAAACTGAGTAGCTTTAGCGTGAAATGCTTCCCACTTAACATGGTTTGCCGTTGTTCGGGCCTTGTTGATAAACCACTCCTGTATGGCAAAGGAACTTGCGTTTCTTGCTGACTGACACACGGTGATTTATTGTCTCATGAAATAGTCTGTTAGATATAGAAAATGCTTTTTCTGCTTGTTGTGATGCTTCAATATAGCAGTACAATTGTCTTCAGGGACTTTCACAGCCTTCTTAGTTCCTTACTGAGTGGTTGGCCACTACTTCTGGCCAACTTTTAATGTTATAAATAAGCGTAACCATGCTGTTCCCCTGCCTGTTCTCTTAGTAGGAGGTTGCAGTTCCTTATAAACACCTGCAGGCCCTCTTTGTGGTTCTCATGCTATTCAAAAGCATCTCACTGCCATGTTACTTAACTAGAACCAGATTGAAATGAAATGTTATCTTCTTTTCCAAGTGTTCATAGTTAGCTTGAGATCTACTTCTTTGAGCCATAAAACTTTTCTTCTATTTAATCGTGACTCCATTTACTACATAATATTTCCCTTTTGCTGGAAAATTCATAGTCCTACTAGAGTATTAAGGACCACTTTCATTCACAGCAGGATTTGCTTGTAAATGCATATATTGCCCTTGATTTTAGGGTAAAATAACGCTTCTAAAATTATAGACGTAAATAACTTCAAAATCTAATCTAAAAAAGGCTCTAATCCTGCCAATATGTACATATCTGGGCTCATGCACTGCGAGTAATCCCATTGGTTTTATACAAATTATTCAGGTAAGTGAAAAGGAAGCGCATGCACAGTCTTTAAGATCAAGACCTAACCAGGCCATGGAGTAATTTGCATGTAGCCATCAGGTTTTTGGCAGGAAATCTGGGTGAGGATACGTTGATGCAATTTAATAGGGTCTGAGAAGAGAGTGGAAGGAAGGTTGAATGGAGCTTGTATAGCAGCTGGGCTTTGTTTTCTGTTTGTTTTGCATGGCGTTACACTACATTAATATGCTTTGAGGTCTCCTGTGGCTGTCTGCGGGTTCCAAGAAATTATTATTCTTTTCTTCTTGGCTGTTTTCATTTTTAAGGGGTTTTGTTTGAGTTTTTCCTTTGAATTTCCAGAATTTGGCTTCACTCCCGGGCAAGGTATACTGGACCTTGTGGTGGTGTTGAAGCACTTTGCTTGTGTGTCTTGTTCCCGTGCTGAAACCAAGCCGATCATCCAATTTGCTGTGCAGATGGAATTTTCCCCAAGGCAGGCTACCAGTGACCTTCTTTTTACCTTTTCTCTGCAACATAATCATGGTCTGCTTTCTAAGATTATCTGGGAGATTAATTTCATTAAGTTCCTGCTGGTAGTGGTGTTATCCTTCTCGCCGTCCTCTTCTAACCAACTATAGGTGAGATTTTTGGGCTTTTAATGCAGGTCTGAAGCAACGTGCTGGGGAATTGCCTGTGTTTTGTGGGGTAGAGTTGGGAAGATATTTAATAAATCCCTCTGAGCTGAGGGGTTATCACAAGGCTTTCTGGTATTACGAGGTTCGGGACTCTGACAATGTCTAAAGTGAACACAGAAAATGGCCATTTCTTTCTGAGATTTTTTTGCAGTATAAATTGTGCTGTTTAAAATCTTAAAGGGAAAAAAGATGCAGTTGTCAGCTATGTGTAGAGTTTGCAGGAATATCTTCTATCGTACATTAAAACCACTTTATCATACAGATAAATTTAATCAAAAAAGGTGTTTATCACTGTGACTGTCCTAAGAGTTTAATAAAACATGTGGGTACTACAACCACACCCACAACATGTGGCACGAAGGCCGGAAAATAAAAAATTAAATTTATTTCAGCTGTTCAACAGCATGTGGAGGCTACCATTTCTCAAAGATGTCATCTTTCTGAATTATTCTCGATTTATGAACATTGTTCACTAGTGAAAGCACCGGAGTAATTATAACCTAGGGGTGAGTAGGTCTTTTAGGTCAGCTGTGTTTATGCTGATGCTTCAGACAAGATATTTCCTGCCCCCCCCTCGCCCCCCCCCGGCCTCTGGTACAGTCATTAAATATTTAAGACACAGGGGAACCTGTTATGGACATTTGGGGTCTTTTATCGGCTTTATGGATGTGTTTGCACATGGGGGACTTCTGCACGTAATATTTTCTTCCTTTTGATCTGTTACCCTTGCCCATACCATCTGCACTGCCTGTGCTTCCAGCAGATACCCTTCCATTGCTACCTGCCATATCCCCTTCCAGAAGATGAAAACATGTACTTTATTGCACATTTATTGACAGTCTTAACTTCTAAAACCCAGTTCAGGCACCTCTTGCCTTTCTATGCAGATTTCTGGACTTTCAAGTACCTGTAGCCAACTCTGGGTGTGCTTTGAGAATATTACACACAACCAAAGGGCTGAAAACTACTGTTCTCTCCTGATGGAATATTATCTCCACGCCTGGGGAATTACCCTCTAACACACCGTTATTCCTACTTGTCTGTCTTGATTTATTTATCATATTGCTTTATTTTTACTATTATCTTTTAATGTAGCCTCGACTAGGTTTGATGTAGCTGCTGCACTTGCTAAATCTGGTGATGTCCTCTAGGATCTCATTTTTTTTTTTTTTCTCTTTCGGTTGTTTTCGCCCTCATAATTCCTCATCTTTATTTTGAGCGTGAGCAAACTCTGCACCTCAAGCTGGAAAGATGGACTGTCCATCCTAGAGGTCCATGATCTGTAATCATCCCTCTAATCTAATATCCTGACAAGGCGATAGACTCCAGTGTTGCTGCAGAATGTGCTTGTTTTATTTCTAACGGGATAATTTTACTCGGCGTTTTGTAGCCCTTCAGCGGCAATGAATTACACAATGGCCCAGATGTAACGAGCAATATAAGAGTAGCAGTCATTAAACTGAATTATCACAGCTATCCTCACTGTCCTTAATCTGTTAACTTCTTTTTTTTTTTCCATGGCAACCTCAGTGTGATAAACTGTATAATTTAGAAGCTTTCCTACAGAAATGTGACGGGGAATAATTTGGCGAGGGGCAGTAGCGGGTAATCATGCTGCAGAGTTTTTTCAGGTAGGCATGGTCATAAATTCTGTAACAAGTTAAGCTAGTAAGAACTAAAATATAGAATAATTGCACAGAATGAATGTAAAGAACCAAATTTGCTCTTTATAAGTGGGGAAAGCACATTAGAAACCTCCGCAGCTCTTTGTGCGCTATTGCCAGAATACGAAAACTCTGTATTTTTCATTTTAATGATGTTATGTAAAAAGACGGCAATTATTTGCATTCGCTTTATGCAGTCGCTTTGACTGTTTGTTTTTATCTTTGTCCACTATGATTCATTTTATGAAATTGTTTGTTTTTCCTTTGTTAGGAAAAATTAAGGAAACACTGGCCTCTTTTCTAAGTGTCTCTGTGGCTGTTGGGAGAGAATAACAGTTGCTCTGTCAGTGCCACGGTGTTTATTTTAATCTCTGAATTAATTTTCCTGGTTGCTAGGCAATTCTACTTCATAGTTTTAATGGAAATGACTAATTCAGGGTGCTCTCATTTCAGAACATGCAATCGTTTGCTTTAAAACTGAAACTGGATTTCTCTATGACATAATGCTTGACAAATACTCGTGTCGGAGTACAATTTTATGGCTGTAGCTAATAAAATATCCCCATTTCTGTTATCCAGCCCTAGGTTTCTTGTGCGTTCCAACAAAGCCGTTGTAAATCTAAGGTATTCACTAGAGGCAGAGTTGGGTTTTTATGTATATGTAGTGGATAAATGTCTGCTCTAATGTCTGACATCTTAGGAATTTTTGAAGGCAGCTGATGGAGCTGGTTAAGTAGCGTCTATTTGGAGCTGGTATCAATTAAGCCCCTTTACATCCTCAGCAGCGATGGTGTAAAAAGCGCTGTGTATCTCAGTTGCTTGCAGATGTATTCAGCAGGTCTTGCTAATTAGCGGTGCAGGGAAGTCCAAAAATAGGTATGAATATCCAAAGTACTAATAATGATATTATTAAAGAAATCCTCTTAACAGTCTGTAGTTCCAGATCTGGTTTTCATACTGGAAAAATATAACGCCTCAGGACAGTTTCTTTAAAACGCTGTTTTCTGCTGTTTCAAGGCTATTCTTATAGAAGGACAAAGATAAAGGAAAAAGAACTTTAAATGAAACTTCATGGGTTCCTCAGTATCAGGGTGGTGCAGGAGCATAGGCCTTTTTTATTTTGTTGCTATCAGCTGGTGAAATACTGTCTTTTGGCTTGTTTTCTCCATTCCACTCTTCTGTTTCCATGGAAATTCTTCATTTCCATGCTTGGAAATGAATGAAATCCAGGCTGGAGAAGAAAAGCATCCTGGGGGCCAGAACACCAGTGACGTACCCCAGTAGGACCTGAGCTCCTGTCATTGGTTCAAGTTCCATCAGCTCAGATTTTCTAGCCCAGGGCATTGTTCCACGTGCTTAATTGCTCTTTATTTCCCTTCTCCCTAGTTTATAGTCAACTCGTCTTCCTGAGAGTGACCACCTTTTGGGTAGAGTTGGTACACCGAGGATTTGGTTCATCTGAGTGATTTGTTGCCATCAAAGCTAACTGATGAGTCTAATTTTGTGCAGTTCAAAGACGCAAGATCTTATCAAGACAGAGAAGACCAGGAATGTTACATATTTTAATTATTATTTTAAGTACACAATCTTTGCAGTATCTATTAATACAACTAACCTCTGGTAGTATTTTCCAATTTCTGTCTTACAGCTTTAATTACAGATGATGTTGGTGTTAGCACCAATACTGTGCTATTTTGGAGCTTTCTAATTGGATTTGAGAGAAAACAAACTTCTAAAATCACACAATTATAAGTGTTTCAAGACTTTTTTGAAGGGATATTGAGGAGGAAAAAAAAGAAAAAGCTCATTCAGCTGTATTCCTCCCAGAACAGTGTTATTTGTTCTATATAGGATGGGTAGATAGCCAGAATGTTTGCAACTGTAGTGATAATGTTCAATAAAAGTACGAATTTGGATCGTTTGTATTCAATATATTCTTGGGAGACCGTCTCGCTTTGTGTAAATGAGACTTGGAATATGCAGCCAGAATTCATAAGATTCTATTCAGGTTAGTGAGCAATCCCAGCTCGTCTTAATCTGTTTTACCACCTAGAGAAGGCAGTACCGAGATGATAGTTTTCTTTTTGTGGAACTGGGTTATGAAACTCCTGCAAAAGAAGCATAGAAATGTTAATGTGGGTGAAAAAGAACCTGTAGGGGATAGGAAATAAATTTCCTAGTGAACATACGCTATACCTCTGGTTCTGTGAGGCAGAACACTTGGACAAACCGGTTGTGAAAACCGCTGTATTGTAGTAACAAAACCAAATACCAGCAATTGCCTTTCAACAAAGAGGGTAAAAACACCAAAACATAATTCCCATCACAGACCGTCCCGAGGTTTCAGAACTGCAGCTTCAGTAGGTAAAATAGTTGGACCTTTGTCCAATGTATGAATTCTCAGTAAGAGACCACAGTTAAAAAAAGAAAATGTGTCACAGCAATAATTTCCATCAGGCTTGGTAATTCTGAGGAATTAAATTGTTAGGAAATAATGAAGGTATTAAAAGTTATAATATTGGGTTAAAAAGTAAGTTCTTCGTTCAACCAGTTACTGCTTTAAAGCAGTACTGCTTTAAAGATGATGTTTTCTGAAAATCATTAAGATATCACTTAAGATTCTGGACCGAGATACGAAAGGTCTGAAACAGATTATCTGTATCCTTTGGATTTCTCAATTTGACCTACAGAAGCTGCTACAAAATTGTGTGTGCCCTTCAAAATCCTTACTGTCTCTCACTGTGCCTTGGTGTCCCATCTGTGAAAAGCCCTATGGGACATACTTAAGCTTTCATGCCTTCCACCCATTCTGTGACTTATTTGTTGCTTTAGTAGGTCATAATCTTTACATTTCTACAATGGGAATCTCATCTCAGCCGTAGATACTAAAGAAAGATGAAGTATGCCAGGGAATACTTACTGTTTGTAAATAAATATATAAATTAACTCCAACCATTAAATGTCCTCTGCTGTTAAAGGTGGAATACAGGGTAATTGAAGTATCTTCTCTATCCTGCTTTAGTTTCTAACCAAATATTTTATTTAAATGAGCAAAACTAAAGGAGCTGCAATCATTATGCACACGGCATCTGTGTTGTTAAAATGAGGAGTGCCAGACCTTTGATTTTTAGCAGTGCCGTACTCTAAAGGCGGAACGCGGGGACGTACATATGGTGGCTGTCTGCGCACTGTGCCAAGGCAAGGAACAGTTCAGAGAGCTGTTAACTTCAGCCCCTTCAGAAGAACTGGGTTTCTCGGTGATAATAGACATGCGATCTGAAAAGTTCAGGACAGATAAGATCCTACTAAGGATAGGTATCTCTTTTTACTCATTTTAGAGAAGTGATACCCAACAGTGACAAACTGGCCTGTGTTTGCCTCCTTGTCAAAAAAAAAAATAAATTCATTTTCTTCAGCTGAATGGCTATTTTTCTTTAGGAAGGTGACTGCAACATTTTCAGCTAATGAAATGATGAAAATGTTTGTTCTGTCTTCGGCAGCAGGAAACATGGACTTTGTATTAACAGCATGTGATGGAATATAACCCAGATACAAAGAAAATTTCAGTCTGAAGTGTGGAAGGAGATTAGCAGACCTAACTCTTAATAGAAACATACTCAAGAGACTATTTCTTAAATATATTTTCTTTTTTTGACTACATTTGTTGTGCTGCCCATACAAAGAGAGACTGCGTATCTTCCCCAGTGGTGCGTGGGATGGGGTCCCACCATGTCCCAGTGAATCCAGTCTCTGCCCAGGACTATAAGCACCATCCCATTTATCTTAGTGGAAAGAGTACACTGCGGCGAGCTCTGCGCTGTTATAGCAAGATTTATTTTTCCTGCCAAAGCTCTCTTGTTGTAAATGTTGTTTATGGAGCTTTCTTTAACCCTGCTGCCTGCTAATGAGATGTGCGCTTGGATGAATTGGGGAAATAGGCTGCCTTCTGTGTGCCCCTCCCTTTGCTGGGGCATGCAAGTTTGAAGTCCTCTTAAATAACAGCTCCTGAAACCATGTGCTAATAAAAAAAATCTCAGCAGTTGCATTACAAAAGCAAATTTATGGCCTTCATGACTTCAAAGAAAATGTTATTCTTAAAATTGCATATATAACATATTCTAGCAATAGGATACAGGTTATATGGAGGCTCTGACAGTGCAGATGATGCTTTCAGCATATGCCTTGTCCTCACTTTCATTTGCATGCTTCCAAATAACTTGAAATGTTGGGTTTTTTCTTCTTCTGTGGTAAATAAGAGTAGCCCTCGGGCTTTGGTATTTTAGTTTTAGGTCAAAGCCGATGGTGGACCCAACCTTTGCTGTGGATGTGCTGAATAACAACCAAGAGCAGTTCTGCCCAACTTGGGGTCTGACTGCAGACAACAAATGCTAGGATTGGAATGACTGAAAGCAATGTCAAACTGTTAGAAACTTCCCTAGATATTAAAAATAAGAAGAAAGAATTTATTTTGAATTAAGCAGATGAAGTGTAAGATGTAAAGGTCTCTGGAGTTCGGCTGTCTGGTACGGGGCTTGAGGAAAAGTGGATGGAACTTTATCTTCAACATCCAGTCAAGAATTGCAGTGTGGGGTAAGCTCACTGGAGAAGATTAATGGTGATGCTATGAACTCAGTCCACTGAAGCACCGACCCGTGTTCCTCATCCCTGAGGAAACATGGTTTTCACATTGGATACGTGAGTCTTGACACAGCTCCTATTATCTCCTTATGCTTTGGAGAACAAAAAAATGCTTTTTAAAGGTGCATCTCAGGAGGACAGGGGCAAGATCTATGGCTTTGTTTCTGAGGAGAAGCCGTTTGTCCTAAAGAGTGTCTGTGGGAAGTGACTTCTCCAGCCCTTCAGTAAAGGGATTGGAACTTCGCTCCTACCACCGTGTTAAGAGAACTCCGAACTTCCTTTGTTCAGTAATATTTTTACTTAGACCATAAGAATTTGTTTGCTTGCATGATGGATAGAAAAAAATAACAAACTTCACCCTAAAACTCCTGAATGGCTCAATTTTTGTTATAGTTTAATGAGGACCGGCCTGAGGGAGCTGGGGGTGTTCAGCCTGGAGAAAAGGAGGCTGAGGGGAGACCTTCTCGCTCTCTACAACTCCCTGAAAGGAGGGTGTAGCCGGGGGGGTCGGTCTCTTTTCCCAAGGAACAGGTGATAGGACAAGAGGAAATGGCCTCAAGTTGCGCCAGAGGAGGTTTAGGACAGATATCAGGAAAAATATGTTATCAAACATTGGAAGAGGCTGCCCAGGGAAGTGGTGGAGTTGCCATCCCTGGAGGTGTTTAAAGTCCAGGCAGACGTGGTGTTGAGAGACATGGATTAGTGGTGGGTTTGGCAGTGTCGGGTTGATGGTTGGACTCGATGATCTGAAAGGTCTCTTCCAACCTAAACAATTCCATGTTTGGATGGAGATTAGTCATAATATCTCAGTGCGTTTCTCACTGCTTGCAGTGATTGTCTGAGCATTGATCCAGTCGCTCTCGGATGAGCTCTCTGAATCGGTACCTTGGTGAGCATAGAAGGATCAGGCCCGTTAAAATCCTGCCAGAAAGTGCTCAGAGGTTGCTGTGGCGCAAAGATAGGTTACTAAAAGGTGCCGTTGCTGGGAACATGGAATGGTTCAATGCCCATAAATAGCAGAACCACATGTAAGTTATCAGGACTTTCAGTAACGAAGTGATATTCATCAACCAGTTATATCATGCCATATACACTAGACAGAGAGGAATATCTTACTGACATTTTTGAGGATTTTTCTCTTTATTGGGACTGTTTTCCTGCAAAACAATCTTTAGCTCTAAAAAGCTGACTTTGTTTTTTAGCAAGACATTTTTTTTTTAATTCCACACCCTAGCATATAGAGATAAGCGTTTCCTTCAAGTAGCCAGAAGAGGTTTTATACCCATGGATTACAATGGCATTTAAATGTCAGTATCCTGAAATGTTGTACAACTGAGCGCTCAATTCTGCTACAAATGGAGGGGGGCAAAGGAAGTGAAGGGAGTAGGAATAGAAGGAGGAAAGAGGAAATTGCATCTTTCCAACTGTTTCCACTTTATTTTTTTTCAAGCGAGTAGTAGTCAAAGGAAAGATTTGTATTAATTTTGTACAAATTTGATGCAAACCTATGAAATTGCATTTATTAAAAAAAATGGAAAAAGAATATTCTTCTCAAAAATCTATTTAATTTTATGGCAGTTTTTTGAGAAGGCTGAAAGTTTTATTCTTTTTTTTTTTTCCTTGATTTTTTTTTTCCATACATAAGTGTAGTGCTGTCTTTCTATTGTGACATGCACAGAGAACTCTTTCTCTGTACGTAAACACTGCTATTCCTGGGGGAGACATGTATTGCTGGAAGAGGCGGTAAATATATGGCAGATTGGTTGAGCCATGAAAAGTGCGTTTCTGAGTCCAGCTGAAGTAGTAGTAAAAGGTGTTCAGGAGATGAATGCAACGTGTGAGCTGGCAATCTTGGGCTACAGGACCTGGTGGGTTGTCCTGGCTGTGCAAAAACTATCATACTTTCTGATTATAACTCTACTGTCGTTGCCAGAACAGCGGCGTGTAATATGTTTTGCAGAACAGTTTGGTTTTCTCAGTTCTGTGGAACAAACTAAGTCCTGGAAATGATGAGGCCCCATCCCTGGAGGGGTTCAAGGCCAGGTTGGATGGGGCTTTGAGCAACCTGGTCTGGTGGGAGGTGTCCCTGCCCAGGGCAGGGCTGAGACTGGATGGGCTTTAAGGTCCCTGTCAACCCAAACCATTCTGTGATGAACAGAGCCTGGTTGCGTGTTGATATTCCTCCCCAAGTGAAACTCTGAGAGAGGAAAATGGGGATTGATTGCAGCTTTCTCATGCTCCACTGTTCAGCAAAGCCAAGATCTAGAGGTGAACTAGTCTGGAAGAAATAAATAATTACTGTTATTCATTGCCACTGGAGAAGAAAAGAACAGGAGTGAGGAGGACTTCCATCATGAGGGAATTTTGAGCAGCTATGCAGTATGCAAAGTGGCTGCTTCCTGGAGTTGTGTGACATCTCTGTTTATGTTTTCAAATTTTCCAAGGACTAAGAAATAGGGATTAAATGAAAATATTAGTCTTAAGTCATACATGTATGAAACATCTTGAAAACGTGAAGTGGATGCCAGGTTGAGATGGGGCTTTGAGCAACCTGGTCTGATGGGAGGACCTTAAAGACCATCCAGTGTCACCCCCTGCCCTGGACAGGCACACCTCCCACCAGACCAGGTTGCTCAAAGGAAAGCAAAGCAAAGCCTTGAGCCCCTCCAGGGATGGGGCAGCCACAGCTTCTATGGGCAACCTGGGGCAGGGTCTCATCACCCTCACAGCAAAGAATTTCTTCCCCAGATCTCATCTCAATCTCCCCTCTTTCAGTGTCAAACCCTTCCCCCTCATCCTATGGTTCCCCTCCCTGATCAGGAGTCCCCCTGCAGCTTCCCTGGAGCCCCTTTAGGGACTGGAAGGGGCTCTAAGGTCTCCCCGGGGCCTTCTCTTCTCCAGGCTGAACCCCCCCAACTCTCTCATCCTACAATCTACGTATTTTACTCCTGCTATTTTCTATGGAAGCAAGAAGCTGAGAGAAGAAAACCAGGCTGGTTTTTCAGCTGGAAGGCGTTTCTGTAGCAGTTACGCTGGATCTGTGCAAAGCTGTGTCGGGGGCGGTGTTGGCACCGAGGCTTTAGCCAGGGAGGAAGCCTGGAGGACTTCAGCATCTCCCCCGGGCAACAACAGAAGAGAGACAGAAAATGCTGTGTCTCCTTCGAGCTGAAGAGTCCCCATGAACTCCCAGCCCCGTATCACTCACCATGCTGTGGAGGAGGTTGTGCACATTAATTTTTATAAAAACATTGCTTTGCTTTGAGGAGCAACTCTTTTAAGTACAGACCAGCGCAAAAGCTGTTCCCTGGTGATTCTTGCCAAAAGCAGAGTGCTGCATGCACCATCAATCATAACGTGCTCCTCTAGTATAAAAGAGTGAATTACCTCATTTTTACTGCCCTCGGTCTTTGGCTTTGGGAAACGCAGCACAGTGTCAGGAAACTTTTCTTGCTGTTCAAAGTATTTTCTCATGGAAATAGACAGCATTGGACTGGGATCTGCTAGGACTTTTCCCATAGCTGCTAACTAGGAACAATATTAGGAAAAATTTCTACACTGAAAGGGCTGTCAAGCCTTGGAACAGGCTGCCCAGGGAAATGGTGGAGTCACCATCCCTGGAGGTATTTAAAAGCTGGGCAGAAGTGGTGCTGAGGGACATGGGTTAGTGATGGCTTTGGTCAGCGTTGGGTTGATGGTTGGACTCGATGATCTGAAAGGTCCCTTCCAACCTCAACAATTTTATGATTCTAAAAGCCAGGCTTGTGTAGAGGGGGAAAGGGCTACTAAGCAGTGAAAGAGACAGTAGAGTCTGGTTTCCTCCCAGATGTGGTTTGAGAGGTGGAGAGAAAGCTGAAGTAGTACTTTCTTCCATTCTGAAGTGCTGCTGTGGACACTGATGCCAAATGGTATTTGGAAAGCTCCACTTCCACAGAGGCAAAAAAAATTCTAAGTCATTCTCACAGTTTCACATTTAAGGATGTGTTGAGGAGGAGCCCAGGCACCTTTTGAGTCACTGGCAGGTGAAAGCAGATGGGGAGGGGAAAACTGGAAGTTTCTGGTGTCCTGCAATCAAGAACAGCAAACTGGGCTGTGCAGAGGGATCTGGACAGGCTGGATCGATGGGCCCAGGCCAATGGTGTGAGGTTCAACAAGGCCAAGTGCCAGGTCCTGCTCTTGGGTCACACCAACTCCATGGACTCTACAGGCTGGGGGAAGAGTGGCTAGAGCTGCCTGGCAGAAAAGGACCTGAAAGTGTTGGTCATCAGCGGCAGGATATGAGCCAGCAGAATAGCCAGGTGGCCAAGAAGGCCACCAGCATCCTGGCCTGTACCAAGAACAGCATGGCCAGCAGGACTGGGGCAGTGATGGTCCTCCTGTACTGAGCACTGGTGAAGCCCCACCTCGAGCACTGTGTCCAGGTTTGGGCCCCTCACGACAGGAAAGACCTTGAGGTGCTGGAGTGTGTCCAGAGAAGGGCAACGGAACTGATGAGGGGTCTGGAGCACGTGTCTTATGAGGAGCGGCTGAGGGAGCTGGGGGTGTTCAGCCTGGAGAAAAGGAGGCTGAGGGGAGACCTTCTCGCTCTCTACAACTCCCTGAAAGCAGGATGTAGCCAGGGGGGATCGGTCTCTTCTTCCAAGGAACAGGTGATGGGACAAGAGGAAACAGCCTCAAGTTGCACCAGGGGAGGTTTAGGATGGATATTAGGAAAAATTTCTTCCTGGACAGGGTTGTCAAGCCTTGGAAGAGGCTGCCCAGGGCAGTGGTGGAGTCACCATCCCTGGAGGGATTTAAAAGCTGGGCAGCCGTGCTGCTGAGGGACATGGGTTAGTGGTGGACTTGGCAGTGTTTGATTAATGGTTGGACTTGATGATCTTAAGGTCTCTTCCCACCATGAAGATTCTATGATTCTAATTCTTACAGAATTAGCAAGAATTGGAAATCATGGTGAGCATTTTGTAAAGCAGCAGGTATTCCCTCCTCACCAGGGCACCACAGGCTTTGCACATGATGGAATCAGTCCATGGAATTTTTAGGAAGGCTTCAAAGAGCACATCTCTGAGATTGCACCTCTCCTATTGCCAGTTTCAAGTCCTTCCCATAAAGCCTTAAGAAATAAATCCTGAAGTTGTTCAAAGAAAAGCTTGCTGGATTTCCCACTCCGGAGGGCAAATTAGTATGTTTTCCTTTAACTTCACTCTTTGGAATACTGGGAGGTTTTGTGGCTGTAACTTTACAGATTGCAGCCTAGAGGGATACCGTGTGTAGCCAATTTCAGCCTTAATAATTGATTTAAAAAATGAGTAAATAAAAACAGCATTTTGCATTGGAAAATATTGGCATAATGATGGAGGTCCCTACGTCTGAGAGAAGCTGAGTGGAAGGAAGAGGGAAAGAGAGTGGAAAAAGCAAATCAACACAGGTGTGTTGTATCTGTGGAGAATGAGAGAGTATGGGTTTGATAAAATATGTATTGTGTGAAGTGTTAATAATGGTTGTGATTTTATAATATTCAGATATTTTGAACAACAAATATAGAGATGAATTTGCTCTGTAGGGAGTGAGGCAAGATTATAAACAAAGATAACCCTCCTGGGAGAGAGAAAGGAGAGCCCCCTGTGTTACTCCCTCATGGGCCTAGGGAGCACTGTGAAGATATGACAGATTTGGGATTTAATTTTGGGAAAAAAACCCAAAGCTGGAGGAGCCCAGAGGAAGAACTGAGTGCTCCTAATGCGGGATATAAAGAATGTGCATAGGAAAGGGGGCTGGGAGTGAAAGGGTTATGTGGGGGGTCACTATTGCTATAAATTAGCTGAACTATTGGCAAATACTGCAAGAATATTCTATATAATTTAGAATTGCATTTTTTACCGCTTACTGATGCTGAATTTTCTAGAATAAGGTTTTCACCTTTAGGTTTGTGGAAGATGTGATGCCCACTCGTAGGTGTTAATCAGAAAGGAGGCAAGTAGGGGAAAACCAGTCCCAGAATTGTGACAATACTAAATCCCTGCAGTGTGGATTTTTATAACCAGGCAACTAATACACATACACAAAATATTAGGAGTAAACATATAAATCAACCCTCAGTGGTTTAAAAAAAAAATAGCCTGCTCTCCAGATACTGCAGAAGGCTGCAGCTATTTTTTGCTCTCTGCATGGCTCCTTGGATTATTCCATTTGTTAACTGGTGACACATGCCTTTTAAAAAAAAAATATTGTTGACTTTCATTTAAAGTGGCAGGGTAGTATTGCTAAGAAACTAAAGAATGTAGGTAAAAATATATTAAATATTTATTATTTTTTTTTTTGCGTTTGGTAGTATGCCGCTATGTATAATTAGTTGTCTTGATAGTTGCCAGTCTCTTGAAGCAAATTATTTATATTGGAATAATCTAGTTGCAGAGCATGAAAGGAACAGAAGGAAGCTGGGAAATGGAGGGGGGGAAGCTTTTTGAACGTGTCTGTGATAATATATTTGTGAAGGGCCAGAGCAGCCTGGGAAACCTGTAACTAACCTGCACATGGTTTAATTTTAAATATAAATCTGATGTAAGTGTCTTGCAGAAATCACTGGGTTTTTTAATGTTTTGCTCCTATGATGGCCAGAAGATAACAAATGTATTCTAAATTAACCAGGACATTCTTACAGCTTGGAAGAACGTTTTTGTGGCTTAATTCTGCCCAGTTCTAGCCAAGAATGCGATATACAGAAGATATTTAATTCTCATTACTTCTGGAGCAATATTGACTTAGGTGTTCGAAGGTAGTTCAAAAAATAAATACACAATAATGAATGCAGATTATTATGGTAGAAATTTCTCCATTAAAGCGACAAATACAGTGGAGGATTAACACATATTATGGTTAACTCTGTTTATAGCGTTCTGGCCTTTCAAACGGACTAAGATTTTGTTCCAGACATCTTTGTCGTTCAGTCTCTGGGATTTAATCCCCGTAATGTGTTACACTCCCTATTGTCCGGGTGAATTTGTTGACAGACGGTAATTGGGTCACCGCATTGAAATGCCCGATGGAAGCCGGCGTTCTCCCTCCCCGTTGGCAAGGCAACGGCAGTGGTCCAGGAACCATGCGCAGAGCAGGAGGGCAGGCAGGAAAAACCACTCGGATGCCGATTCTTCCCCATTTTTTTAATGTTTATCGTCTTTCAGTGGCAATGGTGGGGGCAGAAGCGCCAACTCACACATAAAATGAAGCAATGACGCTCCATATTATGGCTTTCTTCTTAAGTCTTTGGTTATTATTTTAGTTTTGGGAGGAGGGATTGAATGCATTATACATCAGTTGGATATGGTTGTTCCTAACGTATGACAGCAGAAAGATAAATATTTCATAGCTGCTTTAGATCTCGCTCTGATTTGCTATTCTCTTCCCTCCCTCCTCCACACCTCCCTGTAGGGAGGCAACTGGTAAAGTGCCGTGTTCCATCAATCCATAAATAAGCAGAATTCCACGTGTTAGAATTCTTGTGTATGGTACTAGCTGACACTCTTCATTGACTGTTTGTTTTTGGTTACGTCATTTTTTGGGGGTGCAAAAAGGGGGATAAAATCCATAGACTCTGTCCATCATGTATTCTGAATTTTTCTGTTTCCTTGAGTTGTTTAAAACAAGCAGTTTGGAGATACTTCTAGAAGCCTACCAAATGCTGATGAGGAAAAAATAGAATATTTTTCTAAGCTAAACAAACTCTGCAAATTCTTCTGCTTTTTGTTCAGTCTGATGTAGATTGTGACAAATCACAAAATGATAGAAGAAAAAAATTAATATAATCTCTTGTGCAGTCATTGAATTTCTCAAGGTTCTTTTATTTCATTTCCAGAGGTCTCATTTTAGTGGATGTTTTTTGTCATAGATTAAATCACCTCCTCATTGACTTAAAAGTCTTTTTTAAATCTAGAGTTTTGAACTGATGAGAAAATAAGTAACTGAAACTAAATTAGTCTCGATGGTTTAAACTTCTTTAGTGTAGATGGAGGTGTCAGAATAGCATAGGATACTATTCTGTATGCTAATAGTAAATAGTGATAGTAATAACATAGGGATAGCAATATTGGAAATATCACTAGTAGTAATAAATAATAATACTAGTATGTTCTAATAATATTACAGTAGGGTCTCAAGAAGGGATGGCGGAGATGCATCCTCTGCAGATATCTCAAAAATTTCATTTATTTCAATATATGCAGATATTGGAATGGTATTTCAAACTAAAGCTGAAATGAGTCATACCCCTGGGATTAAAGTCTCATCCTCAGTGTTTATAGTGGGATATTCTTGCTGTCCTTACAGATGGCAGCTAAAACTCTAGTGAAGTAAGAACCACCTCTGCAAAACCAGATTTGTTTACAGTCCTTGCAAAGTGGACTCTGTGTCTGCATAATTAATAACAATGAAACTTAAAAGCAAGTGGAGCTATGTCTGATTTTTACTCCACTGAAATAAACTCAGTTTGTGCCTCCACAAAAACTTCCAAGAAGGAAAGAGAAAATCCTTTGTGTTTTATTGAAAGGGGATTCTGCTCTGTCCCACCAACATATTTAAGTGTGGGGAAAAAAAAAGTCCTGTGACATTAGTTGAAGGCTTCAAACATAGTTTGAGATTCGCCATTATTGTCAGAATCTCTTGAACAAATTCAGTTCTGATTTAAACAGGTGGAAATTTAGGGGAAATGCTTTTACACTGCATAATGCAGATGCTTGTGGGGGGATAAATTAGGAAACTTCACTTGTAAGTAAAGATGATGGGAATTAGCAGAGTTGTCCATGGATATTGTAGTAGCTTCTCTCAAATGGGTAGAAGTTTCCAACCTGCTACAAAGGTAGTATAAATGGCTAGCACTTTCTATTTATTTGCTTGAGTTCAAGAGTTATTAGCATTTATATTGTTACTATAAGTTAAATATTTTGACAAATCCAGAAAAATCCAGAGTAGAAAGAACTGGTGTTTTATCTTGATCTTTTCTGTAGGTTACTTTAAACTAGGCATCCAGCATTCAAAAGACATCAGCGACAATTAAATTCATACCAGTTTCTGAAAAGTATTCCATGCACAGGGGAAACTGGAATTTGAACTTCCATGAGTTCATAGTAATAACTGTTGATCTAATTAACTGATTTCTACAGTTGACGGTGAAGCCTGAATGTTACAGTTAAAGCACTTTGCAACAGAAAAGCTGTGAAGGGAAAAGGAAGGAATTTTTATAATTGCACAGAGATTAAAATCTTTCCCCTGACAAAGTCAAGGCATCAGTGAGTATCTTGCCCCTGGAGGAAACCAAGCTTTGATAGTGACACCACTCCACGGGCTACGTGTTCCTTGGCCTCAGTTGAGTGGCTGGTGATGAGAAGAGAAATGATTGAACTGTTACATTGACGGGCATTGGAAAAAACATCTATTTTTGTAAAATAAAAGCATTACACGGAGCTGAGGGGCATATCTGAGCTATGAAGCTTTTTAAAATGAAAGGTATTCAGGCAGGAATTCCCACAATTAGCCTTCTGACGACAGTTTTCTGACCTAGAGCTGGTTGCAGAAGCAGCAGCCAGCTCTGTCTGGCCGTTCGTGCTGACATGGTGTCTTTCACAGGGACACCAAAGCCATAACGCTGCAGGTCTGGACCTGATACATCAACTAATTCTTGTCACCTTCCCAGCTCCTGTGCTTCCTGTCCTCACCAGCCGATCAACAGCAATTGCTTCTGCTGAGGAGTGAGCTCCCATTGGGTGTCCAACTCTTCACTCTTCATGTTTTGGGCCTGCAGGTATTTCAGAAATAGCTGAAAGAACCCAGTTTGGAAACCCTGTCATATATAAACAAAAAATCCAACTACTTGGGGATTTCAGAAGGGTTTTAAAAATATTCCTAAGTATGTGCACTCATAAACAACGGCACGCTGGACAAATAAGAAGTAGGTGAGCTCCAGTTCAAAATAGCTGAAAATGGAAGGTGGGCAAGTTAATTTTAAAAATTATTATATTTTGACACTGAGGCTTGACGAACTCATGATGTAGTGCAATGCTACATTATGCTCTGTATATATTTTAGGAAAAAGGGGGAAAATATGTAGAGCTAATAAGTCTTGGTCCTCCCAATATTCTTGGGAGGTTATACCGCTCTTTCCTTTTCTCACAAACCATCCTTGGCTTATTCTTGGCCTCCGTATTTTGACTAAACCATCCTTTGAATAGGAGAATTAAAAAAAATAAATTATATAGTACCAGTAATAAAAAAGACTTAGGGGGAGAAGGACAGGAGGTTTTGATTTTTTTTTTTTTTTTAAAGTCATTACAGTTTCTAAAGTAGTTAAATTGGGTCTTTTAACCCTTCACCTTTATTGCTTAATTATTACCTATGCAATCGAAGGTATGTTCTGTATAAGAAAGGAAAGCAAAACCAAGCATAAATAAGCACTTTTGAAGGCCAGATTACATATACCAGCTAGCCTATTTGTTGTTCTTGATCAAAAGAGCAGAGAAAAATTTCCTTTTCATTCATTTTGGGTTCAAGTTTGGAGAAACTCCATGGCTTTGGAAAGTGTTACTTGAATAAATGGAAAGTAACCTTGTGTAAAAACTTTTTCAGCTTTTCTTTACTATTTTTATAAAAGGTTTGTCTCTGTCTTTCCATAAGGAAATTTAGTTTCTTGTAGTTTTTATTTAATAATTTCAAACTGTTTGAGAGAGCTGGACTTACTGCCGGTCAGTTTGACCCAAGTAATCCTGTGGTTCTACCCCTCCTCCTTGTGGCGAAGGGCTCAGTGCTGCTTTTATGGAAATCAATGCTAAAACTGCAGAGACTTCCCTGCTGGACAGTCAGCTCTTAAATTATCTGCTTCTGCAGTTGCTTTAAATTTCTTCAGGTCCAGGAATAAATACATCGTATTTCGTCAGAACACGTTAAAGAATGGGAGTAAAGTAGATCAGTAAATCAGATCTGCCCCGACTCAGCCCTTGACAGGAGGGACTGGGGTTTCTAGAGCTTAAGGAGTTTATTCTCAAGTGGATGCACAAGGCAGTGGAGGACATATGGCAGGGCCTTAAATCTCAGAGCTTCCCCTGCTTTTAGTTCCTGTTTGTGGCACTAGAAATTTCAATACGTGTTGCTTATTTTCCAGAATAAACTTTTGATAGTCAACAAACTTGGGAATAATTTGATTTTATTCACCTACAGTGATGGCCTTCCCTCCTTGAGACAGTCAGTACCTCTACCAAGGCGTATTGTAAATACTCCCTGGATATCTGTTTTAACAGATGGACTGCAGTGAGCGCACGCAAAGCTGGTGCCAGCTTCCAATAAGCAAAGTCTGTCAGGGAGAAGGGTATCTTCAAGAGGTTAAGGAAAAATAGCTTTCTCCCGCACCTAAAATGCCCAGGTCACCCACACCAAATAAGCCTAAAATCCCTACCACTTTGATTTTTGACAAGTGATTTACTGCATAATTAAATAAAACGAGATGTTAGCTTTTCAGAAAGAGCAGAAATGCATTTTCATACTGAAATTATTTTGATTAAGCATTTTGCCTTTAAGTGAAGGTGACAGGTTCACATTTTTCTTGGCCTGGCTGTTGTGTCTTTTGAATATCCCACTAGAAGTGGAAGGTAAAACAGAGGTATTTAAAGTAGAATCATAGAATCCTAGAATTGTCTAGGTTGGAAAGGAGCTTTAAGACCATCTAGTCCAACCATCAACCTAACTGATAAAAAACTTCGCTAAACCATGTCACTAAGCACTATGTCAACCTGTCTTTTAAATACCTCCAGGGATGGTGCCTCAACCATCTGCAAAAGACGTACTGCAAAGAGATGTGGCGAAGATCTTTCTTTTCCCTGAGATCTGGCAAGGCGAGGGGTTTCTTACAGAGTCTTTTCCTGCTCTGTGTTCTTTGATTGGTGGTTTTGAAAATACCAGATATTACTTTGGCTGCGTTCTTGGGGAAATAGCTCGTAGCCTAATGGAGTGAAACATCACAGAGACTATTTATGTTTTTCTGTGTTTTAAGATCTTGCAGAGTTAATGGAATGCCACTAAAGCATCTCTCTCCACATTTCCTATTTGCAGAGCAGACAGAGCATTATTGTAACATATCCCGCTGTTGTCTTTTATTTTAAAGGTTCTTTGGAAACTCAAAAGATCTCTCTTTTTCTTTTTTTCTTCATTTATCTTCTGTAGCAGGACAAAATAAAAGATGAAACTGAAAAATACGAAAGAAATGGGAGGAAAAACAATTTTTCTTATTCCAATATATTTCTGCAGTAAAAATGTTGGGACCTGACCATAATTTTGTCAGAGTTCATCTGCAGAAGAAAACACAAATGCATTTGCTCGATTTCAACGTATGTAGCCTTGAGCCACGGATACGTTAGCTCCACACTGTGCCATTTTCTGCCACAAAATATTCAACAATCCTCCTCGGAGGTTTGAATCAAGTCTTTACATCATGAACTTCCAAGGAGGCTTATTTTAAAGCCTATATACGTTTTAAAATTAAAAAAAAAAATGTTAGCCCTACTCGCAAAAGCAAGTGTGGGAATACAAATTATCTAATAACAACGAGAAGATCTAGAAACTTCTCATCATGCTGATTTGTGGGGGTTTCTTCTCTTTTTCTTCTTCTTTCCTCTCCCCCATACCCCAAGGATTCCTGGGTGCTTGTTCCCAGAAAGGCTCCCACAACTCAGGGTTGAGTCTGAACTGGCAGGGACGGTTCCTGAAGTCTGCAGCAGCACTTCCATGCTGGCTGCGATGTCCAGTAGCTCTATATTTTCAGCTTCCCACCCTAGATTTCTTGCAGTTTTCCATCTAAAAGGAGTGGAAGACTTAAGAGCCATCCAAAAAGGAGTCAAATTTTAGGTATGTGCATTTCAACCCGATCCTCACTAAACCTCATGAGATTTTGCCAAATCCTGGTGGCCTCTAAAATGCGTATGTACCAAAATATCTACGTTGCATTAGAGACACCCGGGAAGTGGAGCTGCCAGTAACTGTCTTTAGTGGGTTCCACATCTTCGTGCGGTTCATCTACGTGCAGGGTATTGCTTTGCCCATGTTCACTTACTGGTTTCATCCAGCAAAGTGTGATTGGGGAAAATGCCACCCAGAGGGAGAGTGAGAAGATAGTGGATTCCCCATGTGCTTGGAATCAATTCCCTTCTCACCCTTGTTCCTCTGTCCCTGAGAATATTCTAAAAATCAGTGGGGGTTGAAATAAGGACTGTTTCCTCTCTGCTGAAACTGTTGGATTTTACTGAAAATAATTATAGATTCAGTAGAATAGAGAGAGAGAAAAACCAAATCCAGTGAAAAGAGCATGCTGATGAAGCCTAGTGTCTGCATGCATATTTTAAATAAGCTGTCACTAAATAAATTATTGAAATAGGAATTTGAAAGTTTGCTTCTTGTGCTGGGCTGTCACAGTTTCCTTTCTGACGCATGTAATTCTTGCCCTTGCCCCTGGGTAGGGAAAATGTGCATCTTATAAAGAATTTTTGTGTGCTGAAAAAGAGATAAAATACCAAGGTCAGTTTGGACTTGTACCTTAGTGTGTGTAAGTCTAAATATCCAAGCAGAAAAAAACCCCAAAACTTCAATCTTAACATAGGAATAAGAACCACCATGTATCATAATAAAGGTGTCCTGAGGGTTTTTTTGAGGGAAAAAGTGGTATAATTAGTGCAAAGTCCTCTAAAAGCACAGCTGGTGCTCTCAGATGCTGAGCTTCTCTGGTTGTTGGCCCTTTAACATCTTCAAAGAATATTTCAATTTAGTGCACACACCTGTTTTCAGACTTTTCCATAGCATTAGGATACGTAGGAAACTGAATTCAAAATCTTAACGTGTACATTTTGCATATATTATTAAAGCATTTACAGTCTCTTAGGTTCTATACAAACATGAAAGAAAAAATGATGGATCCTCTTGCCTAAACAGCTTAAATCTTAATTGTTGTTGTAAATGAAATATGAAAGATGAAGATGAAGTACGTAGCTGACACTTTCCCATGCAAATATTAGGCATTTTAAAATTTTATAAATTTTTTTCCTTTGAGATATTTGAAAGAAAAAAAACAGTAGTTCATAGTAGTAAATGGCAGATATTTTGGGATGAATGTGCCGGGGGGGAAACAAAGTTTATATAATGAGTGAGACACAGCAAATGAAACAGTGAAGAGCTTTGTTCTGAGATCTGCCGTGTCTGAACTTGTTTTATTTATATCTCAGTAGCAAATGGAATACTCGTAAAAAAAGGCTGGAATAATTCTATGGAATGGGAGAAAGTAACAAAGTTCTGTAAAGTTTCACTTGTTCTTCTCTGTTCTGTCCCTGTCTCACTACTGTTCTAGGATTCCAAAGCCCTTCGTGATGCTTTTCCAGGGACTGGTGTTAAATGGGACGGGGAGACTGGAAGTAAATGGCTTAGTGAACACCCGTAATAACTCATACTCAGCCTAGAAAAGAAGGAAACCAATATGGAAGAGGGGCAATATCTTAAATGCCTCTTTTATATTATTATAACCACACTTACTAGTTTTCTGATAGATTAGCTATTTACCTTTTTCTAGTCTAGTCCTCGCCACCTGGGTTCACGACACTGTTTGACTCTTCTGTGGTCAGAATTCATGTTCTGCCTGACGGGAGTACTTCAGCTACACTCATCCAAACACAGCATTACTTGACCCAGTCATTTTGAAAATATTTTTACTTACCGTATCCAGAAATATGTAGAAGTACCTTAAGTTAATTAAACTGAAGATACTTTGCCAGGAAAAAGATATGTGATTAAGAAGGCACAAAATAAATTTTTCTAAGTGTAGAATGACTTATTTAATGTGTTGACAGCAAATATCTGCGCCCAACCCAGCAGGAACAATATTAAATCACACTAGTGATCGGTTCCCAGTCTGCTTAATGTTGAATTGATTAATGTGAATTATAAATACAAGGTATATTCTTGAATGAGGTTGTGTCCCTTGTGTGGCCGCAGGGCTCCATGGCCAGAAACTGAATTTCCAAACAAGCCGTGCAAAAGCAGTGTCTCACGTGATGCTGCAGAATTACCAATAGTTGTGCCTGACCTGTGTTTGCCCATTTGTTATTTAAATTTTGTTGGTATCACTAACTGGGTCTCCCTTCTATGCAATTCTTCATTGGTCTGTGATCTTCTGTTCTAATATTATCTGAATTTATTATTTGCTATTCATTAAATCATCTTTCTGGTACAGTTTTCATTCAGAAAATTACATTATAGACATTTTGTGGTAATAAAAAGAAGGCTTTAAATTGCTTTTTACCCCTTCAAAAAAAAAAAAAAGCCCAGTATGAATTTCTATTTCTATATTTATCCCCTTGGTTTTCTTTGCTGCTTGTTTGTATGTATGATGCTGTTATTAGAAGGTTCTCTATGTAAACAGAATAGGGCTCAATAAAGTGCTGAAAAGTTGGCCTTTTAAGCGAACAAAAAACTACTAGCAACCATCAAAACTGGCTGAAGTGATGTTAATATATATAGTATATCTTATTCCACCAAAATTTGTAAGAATATGAGATAAATACTGATTAGATAACTCATAATAGTGTTTGACTAGTTAGGCATTCTTAGGTTTCAGTTGCTTGAGCAGAAGTGAGGGTAATATATGACAATTTTTCAGAAGCTGGTGAACAATTTGTAATTTTAACCCCTTTTCTGGCAGATTTGTATCGTGGTTTTAGTACTGCAATGGTGTTTTGTTTACTGTCCTGTTTTCTTTATTGAGCGGAATTGCAAAAGGAGGACGTTTCTCAGGAACTTACTCAGTTCTGATGACAAGTGCCATGTTATGAAGCTGTGGACACAGACCTACATCACCCTGAAGCAGGTTAATAGAGATATTGGGAGCTGATCTTTTTTAGAGTTTAGATAGAAATCTGTGGCTTAATCAAGTCTTTTACTTTTTTTTTTTTTCCAAAATTGTGCAACAAAAATGTGGTAAAAGGGCATTTAGTTTCCATTTGTTTCTATGCAATTGCTGTGCAGGACAAAGCCAAGTCCATTAGCTTTTAATTTGCTCTGTAAAGTTGGAAATAGTAAAAAACCAGTCTTCTAGTCAAGAATGCTTTAGCTCAAACTGGTTGTCTCACTGGAATCCGGACCTTTCTCAGACTGATTTATTCTTTATCTGTATTGATTGATTGTTTTTTTTTTTTTTTAAATTTCTCAGTCTTTGGTATTTGGTTCTTCTCATCATTGTATATGATCTAATTTAATTTTCTATAAATGGGCTTTCAGTACAGAGCTGTGACAGACGTATTGACATCCAAATCAATAGAGAGATGTCTTACTGACTTCCAGGTTTGGATTTTTTTTTTTCATAAGAAGTTTGGATTGTTTTTTTGACAACTAATACCAGTACAAATCTGCTGTGTGTGATGGTGACTCTGCTGATTTGTACTTCCAGAGGAAGAATCAAATACAGTTCTTTAAGTTGCTTCTTCTGTTGATACGGTCTTCTCCATTTAGAGTATTATTTAACGTACTTTGCATCATGCCCATACAATTATTTAAACTCTTAGTGATTCCTTCTAGGTTCAGAACTGCTCTTGTTACGGGATTGTGGCCATCAATTAATTTCCAGTTAAAAAATCACTAGTTAAATTTTACTGAAGTTTCTTAAGCCACTGAAGTTAGTGTGAGCATCTGCCTTTGTTCTGTAATATAAATATTTATTTGCAGAGTATTTAATCTCACTTTTGTCAGCGTGTTTTTGTACCTGAGATCTGTATTGAAATATCTCAAAATTTGTTATATCAAACTTAATGAGGACACTTAAATATTGATAGCATAAGAAAATGATGGAGCTATATGAATAATCATGGTATAGAATATGGAACATTTCATCGCATTTCAACACAATTCAGGTTTTGGGCAATTTGTAGTTTCATTTGTGTTCTTGTTTCTATGGATATAACAGTTGAGTTTATCTTGGTAACAAATTTGTGCTGAATCAAATTGGCCAACAAATGAGATGCCTTGGTTTCCTTCAGGAAGAGAGAAAAATGACTTCATAGATTAACAAATTAGGGCATCACTCCCTGTGAAACATGCTTAAATTTCTAAGTAAATTTAACCCCAGAAAATGCATTTCATTTTTGAGCTCTAGATTTTGATAAATGGTTGTCCTACAAATCAGTTGGAGGAAATAATTTGATGACGAAGGCAAAGAATACACATATGATATGTGTATTCTATAATGGTTTGGGTTGCAAGGGACCTTAAAGACTATCCAGTCCCACCCCCTGCCCTGGGCAGGGACACCTCCCACCAGACCAGGTTGCTCAAAGCCCCGTCCAACCTGGACTTGAACCCCTCCAGGGATGGGGCAGCCACAGCTTCTCTGGGCAACCTGGGCCAGGGTCTTACCACCCTCACAACAAAGAATTTCTTCCCCACATCTCATGTCTCAATCTCCCCTTTTCCAGTTTAAAACCCTTCCCCCTTGTCCTATCACTCCAATTCCTGATCAAGAGTCCCTCTCCAGCTTTGCTGGAGCCCCTTTAGGGACTGGCAGGGGCTGTAAGGTCTCCCCGGAGCCTTCTCTTCTCCAGGCTGAACCCTCCCAACTCTCTCAGCCTGTCCATACTGGACGTGAGGCAGAAGAGATTCATTGGTGCAAAACAACTTTTATGAAAACGTTAATGTTGCAGGTACCTGACACTCTTCTTTCACAATTAACTTCTGTTGTTCCACTATGTCCCTCCTAGAAGAACCTTCTAGGTACCACAGTGCCGTGAAACATTTGGTGACGGTGTTTTAGGGATATTGATTTATCTCGTAATCAAATCTTCTTTTCACAGGAGTTGTGGTTTAGTGTATATGTAGCAGTTATGGCAGACAGTGATTTATTTATCACTTTCTCAATGTTTCATGCTGAATTTGTAGGTGCACGGCTTTCCACCCTTATTAAAAGCTTCAGAAGGAACGCAAAGCTGCTCAGCACGTGCTAAATCTGTTGGTATTCAAAATGCCTGGCGTGTTAAATTATTGAATATATTTTTCTGGATTGACTTCTCGGGGCTTACTAGTCAAATGGAATACTCTTTACATGAACGTGCCTTCACACTAGGAAGGTTTTGAAGGGACTCTGTGTGCACAAAGTACGTGTGATATAATCTACTTAAATCCTGTCTATTTAATTTGAACTGTAAAGTCAAGCACTAGTGTGGTCTGCATGAGCATGTCTGGTGTTCTATCTGCATTAGCATATCATAAAGCTACTATTTTGCATATATTTCAGCTTCGTATGGGCATCAGCTCATTCAAGACAAGACCAATTTACATTTATGGCTTATTCTTTAAGAGCTACCTCTTCATATCTGTGGTACTTCTGAGAGCCATAAAGGTGACTTGTCTCTGGGAAAACTACCCTTTGGTGGAAGTCCGGGTTATGGAAGTTTGTTGTGTGCTAGGACAGCTCTTTTAGACACATTAAAAAAAAAAAAAAAGAAAAAAGTTTTACATAACATTTTTGGTCAGCTGGGAGTTACTTCTTTAAAAATACAGCACTCCCTGGCAGCAATTTGCTGGAATCAGCTGTCATATGATCCTATGATTTAATAAATATTAGATTAGCAAAGCAGAGCTGTATCCTGTTTGGATAGTGTGGGAACGGTAACTGAGGGATCAGAGTAAAGTGTACGGTAAAGCCCCCGTCCCCAGTGATAATTATCTCTGTGTGGAAAACATAGGGCTAAATATTTTTTTTTAAAGACTATCCTCGTAATATTTCCACCATCGGTATCGAAATTACTTATACACAAACTAAATTAAGGCAGGGCAAAAATGTTTTTCTCACATCTGATTTTTGGCGGGTTTATTTGGAACTGATCCAAATTTTCATTTTCTGAGCCGTGCTAATTAGTCCACATCGCGCTATCTCGGTTTTGGTGGTTTGTTTTTTTTTCATCCCCATCCGGATTCACCTCTTTTTGTGTTCCCAACGAGCTGAGCCACTGTTTGGACACCAAGTGTCATGAGATACACCTAGTTTGTACGAGTTACAGGAAAAAGACATGTGACATCATTTTCTCACTTCTTTTGCACATTAACTTGCACAGTATGGTGTAGATAGTTTAAAAAAAAATTAATTTTCTTGTTTTATATTACTTGAGACGACTAAATACTTGGCCACAGAGAGTAAAAAACCTTCAGAGAATAATAGAAGTATGTTCATACTTTGAACAGAGACACGTGGATGCCCCAAGCACACAAGGATACCCAGATTTATGCTTTTGTTCCAAGACTGACATATAACCTTAAAAGATTTTGAATCTTTAGTCTTTTTTTTTAAAAAAACCCAACTTTAATATACTTTTTGCTTTCAAGGTTAGCTTTATATAATTCTAACTTTGAATTTTGCAAGTGAATCTATTCATTCCTCTATTGAAGCTTGAGTAGCCTCTCTTCAATAAGAAATCTTATCATTTTTTATGTCTTATAAGTATGTAAATTGTTTCTAAAATACCCGATAATAGATGATACAGAATTTTACTGCTTGGTGGGGTACTAGGAGGTGTCTGTGCCTCTCTGGGTTCTGGTTTGGGAGCACAAATTGCAAAACTTGCTCGTATTTTGCTGATCTCAGAGAGGCCAGAGACAAGCAGCTTCCTGATATCAACAAGCCAAAATTTGTTTTGACTGAAAACTGTGATTTCTTCTGTAAGTGTTTCTGCTTAATTGAATTTTAATTGGAATTGCTTTTAAATGATTACTTTAAATTTTACTTAAATTTAATTTAAATGATTAACTAACCTGGACATAGAAATCTAAGTGTTCATGTACAAAGATACAATGCCCTGTGCTTCTCTGACTACTTCCTGTGGGCAACTCGTTACCATAAATGTCCTGTCAGCTCTTTAACGTAAATGCAAATTTCTGATGAAAATTTCAACCTTGGCAAATAAACCCAACTTTAGAAAATGCTTCAGAACTTTCTGATAGTTATTAATGCATACTTTGATTGTGATTTATTTTTGGACTGACTCTAGTATGTTCAGTTGCATCTTTATTCACGGTTTATGTGTCGTTTTTTGGTTTTTACCTTTGAATTTTGAATGTGTTATGGCATTGTCTGTGCTTATTTTTCCCTTTGTTCAGTTTTCTACCCTATCATTATGGTGCAAAAATAATTAACAGGTTTGCCAGTGCCGATTACTCAGCTGTTTGTTTGGTTGGTTGGTTTGGTTTTTAACTTTGAAATTTTCTTTTTATTTTGTTCAAAGATTATTTTAAATGGAGCATTTTCTTTGGTTTTCCCTCCCTCCCACAAGTAATTACTGGCCAATGGGCATAACTTTTAAAAAGCTTTCTGAGCTTGTAAAGCAATGAAGTTAAAATGTCTTTAAAAGTGTCAGGCAAGTGTTCTGGATAAACTGACTTCCTGTGCACAACACTTCTATAATAACAGTTATTTTGACAATGATGTACATGTTTTCTGACAAAGACATCACAGTGTAGAGAAATCTCCACCTCTTCCCTCACTGTTTTACCTTTTCAGTCTAAGACTTGTAATTCTCGCTGTTTTTTTTTCTTTCCTTGCCACTTGGGTAACAATATAATTTAATTTCACCTCGCTTATTTTACAGTTTTGTTGCTGCTGCAGTTTGTTATTTTAGATGGATTTCTATATCTATTGGAAAACCATCATCTAAGTGGAAAAAAAAATATAATTATCATTTCTAGATAATATGCCAGGAGCCTAAGGCTGCAAGAATTGTCTAATGAAGGTTGCATTTTCAGCTCATGTGGAATAGTTTCTTTTTGAACTAAATTGTGATCATTATTGAAAAAGGAACTTTTGCCAAGAGGTGAATAGTATCTAAGATGTGGTAGTTTTATATCTTATTTTGAAGGTGAGTTTCAGTCTAATTTTTTTTCCTGAGTAAAAGAACCTCCCTCTGTTGGAGGTCTCAGCATTCTGTAGAGTGAACTGAGATCTTCTAAAGACACTGATGTCAACATAGAATTCCAGCATAACCAGTAATAAAAACACTAGTTCATATGTTTTGAGCCTTATTGTCCGATGCTTCCAGAAGTGCAATTTCCAAAAATTGTGAACTATCAAAAAAGTCATAAATTGGGTACAAAGAGTTTTTTACTCAACCTCTGTTGAAAATTCTCCCCAAAATATCGAATTAGATATGAATGTTGTTAGATATCGATTTGATAAAATTTAATTGGAAAAGAGAAGCATCTATAAATTGCTATGCAGTGTAATATTTCAGTAAGTGTATTTTTATTTATATCTACTGTTCCTAAAGTGGGGTTTTTTTGGCATTAAATTGTAAATAACCTATAGCCAGTGACCTGTAATTCTAAAACTTTCCCAAGGATGTTTTACTACTTTTTCACCTGTATTACTATTTCTTGTAAAATAAGGCACTACATTAAACTGGGGATGTAGTTGATACTGACTGCAGCAAAAAACCCATGGTTGATCTTCATTTGAAGAAGACTATACTTATTTAAATATATTTGCTGTTACCAAGCTTGTTTTGGTGTCTATTGAAGATATCTAGTGGCAGTGACATTAACTGCTTCCCTCTCCTCCTTTGTTCCCAGTGACTACAGCAGAAGCAAAGGCTCTGCCCTTTGAGGTAGATGGCTTTAACAGGGCATTGGCCTGTAAATAAAAGGAATATATCATAATGCAAAGGACAAACAAATAAATGTATGACAAACACTTCTGTGAATATCCATTTCAATAACCTGCAATCCCTGTCTTAAATTAATAAACTGTTTTAAAAATAAATCATAGAATCATAGAATTGTCTAGGTTGGAAAGAGACCTTGAAGATCATCTAGTCCAACCATCAGTAGTCTTACAAAGGTGATCTTAAAGTTTGAATTATTTTGGTACTTAGCTTTCTCTAGCTACTTCTAAACACAATGTATGTCCCTATCAGGTTAGTTTCTGGAGGAAAAAACCCCAAAATATTACAAAAAATTCATTCTATGGTTGCCAGGATAATGTTCACTCTTCCTAATTGAGGTACTTTCCTGAATTGACCAGGAAATCTTTAAAGGTTTTGAAGAAAAGAACTTTATACAGTTATTTTAAAAAAATCACCAGCAGAGTCTTAGGAAGCATCTCAGGATGTCAGTATTAAATGTCGATATCTCAATATTAAAAATTATTATTTTAGCAGGATAAATCTATTTGCTACAAAGAGGTAAAGGCTGACTTCACCTTGCCTGAAGACAAAAGGATGGTCCAAGTGACCTCCTGAAATCTTGTCTAGTCCTTACCTTCTGTCAGCTTGTGGCTACAGCCAGAATACATCAGAGGATGCAATTTTTAGAAATGTCTTTTCAGAAATGAAAAGAAGCCCATTTCTATGTATTTGTGAGAATATTCTATTCCTGTAAGTAATAAATATTAATATAGTGTCTGGGGGGTATGGATTCACTAGTTACAACTCTCAAAGCTCTGGGCTTGGGATACTGATTGTTTAAATAATCTCCGTATTGAGGGCTTGAGAAAGCAGATCCGTGGAACTAAAACTGAAAGTCTGCTAAAAAGATAGAACTCAGATAACATTGGTTTAGTATGCTTGCTGTATTAGTCTGTCAAACTAAAAAGTCTTATTGTACGATTACGTGTTGAATACTGGAATGAAATAGGTCAGTGACAACTGCTTTTGTGTTTTTTTCTCTTTTCTTTTTGGATATTGTTCAAAGAATGAATAGTACGGTACTGCTGCTAAATTTAGCACCAAAAAAAGAATCATATCCTTCTTTAAAAGCATTTTTTAAAGTCCATGGCAATTAATTTGGTCATAATTTGAAGTTTAGAAGAACAGTCATTAGAGACTTTGGCCAACTTTTGGGAATTAACAGTTTTCAAATACTTTGATTTCATTTGTACTAATTGTAAATTGCAGTCATTGGCTCAAGAGAAGACTTCAAACCCGCTATTTTTAATATTAATAGTTTGGAAACAATACAATTTCAAAATCTTTTTGTTACTGTTTCTTACTGCTTACTTAAGCACACCACCATGCTCTGCTCTGTCAGCACACGGAGCAATGGTATTTGCAAATTATACTCCATCCCTAGTGGGGTTGCTATAGTAACTGTTGCCTTTTTCCCCTATATCTAACAGTATCCTCAATTATGGAGGCAGGATTACCCAATCAAATCAATTTAATGCTTTTTTTTTTTTTAATGAATTATATTAATTTTCTACTCATGCCTTTTATAGTTCATTATAGACAAATTCTTCTGACCTGCTTCTGCAGAGGCATTTGGGCTGGAGCAAGCAGGAGGGGAGGGTAGAGGAGGGAAAGGCTCTGCTGGCTCTAGAGAGATTTTTTTTTCATTAGCTTTGTATAAAGCATGAAAAATGAGGGAAAGTTTCCTCACCTTGTTTCTAAGATTCTTTGCTGTGAGGGTGGTGAGAGCCTGGCCCAGGTTGCCCAGAGAAGCTGTGGCTGCCCCATCCCTGGAGGGGTTCAAGGCCAGGTTGGACAGGGCTTTCAGCAACCTGGTCTGGTGGGAGGTGTCCCTGCCCAGGGCAGGGGGTTGGAACTAGATGGTCTTTAAGGTCCCTTCCAACCCAAACCATTCTGTGATTCTATGATTTCATAATGAGTTTTAATAGACCAAAGGTGCTAAAGCTACTCAACCTCAGCCACTTTCATCAAGGTGCTATGTATCGTACCTCAAGAAAAAATGCATTTCTGAAAAAATGTATATTCTGAATTTAGAGAGTATTTCGTTAAGTAATTCCATTTACTATTGCAACAATACTCTTGTCTTGTGAAAAATCTGTGAAAAATAATCGGATATACCATCTAAAACTTGAATAATTAATTTTCAGTATGCACAGTCAGGATATTCCCCCTTGAGACTCTTTCCTTACATTAACTTCACAAAAAGTGAGGGGGTAGTCCTTCTGACAGCTACCTGTTTTCCCATTTTCTATGCTCTTGACATTCATAGAAGATACGGTATATGCATGAGTTGATTCTATCAACAATAATTTATATTATTTGTAATCTAGAAGTTTGGAATACATTCTTTTAGACAAATGGCTGATGATGAAAGCAGCTTTTGCTGCCTGCTTGCCATTCCATAAAATAATCATAGAATCATAGAATGGTTAGAGTTGGAAGGGACCTTAAAGATCATCTAGTTCCAACCCCCCTGCCATGAGGCTGTTTGTCTTAATGAATTTCTGTATTTCTCTGTTAATTAGTTCATGGGACCTTTGTTGCTGGGGAAGAACTCTCCAACTTTTGCAAGTTTTGGTTGTGTTGTGAGTACAATTCACCTTGGTGAGGAGGAACGCTCTGGTCTAAGCCCCACTTCGTGGCCTGGGGGACGCATCAGTGTTTAGTCTCTCTGTGGGGTATAACCCATTTCTTCCAGGCCATTTGTATGGTGAGGTTGTCTCTGTTAAATTTCAATTATTTTAGTGTTTCAAGAGTTATTTTCTGATGTTGTGTGTAGCCCTGCAGAAGAGGGAAGGACTTGGCCATCTGGGGACTAATCTCCTTGTGAGTACTGAGATCCCTCCTTGCCATCAGGATCCTGCTTCTCCTTCATCCTGTAAGAGCATTCGTTGGCTTCTAAGGAAAACTATGTTTATTGATATTCTCCAAAACAGTCTTATTTGCTTTGCCACTGCATCCTGGTATATGGGTTGGATCTACTGGGCAAAGGGGGGACTTCATGTATATCATCAACAAGCGAATGTGTTCAAAACTTGGTTTTGTCCCAGTGGGAGCTCTCTGTTTCTTTGCCGTAGAAAAGTCCCACAGGAAATGAGGAATTAATTTTCTTTCTGTGAATTGTTTACATATTTTAGACCACAGATCTGTAAATCTTGTTTAAAGCATTACAGGTATCTAAATGAGTAAAGCTTTTAAGTGTAAATGTTAGTGTGTTGCCACTGTTTAAACAGAATTAACTTTTTGTCCCAGTGAATTACTCAGTTTAGTCTGGTTATTTTACTTTAAGTTTAGAATTGTACCTTTACTTAGGCTGAAAATATCAACCGGATTGTTGCATGTGACACTGGCATGCTTGGGGATTTTTTTTCCTCAATAAAACATGCTGTTAGAAGCGTATTTTTTAAAAAGAGTTATATAAATATGGGTTAAAAAGGACCACATTTTTTCCCAATGGGTATACGCTGAACAGCATGTTTAATTCATCCCCTGAAGAACATGACAGTTCACTTTTAGGATTTCTTTCAGCTTTTGCGCTGGGAAAACAGGGGTTTGAAATTTTGATAAGTATCTCTGCACGATACGTGAATCTTCTTTTCAGCCTTATGACAGTTGGTGAATGTGCATTGAGAGATCATCTTCCTGTCCCCCACAGGAGATCACCTCCACACAACATATGCAGCATTGATCTGCCAAAATTCAGAAGTCTCTTGAATCAAGCTTTTTTTTAAAAAAAAAAAAAAAAAAAAAAAAATATTCTTCCATCTGGAACTCTTAGTGTTTTCCAGAGATTCCAGAAATTCTACTCAAAGAAATTTCAGAATGTTATAGTTAAGCGTCGATATTTTTTAAGGGAAAATCTCCTTTCAGCATTGTGAAATAAGCAGCACGTCATTTTAAAGATCTCTCTCTGTATTTCTGTGTTTCAATACACAAAATGCTCTTTCTGCATGAGTAAAAGGCATACATTACATATAGAAACAGACAGAAATAAACTATAGAATTTTTTTTGTATTTTTCCCCCAGATGTTAGAACTTGAAAAAGAGTGGCAAAGATGGGAGTGACAAAAATAAATGGCAACTGCAAACCCTTTATCCCTCTCACTCTGTTCTCTTTGGTTTGCATACAGAGGATCTAACTCCTGAGTTGCCCAGACAGGGTGAGGAAGGAGGAGAGGTGATTTTCTGAATACTAAACAATCTCTTCGGTTCTGCTTTTTGCCTGGGAAAAAATTAACCTTTTTTTTTTTTTTTCTGCCAGCTCTGCAAAAGGGTGCTTTCGGGTGTGCTCAGCACAATGAAAATGGGTCTTGGAGAGCAGGGAAGGGGAAAGGGACAGTGGAACTGCTGTGGTCTTATAAATTCCCTAAATAGTCCTTTGTACTATCTATTTTCAGTGCTAATAATTTGGAGAATGACAACTGTGGACTGTGATAGTGGTCAACATTCACGGCCCAAATGTGTGCAACTTGCTTTAATTGAAATTATGAGGTGATTTCTAGTGTTACATCGTATCAGCTGACTTCATTTAGCCAAAGGCTCATTTTATAGAGGACTTGGTTCCTAACAGGTTTTGACAATCTGATTTTATGAGATGGTTGTCTTGGTAACCCATTCATTTTGCTTACATCTATGAAAAAGCAAATGAGAAAATAGTAATCTGGCTGGAAATGTTTCTTAAATCTTCCACCGTTGACTTGTTTGTATTTTCATGTCAGATAACACACAAACTGGAACCCAGAGTCATATAAATATGTGATATGTGACACTGAATAATGCTGTCCGTGTAGCTCGCAGGCAGAGAGATGCACTATCCTCACTTACTGTATAATTCACAGGGGTTTTAATTATAAGCTCTTCAAGGCAGTGACCTCATTTTCCAAGACATCTGTAAAGTGCCAAGCATAATAATGGTACTATCTGAATAATAACAGAAAAAAACTCAGCAACAAATAGTTTGTGAAATAGAAATTGAATTCTTTCTTTGTTTATTAAAAAAAAAAGGGTATAATTTATGCTTCCCTTTATTTGCATAGTTTCTTAATTATTACTTTTGTCAAAATGCATTTGCATTGAATAAAAAATTATTTATTTATAGTTTGTAGCTTATCTATTTAGATGTCGTTTATATCATATTTTCAAAATATGATTGAGTATCTGTAGTATGACAGCATTTGTTTTGTCCTAAGGTACAGTATTTTGGGGGGTCTAAATGCCATATGAAAATCTGATTACAAAAAAAAATGTAAATGACAGGAAGGTCTTTAAGAATTATCATAAAATAAGCAGTTATGAGTTACCTGAAGCTGCCTGAAATTAGGACATCTAATACCTGTGTTGGCAGCCACCTTGGATTCAACCTAGAAGCAATAGCTCTGATAACATACAGCCACACAGGAATTTTAGCATCTGGGAAAGCAAATTTGAAAGGCATTGAGAAATTTAGTTAGTACAGTGAAAAAATGAGAGAGAAAATTCTGCCAAACTGGGGCACAGTTGAGCAGTCTTAAAAAGCCCACTGGTTAAGGCATGGCTGATCACAGCTCCGAGTGAACAGAATGAAAGAAACAGGAAAAAAGCCAAGTGCCTTCATGATCCAGTTGAAGATGGAAGGCTGAGAAAAAAAAATAGCTCCCAAAAGAGAAGGGAAGCAACCAAGTAACAATAATTTCAGCGTTAGTTACACTGGAAAGGAATAAAAATAAAGAGAGTGTAAAAGGAAAAAAGAATTCATTTTAGTAAAAAGGGGCGGGGGCATATGAAAAGCTTTTGGAAAATTATGAAGGGATAAAAAGAAAGTAGAAGTAATATTAAGAAAGGTAGGAAAAATTAATTATTTTTTTCAAAGAAAAAAGGCTGAGTGCCAAATGCTAAGGTTTTAATCACTTGATTTTTTTTTTTTAATCGTCTTTTTCTTTTTGAAAATTGAAACAAAAGTGAGTCTTGTTTTTTTTTTTCATTTTCCCCCTTCTCTCTTTTCTCCACAAACTCCCACGGGGATGATAGCTCATAAAAGTTTAAAAAAAGAAAGAAAAAAACCACAGAGCTGTTACATGTGAGGGAAAAGATTTGCTTTCTTGCTTTTATTGTGGAAGAGATGAGGTTTCACTTTTCACAGCTTATATCCTGAGATTTCTGGACGAGTGGTTCTAAAAGTTTGTTGCTATTCATGACTTGAGGATTGGCTTTTCTGAACAGTTATGTATGAAACCTCAGCTTTATAGGGTGGATTTTATCTTTTTTAAAGGGGTGAATGAGACAAATTGCCATGATTTCTCCTTTGTTATACAATATATTATAGATATTGTATATCTATATATATTCTTATGTTATACACCTCCTAGTCCCAAACCACTGGAAACCAGTAGAAAGAGAAAAGGGAAAGGTCTTTGGGATATTGTTAAGGTTTCCCAAGGTCTTAAAAATTATAAATTCCCTATGTGCTTTTGTGGGGAATTCCTTGCTATTATCTGTTCCCTGAAATATTATTTAACTTGAACCAAATTAATGAAAAATGCAAGTATAAACATTTATTTATAGCACTTAAATCAGGCAGTATGATTACAAATTATTGTATGATGTTTAGGTAAAGATTCATAACAAAAACTGCTCTTAGTATATCAATGTAGCTGCAGTATAAGGCTCTTCCTCTTCTTTCTTCATCTTACTTTGTTTCCTACTTGACCAAATGGGAGCGATTATTTCAGCATTTTTTCCTACCTTGTCATTTTGTGTTTAGATTTTATTGTCAGTTCTTTCAAGTCTTCTCAGGGATCTTGACTGATTTAATCTTTTTTTTTTTTTTTTTTTTTTTTTTTTATTCCTGAAATCCCTTCGTTTCCTTCAGTAGGAGACTGTTGTCATTTGCCATGACATGGGGAAGTTGGCTTTGGCCAAATTCCACCTTTGGTGGAAACCTTACTGTTACTGCTGGTAGCATTGTCGTAGCAGGGAATTTTCAAAGTCCCTTGTGCTCCTTTCCCTGTGCTTTATGTCCCCTGTTTCGGTGTGTCCCCACAAAGCCCCAACCGTCTTTAGGTTGCTGTGGGCACCCACCCAAAGTCATCGGGCTGGGGACTTGCTGGACAGGAGAAGTTCCCGGTGCCTGGGCACGCGGCCCCACGTTGGATTCTGTGGGAGGCAAGATCTCTCCTTTCCACACAGATGGGGAGTATGAACGCATCAATTTTATATGTTAATATTAATAAAATAATAATTTTAAATGTAGGACATAAAACACAAGATGACATGCAGTGGGTTAAACATATTAATATTCATTTGGAAAGATCGTTAGTGCTCGGTAAGACATCCTCCTGACGGTCTTTACACCACTAACTCATGTATATATTATCTCTTTCCTTCCCTTAATGGACCAGAATTTCCAGTGGCAGAGAACAGCCTGGTCCTCGTGGTTGACTGGTGATATAAAGAGACCTGTACTTTTGATAACTTCCTCTCTGGTGTGTATTTTAGGTTCTAGAAGTGGTTTTGGCATAGACCTTTATAAGCATACACATCTGTAGGTAGAAATGCTCAGTTAAAAAAAAAATAATAATAATTACATTATTGCCCCCCAGATATGTAAAGAAGTATTCATTTTGTGTGCATGAATGATTGCTGAGTGTACTAATTAAAAGGGTCAGCAGAAGATTTTAGGTTGTAGAAATAAAAATGTCACAAACCCCTGCTGTTGCTTTCTGGTTGCTCAGTAGTCAGAGAAATTTAGCCTAAAAAAATATTTATAATTTTTTTTTGTTGTTGTTTCAGAAGTATTAAAAGACATTTCAAGAATGGGTCTCTTTCTTTACTTTCTTGCTTGCCTTGTAACTCTACAAAGATCATGAGATACTGTATGGATATTTGTCCTTTTTGCTTTTCCTCTGTTGCAAATTCACTTGGCAGTTTATAGAAAACAATTTATCTCTGAGAGATTAATCACTCAAAAGGGGAGTCAAAGATAGTGCTTTATTTCTGACACTCCACTGATGTTTTGCATGTTATGTGCTGCGGGCCTTAAAGATGAGCTGAATTTCCATCCAATTCCAATGGGCTTGCCATGAAGCAACTTGATAGGATCAAATCCAGGTTTAAGTTGGCTGGCTGGTGATGATGCAGGAAACCTTGGGTGGATTTTGCCATGTGTGTACCTAAATAACTTAAATTTCTGATATGCTGAAATACTGCTGCAGGCTGCTGATGGTTTCAGGTGGTCTTCTGGGTCTCCTGGGAAAAAAAATATCTTGTAACTTACATTTATATAAGCTTTTTGTAAGGCAGAATGAATTTCCAGTTTATTTCAACTACATGACTGTTGGCTCTCTTGATTGCCTGGCTGTCATCTGTCAAGGACACAGAGTCACGGCACAGTGGGATTTCTTCTGGATGCATCAACACTCTCCCTCAGCTGGTGTACACCTCTCGTGTAGGGAGGCCTTCAGTGAAGCCTCAAAGACCAAAATAGTTGCCTTTCTGTAACATCTGTCCTTGAAAAGACATGCAGAATTGGCTCTTTGGTAACTTGATTGAAATTTTTCTCTAAAAGTTCTGGTTTTATAGGATGGGGTGCGTTCTCCGCCATGCAGATACATCTGGGAAATCTATGCCACCAGCCTTATAGGGTTAATATTGACAAAGGAATGCCCTGCATCCTTCCCAAGAGGTTTGGGATATCAGCCAGCAGATTTGTTGCCAGTCTGAGCTCACTCAGAATGGGATGGAAACCAGTAGCCAGCCCCAGGGGTCACACAGAACAAAACTGGTTTCATGAAAAGGTCTGGTAGATATTGTTCCCCACAACACCTTATTGAATGGACTGAACCTCAACAGTCCAATCCGTAGTGAGTCCCAGAAGGGAATCCTTTGCCTTTGAAAATTTATCTCCTTATTCCCTGAGGCGAAATCATTCCCAATGAGCAAAGGAACTAGTTTGTGCAATTTCTTGGAGGTTGACAGCATGGAAGAGCTTACCAAACCAAACCAAAGCAAAGTCAATGTTGGTCCAGGATATAAGGTCGGTTTATAAACTGGATTTTTACCAAACCCCTGTCTGTATGTTTAGACAATGTTCACAATCTTTCATAGTCTTAAATGGGATGTTTTACCCATCTAAATCTAAATTTAATATATAATTAATCTAAAAACTCTGATAAACTTCTTTTAATTGCAGCGTCACTCATACTATATTACAAATCTAGTATATCCTGGATTTCACAAATGGTGATATGTATTGAAAGTGAAAGCCTTTTTTAGGACTGAAATGAGGTTTTGTGACTGCAAGTTGATATAGTATTATCCATGATGCATCTTTGGAACTTTATTTAAATCTTGTGTCTTTGCTCTTTGCGTTCTGTATTTAGGCAATATTTGGTGCACTCTATGGTTCTGGATGTGATACTTGTGATGTTTTTCAAGGACTACTTTAGAGGGTCACTCATGTGAGCGTCTCCAGATGGGCAGAGAGCCTTCTGCACATGGGTCTGAGCAAAACCCATCATTTCAGACAGCTGTAATCTTTGGTCATGTCTCCCTACTGTCATAGAATCATAGAATCACAGAATGGTTTGGGTTGGAAGGGACCTTAAAGACCATCTAGTTCCAACCCCCTGCCATGGCCAGGGTCACCTCCCACCAGACCAGGTTGCTCAAAGCCCCCTCCAACCTGGCCTTGAGCCCCTCCAGGGATGAGGCAGCCACAGCTTCTCTGGGAATTCTCTTCTCTATTAAATTTGCTGCTGTTTGAGCTGAGTGAGGGGGTGGTTACTGGTCAGAATAAAAGATGAAGAGAACAGACCGGTATCTACCAGGTCCCTTAGCTGGCGTACAGTTTGTTCCCAGGCTCATCCAGTAAAAATATTCCCAAAAGGAAATAAATTAGTATGAGTTATCTCTGTTACTTTGGTTTGGGGAGTTTTTGGAGTGCCTGCAGGGATGCAGTAGCAAGAGCAAGTGTCCATCTAACTGAGGTGTAGATGTCACTGTCTGAAGATCATGCAGAAGTCATTTAGGCAGAGATTTTTTTGAATGGCCATAATTTACATCCTTGGAAGTGATGACTATTGATTGCTGTAGCAGCAAGTGGACAGTCCTACCCTCCCAGTAGCCAGAATCACTGGAAATAAAAATGTCTTTCCTAACCGTGATCTCAGGAAGCCTGTGCCAGTTCTTTCCAGAAGGCTCTTGGTATGTTCTGGCAGTGCATTGCAGATTCCTCTGCACTTCCAAGCTCCTGCAGCTGTGAAAATCTGCAAATCGGGAGCAGAAGAGCGGAGCAACAATCGTTGTACTCGAGCAGAATCCTGATGAGGCTCAGATTTGTATTTTCCCCAAAAGTTCTGTTGTTGCTGTCATGGTGAAATGTGTACAGAGAGGGAAAACTGGTCAGGAGAAAATGATTACTGCAGTATGGGACTGAAATACAGCTCGGTATTTACTGGAGTAGAATTCTCTGGTTTGTAAAGGCAGAAAAACCTTAGGGCTTTTTTTTTTTTTTTTTTTTTACAATCATGTAAAAATTCTGGTTATGTCCGTTTGTAATTCACATCAGAGTGCACTCTTTGTGGTTGAAATTACTTGCCTTTGGGAAAAAAAAACCACATTCATCTTAGTTGAAAGTGATTTACAGATATACTACTGATCCCATAGTTATATGATGCCTAAGTTTTTTAGGTGTTCTCACAAGTGAGATGATGTAAAAAACCCCATAGCTGATTTCTATACCAGGATTTATTTAAGAACCACCTAGACTAGAGTTCCCCCCCCCGATTGTCTCACACTCTCTCTCACGTTGTCCCATTCATCTCCTCTTCCCCAACACAACCTTCAGTAGATCACAATTCCCCTGCACAGAGGTTGCTGCTGGCCCAGGATGGTTGGGCAGAAAGTTGTACTCGTTCATTAGCTGCTTGTACTTATCCATCTTGGGCATTGGCCAAAGACCCGACGTGACCATAACACTCATCGCCATCCAGCTGGCTGATCTCCTGGGTCTTCTCCCACTTCCAGGAGCTTTCCTCCAGCCAGCATATTCACCACCTTCTCTCCAGGCTTCCTTCTTCTTGTCCTCCTTTTCCTTCCACAACCCCAAGGTGCCAGACTTCCCACTCTTGTCAGCCAGTGACCAGAAGCCTAATTTGTGGTTCTGTCTGATATCTCTAAAAATTGGAAGAATTGGGGCATGACACTTTTATAGCAGCTGTTATAAAAAATTTACAATCAGACTGTACTTGTTGCAGGTGGCAAAGAGCAAACTTCTCCTTGACAGGTCAAAAATTCAATTTCTGACATTCAGCCCTCCTCCACACATACACCCAATTATCTGCCACTTGTTATTGTTCTCAGTTGAAGCTGGGAGGGTGGTTTTGTTGCCTATGACAGTTGCTGATTCCCCAAATAGACCCTCAGTTGTAGCTCCTGAAGCCTGACCCCATCCTGTGCTCTTTGCTGCGTCCCTGCCCTTCCCTGGAGCTGGGTGGTGGGGGGTCAGCAGAGGGGATGAGACCTCCTGAAGTTCCTCTGAGCTTCAGCCTAAAGATGTAACAGGGTTTTAAAAAGCCGATATGAGATCAGACTTTTAATAACTGCATATGAAAGATTAAGAAAATTTTTGCCCTCATTAATAGGCTAAGCAGAAATTAATCCCCTTCAGTAACCTCACTGATAACATGTTTTGTAACTCTTTTGTCTTGAAGCTCTGAGGCACTTCAGTGAAGAAACACAAACATTGACAAACCTCTGGCCTAGAAAATACAACTAAGATAGTTCACAGTGTTATCAAACTATAATTTCGATTCGTTTTTTCTTCTTTCACCATGTTAAGCCGTAGTTGATGAAGCAAGGAAACTTTGAAGTATTTTGTAAGAGTAATCAAAACAACAAAACCTCATTATTTTCTAGTTTCTTGTAAATATAAAAATTTGCTTGTAAGTAAAATGTTGGCTTTTCCCTTTTCATATTATCTGAGGAAATATGAATATTTATTAAAACACTGGTTGTATGCTAGTATTTTTCGTTGAATTAGAGTGAGCAACCTTCATTTATCTCAGATGCGGTCTTTATATGGCACAGACGTCCTTTGTGACTTTTATAACTGCACATGCTTGTGTGTTTCATAGTGTGCATTTGTAGTGTGCATTTAGAGATGCTTTGGTGCCTTAGCAAGAGAGCCCACAGAATTGTCCAGAACAGCCCACTGACACCCAGTGAGTGTATCAGATCTTTGCCACTATTTTTGGCAGCCAGTACTTCATTAGGAATCTCCAATCTATTCAGAAGCCTTTTCCCGCCCCCCCCCCCTTTAAGCCACTGTACTATCACACCCCTCCTGAATTCTAAATTTTAAGACAAGATACTCTCACAGGAAGAGCTGGTACAAGTAGGTTGTGTTAAAGAGAATTATTATTCTGGTCGCGTCCCCGGTGACAGCTGAAGTGAACCCAGTCAAATGATTTCAGGCATAAAGCTGGGCTCGTTCCTGCTTGTCGATGGATTTGGTCATTAAGAAATTGTATATAAAGGGTAGTAACTACTGCTTCTGAATGTTTGTATCTATCTCAGCACTGGAGGATGATGTGTTTGAATAAATGAGCATAAAAAATGAGTAAAAATTTATTTATTTTAACAGTAAGCCAGAATTTTTCCAAATTATGCTTAAGTTGGTGTTCACTGACTGAAGACTGCTGAACTTCCATTGTCTCCTGCCTTTATTTGTATGACTAAAAGAACTTAAATATTTTTCCATGGGAGTTCTATTCCATAAATTAATTATGAAATCAGTATAGTACAGAAATGTGTTTCGATGTTTCTTTCTCTTCATTAATGCTAGATATAAAACAGATTCTGTATTTTCAGAGTTTTCATCATAGCTTGCCATTAACAAAGGCAGTTGGAGTTAAATGAATATGCTCACGAGTGATTTCCATGAGCATCATGACTGTTCGCATCTGTTTCTGTGGGACAATAAAAAAAACTACCATTATGAGGCAAATTTCTGAATACAAAATAAAACCAAATTTTTTTTTCAAATCCCCAGGTTTCCTGATCACAATTTAGTTCTTCCTCATGGCCACGATTTGTGGAGGTCCTTAGTTGAACACAAATATTTATAAATTCTTTGGAAGGTTTATTTTTTGAGTGAGAGGGGGTTTGTTTTGGTTTGCTTTCCTGTAGATTTCATTGCACGATATCCCACGTGTCAGACAGGCAGGAGGAGGGAAACAAGCATATTCAGGGAAATTTGTGTTGGCAGGATCTGGGATTATTACCTGATATTCTCTGATGTGTCTTTTAAAGCTCTATTTCCATTAAAAAAACTTGTTGTGGAAGGATAATGATGCCAAATATATATATACACACACGTATACATACAAATATACACACACACACACAGTTGATTCTGTGAATGAAGCTGAAGCAACCAGCATCAAGTAGCAAAATATTCTGGTTTCATTGAACTCTTTTTCTCTGTGTCTTGGTATTTAGAGAGAAATCAATCCCATCATTTCCCTGAGGTTTCTTTTCAACCTGAAAAAACTTCTAGAAGAAGACAGCTTTGAGTCACGAGGGTGCAATCTGGGGGTCTTTCCCATCGCTACGACTCTCAATTAATGGAAGGGGCATTTCGGGATTCACCAGGCATTCTATGGCTATGAAAAGATTTAATTAAAATTGGGTGTTTTAACTCCAATCTGTATCCCATGAGGTTAGGTAGAAAGGAATGGAGTAATAAATGAAGGAGATTGACCCCAACCGGATGGCTTTTGGAGCAAAAAACGGTTTAAAAATCCTCAGCTAAAATAGTACAAACTTTTACAGTGTTTCTACAGCTGAGAAAATATGTGGAAGTTTTTTTCTGACTGTTCAGGAGCAGTTTTCTCAATTCCTGCTGTGTATTTGCTATAGAGAAGGTAGTTTTGGGGATTATTATATTTTACAGAGTGAAGCCTGGAGTCTTCAGCCTCAAGAAATGTACATGTGAAAAATTTCTTCCAGCATGTATTCCTCCTGCTTGAGAACTTCTTTTAATACCCTGAGGTACAAATCACCCTGTACAAATCCGGAGTTTACCTACTTTTGTGGGTTTGACAGATTTCTAAACCTCCCAGAATGTAGATTCCCCAGTTGAGTGTATTTCCAACTTGCAAAAACCCAGCCCACGCTCTTCCTTCCCCTTGAAGGATTCTGTTTCTTCCTCTTCTATTAAAACAATAGAAGATGAGGCTTTCTCCTCATTCAGTGTTTTTCAATGCATTTTTGCATTATTCTGCCAGCAGATTTCCCACTAAAAATGAGAGTACAGCTGGAAACGAATTCTCCTTTGTATTGAAGCCTTTTTTCAAGGTTGCAGCTGTAGAGAGAGCTTAATAAAGCAGCTCTTCCATTGGACCGTTTCCTTGGACTGGGCAAGTGAAATTTTTTGCACTCTGTGACCTTCTGAAAATTCCCCTGGAAATGATTGTAGGTTCCAGATCTCGCCTGGCATTTAATGTGCATTTTTTGCAAACTAAAGTTTCAGTTGTGGCATCCTGGGTCTTTCAGGAGACATAAGAGGCCATACCACCTTTGATATCCTCTATTAGAATATGCCTAATTGGGAAAATAAGGTAATGATGATTTTTTAAATTATTTTTTAAATTTTTTTATACCAGCTCTGCATGCTTAAAAGACCATTTTGGGGAACTCTCTCAGTTCTTATTGATAGACAAGATATTGATAAGATTTGGAGATTAGAATAAACTGAATTTACTAATAAGAACAGGAAACAACCTGTCTTTTATCTGTTTGGGGTTTTTTGTTTGTTTTTTTTTTTTTTGTGTGTGTGTGTTTTGGTTTGTTTTTTTATCTTTTATCTATTACCTCACTGAATACAATAGATTAATATTGGTATTAAAGACTACAGAAATTAGCAGCATCCTGTTTGGAAGTGAAGATGGATGCTTTCTTGATTTTTGTTTTATTGTAGCAATGACTCGCAAGTAAAGAATAACAGAAGAATAGAACAAAATAATAACCTTTCCAGCATTAGTTTAATTCTTGCTTAATTCAGAAGAAATTATATTCTTATAGAACATTCTTTAGCATTAGAAAATCAGGGAAGGTGTATTGCTGTTATGTTTTTAACTGTGCTGTAGAATCAGTGATTTAACTGCTCTGTCTGCGTGTCTATAAGCATTCATGAAAATATAAAATTATGAATATGTTTTCCTGAATTTCAGTGAGTGTGGTTTTGATTAGGGTCGTTAGCCCAAATATTGTGTTTTATTTTCATTCATTCATTCACACCAAATTTTTTCACACCAGTAATGTCCTCAATTAGTGGATGTAGAAATGCTGGCAACTGAAAATATTTGCATGCACATAGAAATGTTTTAAACCTGAAAACTTGTTTTGTGACTCTTTTAGTAAATGGCTAGTGATGAAATGATGTCGTATGAAGTGGAAGAGCAAGCTATAGGTTGTCTCTGCAACTTTGCTTTTATCTTCCTGATGTGTTTTTCGTGCTACACAGGAGTTTCATATTTCAATTTGTTACTCCTTAGTATGCCAGATATGGCTTAAGTTTCAGAGAGCTCATGAAATTTTTTCACTTCTGAGGTTTTTCAGCACTAAGAGGTAGGAAAGAGATTGTAACCAGGGCTTTTTAAGTAATATTCATATTGAGGAATTATAATAAAAATATTAAATATAATTATAATAATTTATATTACATTATTTATAGTATGGTGATAGACCTGTATCCAGATCCAGACTTTTAACCAAATATGTGCTTCATGGTACTTGGGGAAAAATGTAATTATTTGGTCTTTGTTTCTCTTGACTTTTTTTTTTTCCCTTGAAGATTTGCTTTTCACAAGTATTCCTTGTTTATTATTAAGCTTTTCCCCCTTTGGAGACTCTTCATCTTTTCTTTTACCTTCTTGGATTGGAAATAAGAAGAGAGGCTGTACCATTGTTGGCTGTTAAATGAAAATGATGGCTGTTAGGTGAGAACGTACTGAAAAGTTAATCCAAATCAATGCCTTTTTAAAGGGAAGTAACAGAATAGCTGTTGGCAAGGGGTTTCATGATTAACATACCAGAAAGTTGATATAAGTGTGCTGGGCATGACTGGTTTCCCTGTGATGGTAGGAAATGGCCCAGATGGCTCTTGGAGGCCTTTTCTTTCTCATTTTATATCATATGAGAGAAATTAAAATCGCCACATGTGAAATATGCTGTACTCAGTATAGATGTCCCAGACAACTCTGCTGTTCCATTCTGGGTTAAAACAAACAAATAAAAGAGCAAAGGGGGAGAAGGGGGAAATTCAGCATGCATTACTCCTTCTAGACTTGCCTTGTGACATCTAGTAGAACATTACAACTGGTGTCAGCAGTAAACTGGCACTGGAAATTGCCCATATACTGTGCTAGCTTGGTAGGTCACTATGTTTCTTTTAATTGCATGAAAAGATGGATAAAAAGTAGCACAAAATCTGCTCTTCACAGTTTGTAAAGTGCCAGGAGCCTCTTTGGTTTTATAGCGCTACTACTGGGAAAGAAGAGAGAAAATAAAACGACCTCTACAGCTGCGTAGACCATGTTATGACCAATAGAGCTGTTTTGAGCAGTAAGATGTTAAATCCTTAGGAAAAGCAGAAAATTAAGGAAAAAAAAAAATCTTCAAATCTACACTCTGATAAAATGGTGTTGTGAAGACTCAAATGAAATCAGCTTTACGAGGCAGGGGCAAGGGTGCTACAACCAGAAATCCATACGAGTTGAAATCTGAGCTAATTGCTCAGTTGTAAACCCTGAAATATCTTTACACCATTATCTTTACAATCGACATCTGCCCTACTGATCTCTCATGGTTACTGAGAAATTTAGTGTTCTGTAGTGGAGGACACGTGTAATTAACTGCCCCAAAGCAAACAGTATGTTAACCAGACCAGGGGAAGCCTTTACTTAATATCAATAAACCCTCTGCTGTTTCCTTGCTAAACTTACCGAGAATATCATTAAATCTCTCTCAACCCCTGTGTTGTTTTTTAAGAGCACCATATATTTGAGGTCAAAGCAGGATATTCTGTCAAGCACCCTGGTTGTCCCCAAGAACTTTCTCCTTGGCTGGGGAGTCAGTCCTACTTCGAACTTCACCTCAGGGCTTTGACACTTGACATGCTAATAAGGCAAATAAAATCAGTCAATAATCAATAAGGCAAACGAATCTTATGAAAAATAGCATTTCTAATAAATTCCTTTATTTGTAGGAGGGGGTGAAAAGCATACCACCCTAAAATTAAGGAGATAGACACATACTACACTCAAGCAAACTCTGCGATGATCTGATGTTGCACTCATGGAGCACACGTATTTTGTGGAAGAAATCAGCAGAAATCTTGTAAGGGGCTGTCTCAGACTCAAACCAATACACAGAGATAATACTAAGAGAAAAGAGAAAATTTGGTGGAATCTTGCTAAAGCTTTAGTATCAGACCATTGGCTGGAGACAAAGTAATGCTCAGCTGAGGGAGCTCATCGTTTAATCTTGAGTATGTCAAATGCTGTCGTCAAGGGAAAACCCAACCCTTAAGAGTCTTCCATATTCAGCTAAGGAAAAGCAAAAATTGTTACTATCTTTAGAAGAAAGCTACTGTTTTATTTAATACTGTCCTTTATAAACAGAAAAGCATAATGCCTGTCCTTTTGATGTCTCCAGAACAAAATTTACGACTTTCTCACATTTTTGAATGCCAAATAGGTCCCAGAAGATCACATTTTTTGCAGTCTTCCAAGGGAGCTGCATTTCTGAAAGATGCTGACAGAGAAGACTCTGTCTTTAAACAAGTGCCAAGCCAGAAGAAATGTCATAGATGAGATGAGGACATGATTCCCCCAGAAGTAGAGGATCCTGTTAGCATGGCTCTGTTACACTTGCTTTATGAATTTGTCTTTTCACTCCTTAAAAGGTGCTCAGTAAATTGTTGCTTAGAGATACCTGGTTTTGCTATAACCATTCTTAGATTTTCTTTTAGGTCTTTTTTTTTTTTTTCTTTTGTAATATATGGAAAAATTATTTTACTCAAAATTTTGTGCTGAGGTACACATTCACTTTCTGAATGAACATCTGAATTATGTTCTTACATATAATTTTTAGGCACTAAAAATGAATATGTATATCGATGAAGTATCCAGCCTTGAAAAATAAGCCTTCCAAACACACACTGCGCATGGCTTTGGAGTCAGCGTATGGTGATAACTGGAGCTTTTGAGAACTATGAATTACCTTATTGACTCAAAATATCTTTCCCCATTAAACGTTCAAGTTGTTGCTGACAACCAAAACTCTACTTTAGAAATAACATTCTCATGAAAGTTGTTGGGCCACTATTTTTCTTTGCAGAAATAGTTTTTGACTTTTAGCCCATAAAATTCTTCAGTCTTCTGAAGACATTTATTAGTGCTCTATCTGGAAATGACCATGTGTAAGAATTCACTTTGTCTGAGTGCTTTATTTAAAGCTGATAATTTAAGATTAGGCAGTTCTTTGTGTGCTGATAGGCAGACAAAACAAAAAAATGTTTAACTTCTCTTATATTATCTGTAACGTACAGCTACACTTAATTCATCCTTGAGAGGATGAAATTCAGCTACATGAATTTATTTACAATGATTTTGTGATGGGCTATATGTGTGTTATATTTTGTCATAAGTAAATTACTCCCAAACAATGGGGTTTTTTTTAAACATTTGAAGCATGGAAATATAATTGCAGATTACTGCTTCTGAATTTCATCTCTATTTCTTTCTGATATTGAATTTCACTTTTTTTTTTTTTTCTTCTTCCTTCCTAGGCTTTTTTGTCTTATTGGGTCAGATCATGAGCTCCTTATTAAAAGTAAGGAACAGCAAATTTATGTAGGGACATGAGTAAATGAGAGTATATATGAGAATGACTAGTAGTGTCTCCTAAGGTCTCTGGATATTTTTATTCAGTTTTCAAATACTTGTTATTTATGGATCATCTAGAGCTTCTGAAAGGCTAACATACATCAAAATTGGTATTATCACTTTTCTGCTGCTGATTCCCCTAATACTTTCATGCTTAAAGACTGTTTTTTGAGAATTTCACAACTTAAAATATGTGATTATTTAGTGAATTATTTCTAAATTAAGATTTTCAAAGCTACCTTGCGGTTTATCTCATACTATTCTCCAGTAATGTGCTGCTCAGATGGGGTAAATCTATCAGAATAGATGAGGAAGCCTCTATGTCTCATTACCAGAACACAACAGATAATTTAAATAGTCAAAACTTCTTTGCCTACATATTTTTTGTATTTTTAACTTCCCTACAAACTACTTTTTTTTTTTTTTAGGGCGATTTTTACCAGATTTTTGCCATCAATTTGTTACAAAGTATGTTGACCAATTTTTCGTCCCCAAGGAGAATAATGAACTTGTGACTGAGTTCTGACTGAATCATTATGGGATGTATCAATGAAAATGAGCTATTTCTCACTGGTTAGAAGTAGTTGGAAAGAAGGACCTAAAATCTCTTTCTTTTCAAAAATTTTTCAAATGTATGGTTTATGAATGTTGGGGGTTCATTCTACTTTGGCTGGGTTCTACTTGATTCTTTGTCTTCTAAAGAGAAATTATTGACAGCAGTTTTAACCTGTGCTTCACTGGGAACAAAGGCCTTGGCAAGTGGCCACTGGAACAGATTTTCTGGGTGACACACGTATTCTCTGCTGCTCTTGCCAATGCCTGGCGCTTCAGAGAGCTTCCTTTTCAAGAGCAGGTGTTCATTTATTCCACATCATTCCGCAACCTTGGCAGATGAGATAAAATTCAGAACTGGTGAAAAAAGAGCTCACTGATCTGGCTCTATAGAAAAAATAAAATCCCAATGCTTGGAGTTTGGAGTAGAAAATGCAGAAAGAGGAAGAAGGGTGGGAAGTCACCATGTGGGGAAAGATGGGGAGCTATACCTGATCACCTCCTCATGAACCTGTCTGGATCTTGCCCTTTCCAAAGCAACATGATAATTCTTTGCCTACACAATAATTTATTTTTAAGTAATTTCTGTACTGATTGGGTTTGTCTGGAAAGGAATCTTAAAGTATTTTAAAAGTCACTTTGCAGACATTCTTCTGTCCTTAGTGTCACTGAATAAGGACAGATGGCAACTGTCCTTAGTTGCCATCTGATTGCTGTTGTTTTATTCTTTGTTAAAATAAATCTTATTACATCTTCTTTCCTTTTACTTTGAATATTTTGACTTTACACATAACTAAAGCAATGTTGATAAGGTAAACCATCAAAAATTGTCATTAGTGCAAAGCATAAGTTACCTGCATAAGATCTGATAGCAAAACTGTGCTTGAGAACGGAATTTGTACTAAAAAAACCCATACCAACAGGGAGAAATTCTCAGCCTGTGCAATTCCATGGATGTTGTACACTTGAGGGAGGTGAATATTTGATGAGTCTCATACTGTAGTGAACTATTTTCCATTTAATTTGATTGCCGCCATCTCTGTTCCATTGCTTACAAAATAGTAGATTTATTTTCTCTTTAAAGGATTCCTTCACCTTTCCTTAGACCATTTCAAATTAATCCAACTGCAGCAAACGTTTTTGTCTTATCCAGTTCTTTATCTATCCCTTGGCCAGTGTAAATGTTTATAACCTATTTATTGGGCTTACGCCAGAAAAATGAACAATTGTAGCTTATTAAGCCTGCTGAGAGAGAAAATAAGCTTGCTATAAAAGCTGCACTGTTCTTGTATAAAATCAAATTCAATTCGAGCCACCTCACTGACCCGCCTGCTCTGTGGGCTGAAGACTTTGTGATGATTCAGAATTTTCTTGTCACAACGATACAAAAACTCACTGGACGTGGCCAGGGGACCTACTGGAAATTGATGGTGCTTTTAAAGGGAGGAAGAAAGAAGTTAAAATATGACTGTAGCTCTTGGAGACATCTCTGATCTTGCTTCATGTTTAAAAGTATCTGTAGGTGTTCTCATCAGTGTGCACTGGAAATAATGGAACCCAACAACCAAGTGTGTCCTTCAGGTGGGTTATGGAGCTGGTGTTGGCATGTGACAACGCTGATCATACCTGAATTTACTGCATGATTTATATATACTGTATTTTTGTATGATTTAGAATGCCAGGAATTCCTGTAATACAGTAATTTCCAATTGTGAACTCGAGCCGCAAGAGCTTTATTGGTCTTAGTGCCTGGGACATGTTGAATGGTCACTTTTTTAGAAGATCTGAGCAGGCAACAGACTTTCTACTCACCAGGATTTGGGACTCCAGCATTTTTTTATCAACATAAAAGTCAAGTTCACAAAAACATGAAGATTTAGCTATAGTTTGTGAGAAATAAACTTGGTATCTTTATTCTACTGCATGGACAAATAATCCTGCTTTTAGTTATAAAGTTTTTTCATAGCATAAATCATGAAAACACATCTGTGTGTTTGCATTTTAATAGAAAAAAGTCACGGTGACCTGTCTCACTTGTGTTTCTCTTTTAGGACCTTTCTTAAGGTAATTTATCTGCCAGTGTGTTCCTACAGTTATTATAAAGTACTAGAAATTCATAATAAAGCTGAATATTACTGGAGATTTAAAAACTAATCTAGATTATGCAGTCCTGGAGACTTTCAGTACTGTACATCTCTTTCTTACCTAGAGTTGTCACACAAGTGCCTACGGCTAAAACACAGCACAGTGAAAGACAAAAGTATAGATTTGGAAATGCAAACTGCAGAACAGAAATAGGTTCTAACATTTTAACTAATTTTGACAAGCGGTGAGTTCATATTTTGTGGCCAATGTTGCTGCAAGTTTGTTTTTCATTTACTGAGACGATGATGTCGCGTGGTTTTTGCTAGAAGATTCTTAAAACAACTTCTTTTTTTTTTTTTTTTCCTACACAAGAGAGCTCACAGCACATTAGCTTTTCAGAGTTGCTCTGCTTAATATTTGGAACATCTTAAATATAATATTTATTTTGAAACGTTTGATATTTAAATATCAATAATAATAATGATTCTCCAATTTCAACACTGTTCTTGAAGTTGTGAGTTAGGACAAGTTAGCTTTGTGTTTGTTCCTCTTGGTCGTTGTTTTACTGATCTTATTTTTATGTAACTTCTGCATTCGTATTTGTCTTGTCTTTGTGACAAGAGTTCACCGGTGACTGCAGAAATAGTGATCTTCTCAGGAGGACCTGGAATGTGCTGTTGATGACCTTTAAAATACCCAGTCTCTGCTGGGTAGCACTCGGCTGAAGGTTTTCTTTATCCCTGAAAAAAGATATTCTTAGAGGCCTCCAGAACATAAACAAGAAATAATATCTACTAGGGGTTTGTTTGTGTGACCAGGAGAATAAAACTTCTCTATATGTTTCTAATGAGGAATTATAATCTCGCTCCTCTTTTTTGCAAAAAAAGTATATGAGTAAAATTTTGTCTGGGAAAAGTTAACTGGAATATATTCGGTGTTTTTGAGGTCCATCTGGCACTGGCCACTAGTGGGATGGCCATGAGAAGCCTTTCAGGCTGGGAATCAGTTTGTGTGATGGCGTACCTTAACGCCACAAGTCAATCTCGTACCAGACTCCCGGGCAACGCACTGGCTGTTTACTCCCACAAACATTGCATTTGGAGCAGAACGTGAACAAACGTTTTGGTGATACTTGACTGCAGGTGTGTGGGAGCCGGCATCAGCTAGAAAATGAGCTGTCGTCTTTTTTTAGTGTCATTTCAAAACCCGTTGAGCCAGCATGCTTCTTCAGAAGCTGGTGGTAGGAGTCGTTGAAGCTGTAGTGAGGTTTAAAATTAATAAATAAATAAAACCCAACAAAAATCCCACAAAAAACCCCATCCATCAGCAGAGCTGCAAATTGGCGCATGCTGAAATACCATCTGCTCTCCAAAGGAGCGGATTTTTACTAGAATGCAGTACCTTTTGGCTGCAGATGCACCCTGCCGTGTGTTTTCGTTTTCCTTCGTTGCGCTTACCCTACCGCATTAGATTCTTCCTGAAATCTTGAACTTATTTATTAAATGTTAGCCGAGTGGGTCTGAAATGCATACTCGCTCTCTGAAGGTATGCCGGAGGTTTAGAAGGATTCCTAGCTTCCGTCCCCTCATCATCTGAAGTATTATATTGACCTTTTCATGTCTTTTTAGAGTGAATTTCTTCAGAAGCTGCTATTCGAGAAAACAGAAGAAAGTCTTTTAAGGTCATTGAGATGAGCTCACATAAACGTTATCGTGCTTTGTGGAAGTGAGCAGTTTTCTGTCGTTAGAGGAGACAGATTCAGGAATTTTTTTTTACCTGCCTTACTTTATTGGAACTTGTTGGCAAAATGCATTGCCAACCTCCCTGCTTTTGCGCTTTCCTGACCTGCGGAAAAGCTTATTTGGTTTGAAGGTCTGATGAAAATCCTGCTGGGCTGGCCCTGTTGTGCTGGATCTCTCTTGGCAGCATTTCAGCCACGTGAAATTTAAATTTTTGGGGAATGTAAAGCAGAGTAACCTGTCTGTTAATTCAGAACTAAATGTTTAGAAAAAGTGGAAGTCTTCTATGCTGACAGCATATACATTTTTCTGTATGTTTTTTTTGGCAATTTATGTCAACTGGGAATTTTTTTCTTTGCTTGTCCTCCAAGAAGAACTTCCTTTTAATGGGAAATTCATTCTCGTAAAGCTACACTCATAACATGCCAATTGCATTTTACTATATATGTGTCATTCTTCCGTGGCTCAAAGTCCAAACACAGGCCAAATTCCAAAAAAACCAACCATTTGTGAGTCTGCTGATTCTAATAAAGGGTGTCTGGAGGTCACTTGGTGTGAATGTAGATAACGTTGGGCCACTTTCCTTCAGCATCTCATTGAACTGCAGGATTGTAATTCTCTGATTTCAGGAACGGGGTTCTTTCTCCTTTTGCACACATCATCCTTCCTCTGAGTCTCTTTTTACAAACACGTATCAACAAATTTATTTTTATATTCTGAATTCACAGCCTTCGAAGTGTTTGATTCCTTCCAACCCAGACAATTCTATGATTCTGTAAGTGTCCATTTCATCTCCATTGCCTTGGGTCTTGTATCACCTGGTTTCTTGGTTTACTTAAGGACTCCTCCAGTTTCTGCTTTGGGTACCAAAATCCTCTTTGAAGGTCTATGTAAATAGTGTGAGATTTTGACCTCAGTCTCTGCAATAGTCTGTAAAGCCGAGTTCACTGGTGGTGGCCTGAATTTTCAGATTTCCAAGACTGATGAGTAAATTCTGGTAGTGTTTCCCATGCAGAAAGCAAGTAAAAAAAAATGTTATTTTTTTTTTAGTATATATCTTTGGCAATGTAAACCTTCTCTTGGTGCTTATGTTGAAATAAGGATAAGCAATGACATATGAGAAATTCTGTAACTTGAAAAGAAAGGTGTTGCCTCTAACTTCTGTGTGCTCAGTATGGAAGACAGTATGGTAGTTTTCGGTCTTTTGGGTGTTATATGTAAGTTAATCTTGTAGCATTGCTGATACTCTAAATATTTACCCTTTAATATAGTCAGTAAATGTCGGGCTGCCTCCCTGACCACGCGTCCTGTGCCCACACGGAGATTTTCCCACCAGGAGTTGTCTGGCTGGTCAAAAACCAAGTCCTCTCACAGTGTTGGAAACGGTGCAAAGGAATCGTTTACTGCAAATTGATTTTTATTTTTTTTCCCATCATCTCTGTGGATGAATTCTGAAATCCCTGGAGGCAGCTGAAGTCTTGTTCCCTGTGCTGGCGGCTGTAACAGAGCCTGATTACAATTAATCCATGATTCAAAAGCAATTGGCAAAACCCCTTTCTGAGACTGCAGGTAAGGTACCAATACGCTCCCTGCATTAAGACGGAATTGGATATCAGATTCTGTTTCTTGTGAGAATGTGGTGGAGAGACTAACAGTGATCTGTGCATAATTTGGAAAATTTCCCCTGATATTTATCTGCAGCCCATGGAATTAGAGTCAATTATAGTTGTTACGATAGTAGTTAGAGCCCTTTTCACAGTGCTCCCTGCTGATGTTTGCCTGCAGCACACGTGGCCCCAAAATCTTCACGTAGGGAAGAGATTGTTTTGGAGAGAACTTTCCTGGATTCTTCTGCACTCGGGAACTGTTACATTTGGTTTTGTTTAGACTTTTACTGGAAAAGCCTAAGGGATTTGACTTCAGTAAACTTGGGAAACAACATTATAAATACACAACAAAACAGGGTGGCAATGTTACCAGCAAAGTATGGATAATTCGAATATTTTTATCATAACATTTTATGGATCCGTTGTTTGCAGTTTACTCAGGTTTTGTATGTTTTTGCAAACAGAGACATTTGTAACTTTCCACATAGGAAAATAATACAGGATAATATCCTGTTCATAAAATGGAAATTCTCAAACCAACATTGTTTCACAAAATTAAGTAGAAAATTTGTGTCCTGGTTTCTGTTGTCTTCTACGCATCTGGTTGCAAATTCTCAGCAAAATGTGAATTAACTTGCTTTTTTCTCTTACACATAGTTTATCAGTTGATCTTCAGCTTGGTATGCTTCCATGTTGTTGACATCTAATCGGAATAGCTAGAGTTCAGCTAAAATCCAATATTTTAGTCCATTTCGTTTTTAGAGAAAGCCAGTACCGGTTAATTACATAAGGAACAAAAGTCTGTCCTTGTCTTTTCTTCTCAATGGCTTAAAATACAAGGGGCGTGAGTTGGGCAGTAGGTACACAACTTTTCTATCCTGGAAGAGCTGAAATTTTGAAATCTCAGTCTCTTTTATAGATTGTTAATTCAGAGAAATCATTTGATTTTATCAGAAACTTCTCTCTGTGTATTTTATTCCAATTTTGATCTGATTTAAATCTCCTTTAATATAAAAATAATTTTTAAAGAGAAATAGCTTAAATTCAGATGTCCATTTGAAAACGCTAAAACATTTTACAAAGACAACAAAAAAATCTTTAAAAAAAATCTGTGAAATTTCTCTTCCAACAGATTGGTTTTAATGAACAACATTTTTTGCATGCTTGGGGTGGGGGGTGAAAGCATTGGTCAAAATACCTGTTAAGATAGTTAAAATTCCTTCTTGCCAAACTGTAGAGCTCTGTGCAGCCCCTCTGCTACCTCAAAAAGATGATGTCCAGTGGCAGTCAAAATACATGGATTTTCTACTTCCGGCTTGTATGGTTGATTTTAGGCCATAAGACTTCTCCAGTTGCTTTTTAAATGAAAAAAAAACCAAAACAAAACAAACAAAAAAAACCAACAAAAAAACCCCAACAGAATTTAACCTAAATTAAGTAATATAAATACTTATCCATAAGTATGGTATTGATACTTACAGATACATATCTTTCATGTTAACTATTTTTTTTTCTTCAAATGTGTCTATCTTTGTTTTGATTTTTTTTTTTGTCTCAAACCTTTCTGCCCATTGACCTTTTCGCTTTTGTGGGTTTTTTTATTTCCCAGGAGTAAAATGTCTCACTCTTAGCACAGTGTTACAATAAAGAGACTGTACAGGAGCTCAATAAGACTTCCTGAGACCGTGACCTTTTGTAAACACTAAAAGGCTTACTTCTGGAGATAACTCTGCTAACCTAATTAAATTAGTGGACAGAGGCTGCCATGGATTAATTTTGACAGCTTCAAGTTTTAAAAAAAAATAGTGGTTTACAACCATTGTGACTTCAATTTCAGTGTAAAAATTTAGATGTTTTCTTCTCCTCTAAAAAGATAAAAAAGAAGAAAAAGAAGAAAAAATAAGTTTTTTAATAAAGTTAGACATAATGGTAAACTACCTTATCAAGTAGGAGTTAATACTATTCAGTTCATGTTTACTGAATTGGTAAAGAGACTTATAAATTGAAGATAATAAAATGAAAACAAATTTAATATTCACCAAGTAGTATTTGAGCATAGTCATCATGGGACTTATAAGGCCAACATGAAGTAAAAATCACTGCAGTAAAAAAAGACAAATATCTGTTATTTGTATGGTAATAACAACAGTGGGCTTTTAAAGCAGCCATTGTTCACTTTCTGTAGTGACCTTGCTTTAAATCACCACTATATTTGGTAATATATTACATTAGAAAGCTTTTAAGCTCAAACTTTTTGACACTATGAGAAAAAGCATCTGTATCTCAGAGACAGACTAGCACACTACCTGAAGCTCTCTTTGGTTAACCTTAATAAAATAACCACAAATCTTTTAAATAAGGAAAATGCAGTATGAATCTTACATATTATAAATAGAATTTAAAAGACACTTTTGCCACTGTCAAAGTCCTAATACTTTTGTGAAATTTTCTTTTGAACCTCTTTTATTAAATCTATGGTTTCTTTCTAAATCTGATAAATTGGCTTTTTGATTTTTGTTTTGTTTGATTTTTTGGAACTGCTTCAGTGAAATAATTGACAGGAAGGTGGCTATTTCTGGCTGTGAAATGTGAGAATAGAGAGCATCCCATCACAGTGAAGAGCTCCAGAGCCCTCCTGCTGTAGAGCCGACCAGCAGAGCAGGAGGGATGTGATAAATGGCAGCTGCTCATGACGGATCATGGCTCCTGGGCAATGCTTTCTTATTGCAGGAGTTTTTCTATTTCATGTGTAATGCTTCTTTTCCTTGGTATTTGGAATTTGGGAAAAAGAATAAAAGCTGTAATAATAAGACATTCTAAAGCCAACATAAACTGAACTCAACTACTGCAGGCATTTCCCACTTTAAAGTTAGAAAAGGCCATGGGAAGACTCAACTGGTGGAGGATGAAAGTAGATCTATTCTGGCTCTCAATATACTCCTGAATTTCACGCAGTCTTCTAATTTCATATTTTGAGCAAATCACCTGTAAATGTGTTTCATTCTGAATACTTGGAAATCTATAAATAAATACTTGATTTCTTTCTAAAAAGCCATTCAACTGTAAGTTACAGTCTTAACGCAATTTTAGGCAAGGGGTAGGTTGTATAGGAGGTGTATTGGCTTCTTGTAGTTGGTCTGCCTGGCCTCAGAATCAATGATTAAAAAAATAAATATTTGTAGGTGTCCGTCACTATTAGGATAAAAATGTCAAACGGCAGCTTTACTTTTACTTTTTAGCATGTTTCCCACTTTTTATTACCTTTTGTGTTTCACAGATCTTTTCTTGCCTGTCTTAAAAGTAGTGCCCTCACCTTAGATTTCTGGGAGGAGAAAAAGCCTGTCATGCATAATAATTGCATTTCAAGTTCTGTGTTCTTGAAGAACTCTTTGCAGTGTTACCTGTTACCTTCTCACCCTTCAGTTTATCTTTGCTAAGAAAATAAGCCTTGCTTCTAGCTCAAAAGCTTCAAGAAAGCACAGGATTAGTAGAACATTTTAATTTTGTGCAGCAATCATCCTTCTAAAAAATTTAAAAAAAATTCCTTGAAGAATGACTTAGTGGCAAAAAAAAAAAAAAAAAAAAAAACACCAAAAGGGGAAGGGGGCAGAAAATGGAAATAGAAAAGATACTAAGATTTATTAGTGACTTTCAGTACCCTGAGTTTTGATGAAACTATGAACTTTAATGAAAATAATTGAACCTGAGTATCTTACAGATGAACCTCCGTGAAACTAGAAAGAAAACAGTTTTCATGGCAAAGCAGCAGTTGAGTAAGAGCAATATGAAACGTGATTTCAGTCTGTGTTCCTGAAATAGAATTTTCTTGTCTGCCTCTCATATATTAGTTGTAAATGTCTTTTAGTATTTTAATATACAAGAATAAATGCTTTTTCCACTTTATGTAGAGGGTGAAAATGAAATGCGTGCTTAATGCGGATTGATCTTTCACGGGATTCTAATCTCTCTGGTTGAGAGTCATTCTCCTTGATACAGTTATTCATTCCTTTACTCTAAAAAATGTCACTTCACTGAATATTTACCAGAAAGAAATTATCAGAAAGAAATTCTTTCCTGTGAGGGTGGTGAAGCACTGGAACAGGTTGCCCAGAGAAGCTGTGACTGCCCCATCCCTGGAGGGGTTCAAGGCCAGGCTGGATGGAGCTTTGAGCAACCTGCTCTAGTGGGAGATGTCCCTGCCCAGGGCAGGGGGGTTGGAACTCAATGATCTTTAAGGTCCCTTCCAACCCAAACCATTCTATGATTCTATGAATACTCACTGAGATTTCCATTCCTGCCGGAGTCAGTAACAAGTGCTGTTTAACTCTGGTGGGAGATGGATCAGGTTTTGAATAGATGGTCGTCTTGAAGCTGATAGAAGTTGGCTACCACAGATGTTTTTGTTCAAAAGAAATACATCACTTGAGATCTTGGCAGAATGAAAGTTAATGAGTCAGGTCCAGTAAAAAAAAGTCAGTTTGGTATCATTAAGATTATTAGTTGTAGGCTTGAGAAAGTATGTAACATACTGGTCCACAGAGAGTTTGCTTATGACCTGTATCATTAAAGTTATTATAAATTTAAAAACTGAATGTGTAAATTTTCACTAAGTGGTACTTTTAAATTGTTTATTCTAAGTTCTTTAACAAACACTTCTATTTCTGTTGTATTTATGTATGCAAAACTGCTTATTGATAGAATGTTTGTGGTTTTAAATGGAATTAAGGGCTTAATTACTATATCATCATAGGATGAATCACAGAATCACAGAATGGTTTGGGCTGGAAGGGACCTTAAAGACCACCCAGTTCCAACCCCCTGCCCTGGGCAGGGACACAGAGAAATGTAAATAGTGCGTTTTCACCTATATATTTTGAAAATATATACAAGATGGCATTCAATAGTTTAATGGAACAGTCTTCCTCATAACTAGTCATGACTGGATGATATAGATCCTCCTGAAGGTTAACCACTATCTGCCCCATCATCATCTGGCTCTTCATCTATTTTTCTTTTTGAGGTGTTAAAGACTTATATATGTCCTATATATGACCTCAGAACTTCTTTGTATAAAGTTATCTAATGCTTCCATTAAAAGATAATGGGTTTATTTCCAGATGAAAATATTCAGAATATTCAAAATTTAAAACTGAAGCTTTCTATAATTCTTTTTTCTGCTACTTTAGTTGAAGTTGTTCTCGCCTTTCAGTAACAAATACATATGACAACCTGTGTGTGTGTGTGTTCTGTTGAAGAGTCTCTCAATGCCTTGGAGAGGGTGGTGGAACTGGACAGAAGGAGGATGGGGAGAGAAGTGGGAGCCCACGCCATGTTCCCATGGCTCATCCCCCAGAGCCACGTGCTCGCTCTCACCCAGCTTTGAAGAGAAGGAGCAGGATTATCTGCTTTGATTGTTTCTCAGGCAAATAGGTGTTCAAGGGAATAAGGGTGATCAGGATGAAGCCAGCTGGAGGGTAAAGGGAGCAGACAATGTCAAAGAAAGGCTTTTGAGATAAAAGTGATGCAAAACAGGAGGACATGGGATCAGAAGTTGTGTGCGGTGTAGAATAAAGAGCAAGGGCTCTGTAACGCCAAGTAAAACAAAGTTTTAATGGCTACTATATCCAAGAGCCTGGGATTTTTGAGTTCTAGAATTCCACTACCATCAGCAAACAACTGTACAACCTCCCTGCCTGATCTGCTTCAGCAGTGGAAAGATTTGTAAGGTGAAAGAGATCATTTAAGGCAGCTGAATATTTGGTATTTTATTCATATAAAATGAAATATTCAAATAAAATAAAACTCTGTTCTGCACAGCTTCTGTGAATACTTCTTCAAAGTATTCACAACTTACCCCTAATTGTATTTTTGCTATTTCTTAGTGTTGAATACACAAAACTGGAAATGACAGGAGTAAATTGTGTTTTAATTATATAAAGAACTATATAAATGTAAGTATCCTGAGAAATCACATTAATGTTATTCTGGGTACCAAACTGAAAAGTCCCTTGGCAAATAACCTGTTTGTTCCTCTATTCCACCACCTGAAAAAAGGAGGATGGTACCTTCTCTAAAATGAGGATGTTTAAAACTGTAAATACTTTTTAAATATGTAAGAGGTTTGTAGAACATTCCAATGAAGCGGATAAGTGCACAGAAAAATCATGGAGGAATGTTCTCTGAGTTTGCAAGGTTTGGGTAATGTGCTAAAAAAAGAAAAAAGATGTGGCTTAAAGCCCAGTGTAACTCACTTGGTTTGTGAATGAGAAAAAAATCACTGCAGAATTATGTTTCCGTACGTGCTTCATAGCAGTTTTCCATTTGGGAAAAATAGTTCTGTTCAAGGCTGAGGAGAAGGACCGAGGGATTGATTCTATGAACCACAGGTGGGGGGGATGGAAAGAATACTTATTTTCTAGTTTCATGATCCATGGCATTGCCATTTGGTTTATAATGAGAGTACTAAATGTTGCATAGAATTAGTGTTCTTACAAACTCTTACTGTCAAAAGCAGTAAGCAGATCAAAAACACAATTATAAATATCTATAATTGTTTCAATCATCGTCTATGCATTATTGATACATGTAATGTTTTTATAACCTATTTATTAACCATAATGAATTGTTAATTTATTTAATGTACAAATCTTAGATAATGATATAGAAAGTATATAATGGGCACACCATTTGGATTAATTGACCAAATTCTTCTTTATTTGTGTGGTATCTGTGCGGGGAGTTTGCTTCATCCCTGTCCCTTTGGCTTTAGAGTGATTTCGAAGCTGACAAATGTTGTCTGGGTTAAATCAGCCAGCAGGTTTTTGGTTTTTTTTAAGATCACAAAGATTGACTGCGTTATGCCTGGCTGATTAGTATTTCAGGCAGCGACTGCTCTGTGTCAGTAACTTTAATACTTATTAACTGCTAGATTAAGATTTGTCTCATTAAACAGCAATAAACCTAATGTACTGAAGAGTCTGTAATAGCTCATCACAACACAGTTTTCTGTACATTGTCATAGTCATTGACGTCCCACAGGTAGGAGGGTTCATTTGTGTTCAGAGTTTCTCTCAAAGGTGCGAATGTGTAAGTCTTTACATGCATATCCAAAAAATATTTTAATTAATTCTTTGTCTGGAAAAGTAACTTGGACATAGATAAAAAAAACCATTGTGGGCATTTATAAATATCACAGATGTGCAATTTTTTTGTACAAATGTGAAACAATGAAGGTATGATGTCTACTGGTGTCTAAAATGTGGTAAGACAAGTCCAAGCCAGATTGTGTCCACTTTTATAGTTCTTCCTTCTAAAGCCCAGCCAGGGAGGGTCTGATTCTTACCAGGTTTTGCAGCTACTTCTACCATGCAACTGTCCAATAATTGAAGCTTAAGGATGGTGGCAAAGATGAGGTGGCTGTCAGGGACAAAAGGGCAAGGAGATGGGAAACTTTTCTAAGGGTCTTGGCACACCAAGTAGTAAAAAAATTTAAAAAAAAGAAAGATATTGGCCTAAACCCATCCCTAAACTACTGCTGCTTCCTCTCAGTTGTATTAGCGGAAGTTAAATCTTCTCATCGATGTTTACCCAAGAAAACAATGATTTCGGGTGTAGGGTGAGGCTGTGCTATTTGGAAATAATTGTGGTGTGATGTCACCTAGTTCTGGCTCTCCACCTCATATTCTGCATATCGTATTGATGTTACGGTGTTAATTTGATTTTTAAGTTGATGAGACAAGCCACATGTTTGCAGTCAAGCACACGCTCGATACCTTACTCAACGGAGCCTCGTGTAGGTACCTAAATAGTAACTGAGCCAATTTCTTTGACAAGCTGCGAGTTGTGCAGCCAGAAGCTTCTGCTTAAATTAGGTCTTTGTTAGAATGACAATTGGCAGGGCTGGGAAAGGTGACACTGATGCCTTGAAGGAAGCATACGACATACAGGATGATCATTTACCTGTCCATCAAAAAAGAAGAAGAAAAAAATGAAGTAATGGGGGAAAAAGTGGTGCTTGTTTCCTGCCTGATTGGCAAAGAGAATGAGGTGTTTTTCTTTAGAAATGTAGTTCTAGTCAATCCAAGGTAGCTTCTCAGGCTCTTCTCAGTGGTGCCTGGTGACAGGACAAGGGGCAACAGGTGCAAACTGGAACACGGGAAATTCCATCTGAACGTGAGGAAAAACTCCTTTACTGTGAGGGTGGCAGAGCCCTGGAACAGGCTGCCCAGAGGTGTGAAGTTTCCTTCTCTGGAGAGATTCAAACCCTGCCTGGACATGTTCCTGTGCAACCTGCTCTGGGTGACCCTGCGCTGGCAGGGGGTTGGACTAGATGATCTCCAGAGGTCCCTTCCAACTCCCACCATTCAGTGATTCTGTGATTCCCTGTATTGTTGAGAGTTACAGAGCAGGAAAGAGATGTGGAGTAGCTCTTTGGGGTGTTCACAGAATCACGGAATGATATAGAGTTGGAAGGGACCTCTGGTTAACATCTAGTCCAACCCCCTGCCAGAGCAAGTCCACCCAGAGCAGGTTGCACAGGAACGTGTCCAGTCAGATTTTAAATGTCTCCAGAGAAGGACACTCCACCACCTCTCTGGTGATGTGCAGCTTCTGCCAAAGCTTGGAATGTCCCTTCATGATGGGAAATCTAGACCTTTGATCATGGCTCTTGATGAGACTTTACTGCCAAGCCACCAATTCTCCGCTGGTGGCTTAGGTTAGCATTCTGCCAAAAAGTACGCATCAGGTGGATGGCTTCATAGTGCTGTTCTGGGAATGCGTGACATTCAGCAATTCCCATCATTCATTAGAAAGTTATCCACGTTCAACAAATGCTTTGGTGCAACAGAGGAAATCAACAAGCTGTTTGACCATTGATAAAAGAGCACAGTCCAGTATGACAGAATAGGAATTTTTGTACTCCCACCATTGAGTGTTGCTGAGTTATAGCCACTGAAAGACGGGGTGAAATTATTGTATGTGCTGGTTAATTCAGATTTACTTTTTTTTATATATTTTCAACAGATAAATTCTTCATTTCATTCTGTTCCCTGCTGGACATTATAGTAGAATTATATAGAATGTATATTTATCCATATCCAGCTGTGTTTCCATTACCCAGGAGAAGAGGCTGTAGGTATCCCTTGGTGGGTTTTTTTTCCAGATTTCAGTGCAGTTAATGATGGAACAAAACAAAAGGATATTTGTTATCTGTGGGTTAAATAACTACATACTTGTGACTCCTAATTGAGGAGAACTAGAGGACCTCCTTTCCCTTGCTGTTTAAGTTCCATGCTATGGGCTTTGATGAGAACTAGAACCGTGTTTATTTATGTTGTGTCTTTAAACTTAGTTGAAAACTTACTATAATATAGTTTAGCACAGATATAAAATACGCCTTTAATTTGGTTTTGCAAGTTTATTATAGCAGGTGATGGTACCACAGGAATTATAGCTCTCTCTGCCAGGTGGATTTGCTAAATAGAGTTGTTTGAAGAGCTCAGTGTTATCCTGTTGCAGGCTTCTTGGAAGAATATTTCTTCTCTTTAGCTAAGTAGCATATTTCATACTATTATCACTGCGCATTAAAACTGTGAATTATTTGGAACCCATTTAAGCAATCCATTTGAGATTTCATTACCTTGCACATAACTGAAGAATTGTGTTTGGGAGAGAGAGATCTCGTGTCATGTACTATATTTTATTACAGTTCTTATTACAGACTAGATCCAGTAATGATACAGAATTTAATCTGGAAGAGGATACCTGCATCTTTGTTTTGTATTGCCTTGCAATTAGTTGGCCTCATTCCTGAAAATCTTTTTGAGATTTTCTGTGGGCATTATTCTTGCTCTTCTGTGTATCATGTTGCTTATAACAGTTTAATCAAAATACCCTGTTATTTATTTCCTTTTCCACTGTAGTCTTAGCAGCCAGGATCTCAGAATTAATTCTGTGGTAAAAGTAATTTTTTTTGTTGCTTAATAGGTAATCCTGTAATAGTAAACATTCTCACAGAAAGCTAATTGGAAGAAGTCATCTCCTGAATGAGACTAAGAAAGGTGCTTTAGTTGTTAGGGTTTGATACAGCGAGGTGATAATGTTTACTTCTATTTTCCAGTAGATCTTGTATGAGGGTAGAGGGTGGGAGCGGAGCGGGGATGTGTCTCATGAAGGACCGTGGGACACAGAGGACAACCATGTGGGATTGGTACACAGCGCTTCTGGACCACATTGTCCAGCTCACAGTACAAGGACGCTCTGATTAATTCCCAAATGTTCCTTCCCCTGATTTGCAGCTTTGTTAAACTGCATCTCAAATATCTTGTGTGTCTTCCATACCCAGCGACCTTTCAGTCCCAAAAGGGGCTCCAGGAAAGCTGGGGAGGGACTCGTGATCAGGGAGGGGAGCCATAGGCTGAGGGGGAAGGGTTTGACACTGAAAGAGGGGAGATGGAGATGAGATCTGGGAAAGCAATTCTTTGCTGTGAGGGTGGTGAGACCCTGGCCCAGGTTGCCCAGAGAAGCTGTGGCTGCCCCATCCCTGGACGGAGCTTTGAGCACCCTGGTCTGGTGGGAGGTGTCCCTGCCTAGGGCAGGGGGTGGGACTGGGTGGGCTTTAAGGTCCCTTCCAACCCAAACCCTTCTGTGATTCTACTTGGGACAATATTGAGGGAACCACATTGCTTCTGCCTGTTGCTCTGCTGGGATGCCTTGGAGAACAGTTTCGGATCAGGAAGTTGTACCTCATATTGAATAATTTGGGTTTTTTTGGTACTAGATCTAAGTAAAATGTGTTGCTTTTTGTTCAGTACTATGTGTTCTGATGGGTGTATTTATCAATTAAAATATTACATAACAGTAGCTTGACTTGACGAGGTTAAGGCCAGCTTAATGAAATTCAGAACTAAATCTTCATGTTTCATGATGGTCTGTATTTGAGTTGATTGCCCATGAAAGCTGTGTGACAAGTGCTACAAATTTAGATATGAAAAAGCGCATGACTAACCAGGCATGGAAGGCACGGGAGATTTTCTTATTTTGTTTTCCATTTCAAGTTTCTGTAGTTCTCTTGCATCTTACTTGGGCTCTGCTGTCATGTCTCCTAATATAGATAGAAAAATCTTGAAGAAAAATGAGAAAAAATGTAATTAAAATGCTATATGATCTTCAGAGGTGCTTTTTCACATTATCTGATTAACCAGTAATGTATTGGAGATGTAGCTATTTGGGATTAATCATCCTAGATGTTCTAGCTGAAAATGCATTGTAAAAGAGGAAAAAAGCAAAACCAGAAAATCCTTCTGTATTCTCTATGTTTACTTTTTAATGTGTTTTCTTAATATTAATTTTCTCCATGTTAATTTTTCCACAGAAATCTGGGATGGATGGGTTTTCGTAACAGTTTATGTAAAAGACAGTAGCATAATTGCAGTCTGAAACTGGTTCTGATATCATTAGTTTAAGCTTCACTTCCACAGACTTACATGGCAAGAAATGTAGGTCCTGAATTTCTCTTTTTCTCTCTTCTCTTCTCTTCTCTTCTCTTCTCTTCTCTTCTCTTCTCTTCTCTTCTCTTCTCTTCTCTTCTCTTCTCTTCTCTTCTCTTCTCTTCTCTTCTCTTCTCTTCTCTTCTCTTCTCTCTTCTTTTTTCTTCTTTTTTTTCTTCTTTTTTTCTTCTTTTTTTTCTCCCCCCTAAATGCCCTGCCCAGAAATGGATTGTGTGTTTTATTTGTCAGTTCTATGTCCTGATCTGCACTGAGGAGAAAGAGTTCATGTATCAATAATACGCAAACAAAGAGATGTTTGTGGTGTGCAATTTGGGTGCATAATTAGCATGTAAATCACAAGGACAATTTCTGCTTCTGCTCAAGACCTAAATCTTTTGCCTTTTTAATGTAGAGAAGAAATCCTATAAACAGACATGATCAACTTATGTTTGGCTGCTGCACTTGGAGATATGTTAGAAAACTGGAGTTTTGGAGTTCTATTTTATCCATGTAAAACAAAATTCCTTGTCTTGTCATCTTCTGTGTATTTCATTATTACATTTTCTCGGTGGAATGATTTATAATAAAATTAAATAAAAGAACAGTGCAGTTCTTCATGTTGAAAGCTACAAAGAAGAATAGTGTTTTGGATTACTTCCTGTGCTTTATGTAAAAATACATGGTCCCAGCAGATCTAGATTTTCACCTGGGGGAAAAATGTTGGTAAACATAAGGAAAATAAGAACAGCAAATGCTGAATTATATCGCACAAGGTTATTGTGCAGAGTGAACTGTTTAAAAAATATTGAAACCTGTATTTGCAGATGAAAACAAACATCAAAGGAGCATATGATATTTTTTTATCTTTCCTGGTGATTATTTCTGTGGCTGTAGGTTTTAATTGCCTTGTGAAGACTGTGTTTGGAGCCTGTCTCACAGAGGTGTGTGCACACACCTTGTACGCCTGAGACGCATCCTCTAGCAGTGGTTTAATATCATTGTGCAACTTAAAATAACATTTCTATTCCTTTATTAAACATCTATTTTCACATTCTAAACAGTTAAAAAAAAAAATCAGAGCAAATGTTACCTACAGCAAATGTTACCTCTATGGTGTATGAATGATGTGTGGGATCCATTTTAAAAATCTTTGTCTTGATCCACTGATTTGCTTTAATTTTGATTTGACAACATGGAAAACTCCAGAGTTACTCATGAAGTAAATAGTGAGAAAGGTAATAGGCCTGTGGAAGAGCTGAATAAATGAGCAAGGCCTTGAGAATACCTGATTATTTGAAAATTTCGTGTGCTTGGAGGAATTTTCTTTTTCCAATAATTTTTCTGTGAGTGAAAAAGTCTTGAATTGGTAAAATATTGTACTATTAAAAGCTTCCCTCAAAGGCTTATAAGCGTGAACAGTTTTAATGTGAGGGATGAACAGAAGGACGACTTCTCCACAAACTATAAATCAGGTTCAGTTATTTTTCAACTTCAAAAATGATTGGGGAAAAAAAAGGGGATTTGTTCCTGATGATATTTTTCACTGGATTTCACATTATTATATTTTATTGTATTACGCTGTTTTTACTCCCTTATGCAATTTTACTCTATTGCACTGTTTCACTATAATAAAGCTGAATTAAGGTTACTGCCCCTGGATTTTTGATGCCATTTGTGGGGTGTTGGTGTGTGCTGAGCTCCCACGGGACCTGGTGCGTGAGGAGCAGCCCCAGGACATGGGTACACAGCTAGATGCATCCAAATAACAACACCCACACAATTAAAGGCAGCACTTGTAGCTGAGTGTTGCCTTAATTAAATCTGTTCTCGTTCAGACTATCAGCTATTTTTGTTCTGTGTTGTCATTTCTTTAACTTTCTCTCTGCCACCTCCCTGCCCCAGGCTACGGCAATATTAAGACGCGCTCTCCCTGCAGTCCGTGTGTCCCTGTAAATATTTAGGTCTACCTTATTTTTTCATCTCTGACTTTACAGGCCCTCATACATCACTCCCATTATCACTCTCCTGTCATCTCTCCCTCTTTTTTCACTTTTTCATATATTGCTGATGGTGTTACTGGTTTCCTGAGGCTTTTTCTGCTGTTATTCTGTGCTGAAAATGGCAATGGGCGTTTTGTGCTAAACCCTGATTGCATGCAGCTGTGTATTTCCCGGCAGTCCTTGCTCCATGGGTGCATTTTCAGTACGTATTTCTGATTTTTATGCCTTTTAGACAACAGATTATCCAGTGTAGGATCCTTTTCTAGTACTTGGATGTCCTCTGTTTATCTGCATGCAGAAATAGTTATTCCAAAAGCATTTATATATCTGGATTTATATATATATTTATATATATTTATATAGTCTGTTCCTAAGACTTCCCGCTGATGGGAATCCGGGATATAAACCCCCATAGTCCAACAGTCCCAAGTTTCACAGAGGCGGTGGGTCACTTGTACAACAGTTTAATAAAACATTGGCAGCAGTTTGAGCACATGAATTCGTACCTTTTACGTTTGGTATTTTACAGTTGGCTGTGATATAGTAACTTATCCTTAAAAAAGTAGTCTCAAGCTCCATCTTTCTTTATATTTTTATACAACAGGCATACATAGTTGGGAATTACCCCAATTTTTGGAGTCTGTTTGTCTTGTACATGTTTAGTATATCCATTTATATTTTTCTTACAGGAATTTTCCAGCGGTTTAAATACTGCCTTTTGTAGTACCTATATTTACAAAATATCAACAGAGGTCTATATTTATCTAAAATGTGTGTATATTTGAAAATGGCTTAAACTGTTCTCTTCAGATAATCTTGTTTATAAATAGCTGCTAAACATATATATATGGCAGATTGATAATTGTTCATTAAATACAGAACATGAATGTTTGATCAGACAGAGAAAATTACTACTTTGGATACCCAGGCTAAAGGAAACAAGAACTTACTAACTTAAAGAAAAAAATGTGGAATTATGTGTAGAGGCCACGTGTATTTTGTGAAAAGTGGACATACTTTTGTTAGAGAATGGCTTTTTTTGTGCCTTTTTTTTTTCTTTTAATATATCTCTGGCATTCCTGTGATTTAGCATAGTCTAAAGCTTTCAGAGTACGTTAAAATATATAGACTCACACCTGTTGAATATCTTGTAAGTAATTTTTAATTGGCTGTTATCTATATAAACATTTAAAATTTATAGACATCACTTTGTTTTCTATCTAAATCCTTTTGTGGCATAAACTGGTCATGCTTAGCAGAAAATAAAGCTTCTAGCTGCTGAGTCAATGCACATTTGGCTTCCCTCAGCCAGTGTCTCTTGCCTTCCCTGTCCTGCCCGAAGGCATCAGGAAGGGCGCTATGGGGTGTGAAGGTCCTTTTGGGAGCGATGGGATTTGGGAGGGTCAGAGGTGACTCTCATTTTCATGAACCTACATGAAAAACCAGGCAAGGCAGGGCCAGACACCTGAGTGTCCTTGCTGGAGACAGGGTATGTGGTGGAACTGGGTATTGTGTAGGCACTCTGATGGCTGGAAGAAAGATAGAAGGTTTTGTATAAATCAAGAGAAATTGCTCCAAATATCTTCATTTATTCTTACGAGGTATTTGAGCGATGCACAAAGAATTGGTGCTGTGGGTAGGAGCAATCCTGTTGTCATCACTGTACAGATGAAAAAATGGAATAAATCTATGGTGATGGAAGGAATTGAACTAAACGTCTTCTTTCTGTGGTTTTCCTGTTATTGAGGATCCTTCTCAATAATCCAATAGGTGAGCACCAGGAATTGTGAATAGAGGTATAACATGGGATTGACATTGTAACCTGCTCTGAATAATAACATGAAACCATACAGGGAATTAACTGTTTTAACACTTCGTGTTAATCAGGCAGCATGTCTACATTTAATAGGTCAAGTCGCAACTCAGAAAACTCAGAAGTTGAATTAACCCGTCAAATTTTTCCGACATTATGGGTTGTTATACTTGACCTAATCTCTCTTTGGCCCCTGGTCTTCATTTTTCAGAAGTGTTTCTCAAGAGTGAAACCTTTCTTTTTACTTTCTTGATATAATACATTAAACCACACCATTATTTTTTTTCTCGTAGGGTGCTTTGAGTGCTGCATCAAATGCCTGGGAGGGATTCCCTACGCGTCTTTGATTGCCACCATCCTGCTCTACGCCGGAGTCGCGCTGTTCTGCGGATGTGGACATGAAGCCCTTTCAGGCACCGTCAACATTCTGCAAACCTACTTTGAGATGACGAGAGCTGCAGGAGATGTTATTGATGTCTTTACCATGTAAGTTACCAGTTTCTTTTAATTCGTTCCTTTTAAAACTTCTGAAACTACAGGGGGTATAAAATTGACTCAAGAAACTGTGTTATAATAAAAATCATAGAAAGAAAGATTTGGATAAGCTCAGCTTATGAAGTTTTGGCAGAGCTGATAATTTTACTATTTACAAGCAATTTTTAATACTATTAAATATCCCATAGTTAATTTAATTTATTATTAAACATTGCTTCAGTAATATTGATGAAACTGTTCCATACATGCTTGCTTTTGTCCTTTTTATCCTGTGATCATTTCTTTGCTGAAATGTTTTAAAAAAAATAAAGAAATAAAATCTCGATAGTCTAAATAGATAAATCAGGAGTGTGCGACAGAAACAGACTAGTTCTGGGGATAAATGCAATAGAGCAGTAACTGATGAGTTGTGCAGAACCCTGAGACTTGAAATATCAGAAATCGACTGCCTCTGGTTTTTCTAGAATTCCTCTGTTTTGAAGGTTTTATGCTTTGCTACTCCTGAATACCTATTTCTGGAAGGCCTTCATGTTGTTTGGTTTTATTCTTGGTTTTCTTAGATATTTGAATTCCTAGTTCTTATCCGACTGCTCATGGTTATAACTAAAGCCGAAGAATCCTATCCTCAGATTTGTAAGTCTGTTCTTTCATGAACGTTTCTTGGAGAAGTGAAGTGATTTGATCACCCAACAAAACATTGGCCTCATGATGGACACTTCCATGATATTGGCAGCTCGGTGCTTAGCAGCGGTCAAAAAGCAAGCCCAGGTACCAGGAGCTACTGGGAAAATCACAGAGAAACAGAACGTGCTTATGCCACTGTATAAATCCATCTTTCATCCATATCATTAATACTGTGTCCAATATTGGTGCCCCAAAGGCAGCAAAAAAGGATGATTAGAGACATAGAACAGAGCCTATACGGTTAAAAATTGAGTAGAGTAGGACTCTGCAATCCAGAAAGAGAGTGGTTAAGAGCCAGAGGTCTGTAAAGTCACAGTTATGAATGAGGTGCACAAGGTCTTTCTCTCCCAGTACAAGAAGTTTGAGGTATCAGAGGCCAGGTGGGGCCCAGGTTCAGAAGAAACAAGGGACGGTTCTTCAGCTGTTGTGTAGCAGACCTGAGAAGCTGGGTCCATATTGTGGGTGCCAAAAGCTTATACGGGCTCAAGGGAAGACTGGGTAATCTTGGGAAACAGATCCATTGCTGGTTTCTAATGGCAAACAGACTTACTCAACTCAGGAAGTCCCAGCGGCCAGGCTAGCAATGGGGGTTATCCTATTGACTTGCTTGTTCTTACTTTTTTAGATTCATTTTTTGAGATAGGAAAATGGACAATATATATATTTGATGTGACCTGGTACCACTGCTTTCATGATAGCTAGAAACAGGATCTTAAATCTCTTTAACTCGTGCAGTGCTATATTACCAGCATCTTTTCCAAAGCTTCTCTGTGAACTTTAGCTCTGTTGTTTCTGGAATTAGTAGCCAGAAGGGAGAATGTACCAAACTAGTCTGTCACTGCTGTGCCGTATCCAAATTTCTCCTTTGGACTGAGGAATTTAGATTTTCTTGTATAATAATACAATGGTTGATGGGAAGTATGTGGCTTCTGCTTTGCCTTTTTTGGCTTGTCATTTAAAATAATGGGTCTGCCTTGCCTTGGTGGCTGAGGTTCATTGTCATCCTGAATGAGCGTTCGGTCATTTTATTAGGCTCTAACTTATTTTATTAGTCCCCAGGAAGCCATTAGTGCAGAACAGCCACAAATCGATGCTTTCTCTTCGTAGCAAGTTTTCCAGCTTCCCTCTGTCAAATACTTAAGTGAAAATATCAGTCAGGAGCCATAGTTCAAATGCATAGAACTCACTGGAAATGATTAAGGAACTGTAAAGGTGATTTTTTTGTTGTTTTTTGTTTGTTTGTTTGTTTGTTTGTTTTTCTTGGTATTTAATTGTTTGCCTTAGCTGGTAGCTTTTTGGTTTGTTTGTTTGTTCTTTACTTAAAGATATACAAAGCCCGGTTCTTTTTTGATTTTCTGAATGACAGACTGAGAGAGCTGGGGTTGTTCAGCCTGGAGAAGAGAAGGCTCCGGGGAGACCTTATAACAGCCTATCAATACCTGAAGGGAGCCTACAGAAGAGCTGAAGAGGGACTCTTTGTCAGGAAGAGTGGTGACAGGACAAGGGGCAATGGTTTTAAATTGGAAGAGAAGAGATTTAGATTAGATATAAGGAAGAAATTCTTTACAGTGAGGGTGGTGAGGCACTGGAACAGGTTGCCCAGGGAAGTTGTGGCTGCCCCATCCCTGAAAGTGTTCAAGGCCAGGCTGGATGGGGCTTTGAGCAACCTGCTCTAGTGAGAGGTGTCCCTGCCCAGGGCAGGGGGGTTGGAACTAGATGATCTTTAAGGTCCTTTCCAACTCTAGCCATTCTATGATTCTATGATTCTATGAATCAAAATTTCAATTTATTCAGTTGCGAAAGATGTCTCTAAAGTTATGTCTTAAAGGGAGGAGGAGCAAATATTTTGACTAAAAGCAAATGAGCTGTTGCTTTTAACTGCATAAACTGTGTGATTCCCAAAGAAATTTGGACACGTTAATTTTCTACCTGCTCAAGTAGATATTAGTTTGCTTTTAAAAATAATTTTGTAAGGAGAAAAAATGCTTGATATTTTGTCACAACTATTAATCAACAGTTGCCAGTATGAAAGCCCAATGTAATTATATTGCTTTGAAAGGCCAAAAAGCAGAAAGAAAAAATATTTTTGTAGAAAAAAAAATATAGTTCAGTGCCTACATTCTTAAAACTATACATATTGAAATGGAAATAAAACCTAGATGTTTGTTCTGATTAGAAGTAATAAACATTAAGAAAAATAAATCCAGCAGTGTACCCTACTAAATTATACTTGTTTTAAGGCGATTTGAGACATTTTGGCTCTTTAATGCTTCTAGTGGTGTGAAGTGCCTCAGACTGACCTGGAGTCCATCCTTCTGTGATAAACGTGCGAGGCAGGTGCTGCAGTGAAGTGTGTTAGATTCAGTTTCATCACACTTACGGTTTCTGCCTGTATTTTTATTAGCACAGTGGATTTCAAATGTCGTTCAGCATAAAAATCAAGCCCTGTCTGAGAGCTACTTATGCGGGTGGTAAGAGATAAGGGCTTTTTCAACCGTGCCCGCGACTCTGGTTGTTCTGAACTCAAATAACACGACTCACCAGCCAGCCTGTATCTTTCATCTTTGCCAATACAGCTGCTCATTGAGATTTAAAAGCAGCAGCAGACCCCCGTAGAGAAAGTAGAAATAAGGGGATAAACAAGATCTAAAACACTTTTTAAGTACCTAAAATAAAAGCCAAAGTACCTAAATGCAACAAAGCCATTCAGAAATGTCCGTATCAATGTCCCTGAGGGCGCCAACAGCCCTGCCTGTCCCTGCCTGGCCTCCCCTCAACCTGCCCATGGTCCAGGATGCCCCAGTTCAGCCCAGCTTGGGTCTTTCAGTCCCTCATCATGGACTCACTGGGTCACGGGGCTGGGGCTGCCCTGATGGGGTGCTGGAATGGGTCCCGGCTGCCCAATGGGGAGCCTTCATCCAACGTGGTGGGGGGAGATGAATTAATTCAGAACCTGCAATTGGCCTCCAAGTCCCCTTGGAGGGCTCTGCCCTTGGGGGTTCAGCCAAGAGGATCAGCCCCATGGAATGGAAGAGGTGGTCCAAGCGCTGGTCCTGCGGAGTGGACGTGGTCCCTCCTTCCAGCTCCCCAGACTCTTATCTGGGGTCAAATAATATTTACTAGCTGCAGTGCATATCTGCTTTGTAAATACTAATTAGTAAATATTTATAATTTTAAAAATGAAGAGCAATTCTTGCATCTGGTCTTAAAAATCCTTAAATGGCAGGCAGTTAAATTGATTTTCTCAAATTTATTATTTTCTTTCTGTTAAAATATGGAATGATCATTGGTCAATAATTCTGAGGTATTGGAGACATCCTGGAGAGATGCTGGGTTGGGTAGATATTATGCTTTTATAGCAAAGGTTTACTGTAAAGAATGCTCTTCTGCTTGCTCATTTTGAGGGGGAAAAACCCAAAAAACTTGGCCCGCAATAGGGTGCTAAAGACAATAGTTTCTAAAAAGTAACAACAATTATTTTTTTTTTTTTAGAAGGATTTTGTCTCAAAATACTGTATTACAGCCCGACTTGAATTTCTTCAGGCGGAAAAGGTGAAAGATGTACTCTAAAGTCTTGGAAACTTAAATAAATCAAATATATCCAAATTAGTGAGAACACATACTGTACAGCCAGGTATTCCTGCTGGAGAGAACATGTCTTCAAAAACCACAAAGGTGGATGAGGTGGACTCTTCTCTCTTTACGCAGTCATTGCTAAATCCATGAACCTTTAATAAATTGGATGGTTCTAAAAAACATTTGGAATTATCAATGAGTGACCTTTTCATTGGGACTAACAGCTAATGGTAATGTTTTCTGAATCAGTTTTGAGAAACTTCATCCCCTCTAGTCCCAAACTTCTTCACTATCACCGTTATCATTGCTCTAACTGCTCTTTTCCCCCAAGTGAAGAAATGCCTGTTTGGGAATTTAATGAAGAGAAGTCATAAACTGTTGTCTGGGGTGGCAAGACACCGGCCCAGGTTGCCCAGAGAAACTGTGGCTGCCCCGTACCCGAAAACATTCCACGTCACGTTGGATGAGGCTCTGAGAAACCTGGTCTAGTTGAAGATGTCCCTGCCCATGGCAGGTGGGTTGGACTAGATGACCTTTAAAGGTCCCTTCCAACCCAAACCATTGTGTGTTTCTATGAAATCAGCAGCACGAGGTAAGTTTGGTGTATTTCCCAACAGCGCCTTTTCACAGTTTCTTCTCTTTAGTATGCTAGGGCAGTTAGTGCCATCTGTCACGTTTGTGATATATAGGCCACGAAACAAGGGAATCACGCTCTTACAGTGGAAAATGAAGAAATCTTCCCAGTAAAAACATTAACAACATTTTCCTACCACCGTCAGAGCTAATTCAGGTCGTTGTAAATTCACTTCCTTTTAGACGTGTGAAAACAAATAGTAAACTAAATGAAGTTACAATCTGCAAATTTGTTGTCACTGTCTACTCTGTTGGAAGTGCCTCAGACGCTCTACTGGAGCCACCTTCTTACAGCTGAAAATTTCCTTCCTTTTGATATTCTACAGACAATCTGCTCCCTGGGTGTTTTTGAGAGGTAAGCACTGAAGATGAGGTTCGGAGTTGAGCGGAGGAGTCGTATGGTTTCATATACACTAGAAAGCAGTTTTTTTCACTGAACCCAGTGGTAAAAAGACTTGTAATTTGGCTAGTGAAAGTTCTCACTAATAGCCCCCTTTGAGCTTTTGTACCTGGATTCTGACCCTGCATAGAAGAATGAAGTTATCCCTGCAGGAAGACCTGACTTTGGCCCACGTCTCCTTCTGTATTATAATTTGACAAGAACTACCAGAGAGAGCACAATATCATCGAAGATGGTCAAGGTCAAGTTGGATGGGGCTTGGAGCAACCTGGTCTGGTGGGAGGTGTCCCTGCCCAGGGCAGGGGGTGGCACTGGATGGTTTTTAAAGGTCCCTTCCAACCCAAACCATTCTATGAAGGATGCTATGAAGGATTCTATGAAGGATTTCATTTTTAAAAAATGCAGTTTACTTAAGGAGAAGAGTTTCTATTTCATTGGAATGGTTCAGTCACACAGAAAAAGTAAAACTGGACAAATACAGCACATTAAAGATTAGATGCAGAGCACAGCATTTTAGATCTGGTTTCACTCAGTAGATGGACCAAATCTGACAATAGGTGCCAGCACCGGAGAACATGACCTTTGCAAGATTATACACTGCTGAAAACTCACATTTCTGACCTTCTCAGCTGTATTGTGTAGCCCTAGTGTTATGTATTCTGAGAAAAGCAAAAACAGTAAGAATATATGTAACGAAAATTTAGGATTTGGGAGATAACTGCAAAATTGTGGTCCTCCTTTCATGAAATAATTCAATAAGGAAATTCCTAGCAGTGCATGTGAATAACAGCAGAATGATCTTATGTAAAGATTTTTTTTTTGGTCTTCATCTGTGCAGATACAGGCCACTACTTTTAGGCAGAAAGCTGTATTATTTATTACTGCATTAATCAGCTCTCTTGGTTGTCTGGAATTTTAGGTTGGCCATAATCAGTGCGTGCCTGTGACCTGAAGCGTTTGCAGTAGACCTTCCTCAGCGGTCAGTTAATCTGTGTAGGAAATATAATTTTCTCTTTTAAGTGCCTTTATTTCCTTATTGTCTTAGTTAATAAACACATGAAAAGGAAAGCATATATTCCTATGGAATTGTCCCGGTTTGAAGTAAAACCGAACCAATTTTCTGTTCTGTAACTTTACATCCTAGCTCGGCCTCCTCTAACTGAAATTAACAGCATATTGTGGAGAAAACTGCTCGTTCTCAGAATGATGAGCCCAATGTTTGTGCTCCGTGCCAAGGGATGGTGAGCAGGGAGGCACTTGCTTATCCTTACTGCTGTAACAACCAAGGGCAGCCAATTTCGTTATTTGCCCCCTTAGAGGGTCGGAAACGGAAAAAACGTAGAGGGGTCACATCAGTGGGGAGGAGTGGACAGGAGAGGTGACCCAAACCTGACCAACTGGGGTATTCCATCCCGTCTGCCCCATGCTCAGTATAAAAGCTGAGGGATCAAAGGGTCAGCCCCCTTCCTGCGATGGCCGACGTCCAGAGAGGACTCTGTCTGTTCATCTGCCTTTGATCCCGATCCGTGTGTTCCTGACTCCAGAGCTGGAATCCAGTTCCCATCCGTCGCTGACTCCAGTCTGGGACTTCCCCAGTGCCTGCCGGTGACGTGACTGTCATCCTGGGAGCTCGATACGGTTTTGTATATATTGTATCTATTTCATTATTTTCTTCTTTATTTTTATTTTAATATTAATTCTTCATTAAAGTAGTTTAGTTCGTTCTAAACTTCTGAATCTCCTTATCTCTTTCTCCTCCTCTCTCTTCTTTTTTTGGGGGGAGAAGGGAGGGGGGAAGGGCCATCTGTCGGTCTGGTTTTGGTAAATTAGGCCAAAACCATGACAGGACTATACGTATTGCTGAATCTTGCTTCGGGTGCCGTGCAAAGCTAAGATAACTGGCCTTTCCCCAGGAGATCCGAAAAGGGTAAAATTAACTATTACCATCCCAGTCTGGAGTTTTAGCATCGAGTTACCAGTCTTACGCCATCAGTATTTACTCTGTGTGATTCCAAGTTCACATTTGTAATAATGAAATACTTACTAATCCTGTGATATGCTTTTGGCACATCTTTTTGCTCTTTATTGCTACGGAAAGTTGCTGGGAATTCAGTATCCATAGTGCACAACACCATCCCATAACTGCCAGAAATCTGCATGTTTCTGTGCACTATTTCCGATATTTTTTTTGGCTGCCTTCAGGAAAAGAGGGATCCAGATTTCTTCTCTAATTAGCATCTTCAAAAATGTTTCTAAGAAAGTAGTCTTGCCTAGAGGTGAGCAGACAGAACAAGCCTAGATTATCAGAAACAACTCCTAGTAAGCGGCCTCATCCATGCCGCATACTCAGAATTTTGTGGTTTGGACTCAAACATTTCATGATTATTTAATGTCTTATGCTGAATCCTTTCCTTTTCCAAAAAAGTGACAAGATTCGCAGGGCAGAAATGGGGTTTTCACTGTTCTTGCTCCTCTTCCATTGGCTTGGGAATTCTCTACTGCTTTGAGAGGTGCTCCATGAAATCTCGACTCAACTGTCTCATTCCTAGGAAGGAAGCAACCATCAGACTTTTTGAGGATGATGATTTAGGGTTGTGTTCTGCATACTTATAGAGAATTGCATGCCACAAATCAATCTGCTAAAATCAGTGGGATCTTATGTCACATCACCTGCTCGTCAGACAATAACAAAATCTGGCCCTTGCAGAATGTGAGTGTTATAGTGTGATGACTTGTTCTTTGTATAATTTATATAATTGAGCAAATGATCTATATGATTCCATACAAAATTTCTTCCAGAAGTACAGAATCATAAGAATTCTGATTTTAGAATTGTCAGAGTTGGAAGGGACCTCTAGAGATCACCTAGTCCAACTCCCCTGCTGAAGCAGGATTGCCCAGAGCACATCACTCAGGGTTACATCAAGGCGGCTCTTGAAAATCTCCAGAGAAGGGGACTCCACGACCTCCCCGGGCAGGCCTTTTTATTATTAATTTCTTTTTATTATGTTTTATTTCTACTTTAATAAAAAATACTTTTAGGTCCTTGTTGCTCTTATCCTTTTTCTTCTGTTAATCCTTTTCTCCTTTTATCATTTCCTGACAAACATTAATTGAGCATTCTGTACTCCAATTTTCTTTTCTTTCCACCTGAAATGTAGAAGTTTAGACTCTGTATTAACGTAATCTCAGAAAAATCCCCCATGGACCTGTGCTGACATTTTCTTCCTCGTTTCATTTTTCTCTTCTCCACAGTGAGGATATTTCAATATCTTTTACCTCATTTATGTCGCTAGCTGGAGATTTTTGGTCTTACTTTGCAGGTAGTGCATGATTATTAATAAATCCTTCTTTCTCCCTGTGGGCTGTATGTTTTCCTTCTGAAGTTTGCCTTTGCTTGTCTATTCCCTACGCTTCGTGGTACCAACATCTTTGCACAAACTTCTTAAGTGTATGATATCATGAACTTACACCAAGAAAACTGTTCCCAGCTGGTTTGCAGGAAACCAACACCTCTTTTAAAAAATTCCATGGGGCATGGCTTCTGCATACACTAAACAAACCCTCCGGCTTGAAAACATCCCTTTATGTCTTGTCTCTCTTCAAAAAAACACATTTTTGAAGCTGTTTCTGCGAGTTGGAGGTAGCTGGAGGGGGCAGGCTGCGATCTCAGCCTCTTAACAGCCTCTTGGGATCAGTCCTGTGGAGGGCAAGAGGATCAGCATGGAGGCCAAGACTGATTTTTTTGCAGAGTAATTTGGAGATTATCGTGCATTCTAGATGTGAACATCAACTCCTCAAAGTCCCTTGTGATTGAAAAAAATAAATTCATGGAAAAAAACCCCACCCACCCCCAAAAGGCAAAACTAACCTACCCCAATGGCAGTGATTACATGTATTTCTCATCTTTCTAAATTGTCTATGCCAGCTATTAAAAAAAAAAAAAAAAAAGCTATTTTTAATTAGGAATTGTACTATGATAATCTAACAAATTTTTTAGTACTTTGATAGCTTTGGTATTTTATTTTCTTTATTGTGGTTTTTTAGCTTGGAAATAGGTATAATTGCGTGGATCTACTTGCATTCAGAGAGTATAGGTACAGTTCGCTGGCAATTATGTGCTATTCAGGACCTGTAGTATCTGAATGTCATTATCTGTATTTGGAGAAGTTATGTTATAAATTCGGGAAAAGAAATGTGAAGATGATCCATAAATGCTGGAAAACTAGTTCCACAGTAATACCTAGTGCCCTGGTGGGCGAGGCCAACCAAAGCCTCTGTAACAGTAGGCTTATATCTCTTTTCAGGCTGAAGTGTAGACATACATTATTTGAATAAAAAGCTTTTCTGGACAGCGTGAGAATCATGTGTCACAGGGCAAACTAATGTGGGTTATTTTGTTGCTACTAATTGCAAATAAATGTCTGCAATGTATTCCTATATTAACCAAATTAAAGGAAAATATCCCGAGCTAGTATGTAGATTGTTCCAAAGCAATATTAAGTAATTTTGATAGAAAAATATATATTTGGGTGCATTAGCTGAGGGCCAGCCTTCAACATTGAGGGTAGAAAGTGTACCATGATTAGACTGAATAGTGTAAATCCTTCGGGGTTTCTACAATTTGCATTTCCTTCTAGGACACACAGTAAAATATAAAGGGTCAATGTTAAGTTCTTGACTTATCTGTTGGGGTAGTAAATCCATTTATTATGGTGGGGCAGTACTGATTTATTCCAGTGAAGCAACTGGTTCCTCAAGCTCAATATATTATTATTTCTAGACAGAGTTAACAGAAGATAATTATGAATATTGAAATACTTTAGAAACAGGATGTAAGAATTGTGAGCTCAGTTGATTGAAGGAGTCTCAACAACAAAAAAATAACCAATTTGTTATAACACACTTTTTGAAAAAGCCTGCCAAATGTACACATGACCATTCAACAATTAATCTTTTCCCTTGATGATTATTTATTTTATTTTTTAATCCTTGAATTTGCCAAAGCACCATGAAAATACACAGCAGGAAATCTGCAACGTCGATCTGACTCCCTGAGAATGTTTTCCCTCCCCTCTGACTTGTCTCTGCTGGAATAGTCTGCTCCGTACTCAGCGACAACCTGTTCCTTGAGATGTTACCATCGATGGCTTCCATCAGTACCTTCTGTCAGAGGAAGAAAGTGTTTTCTCTAGAGCTATTTTAATATTCATCTTGTCGGATAGAATCCAGACTCAGATTAATGAATTAGGAAGTTGGCTTAATATGAAATAATTAATGACCCAGCAGCAGGAAAGGAACTAAAAATTGAAAGATCAGCCTGATTTAAATCACAAATTGAAACCAGTGATGTTTGGAAATCAGATCTGGAACCCCTGGAGCCTCTACAAGATTAGGGCAGTATGCTAAATGTGCCTTAGATTATTCTGTAGAAAAAAAAAAAAAGGGCTTTTACTAGTTTCAAGATGTTTTTCACAATTTATATTTAGATAATCATTTGGCTTATTCTGCCTGGCAACCCAGGTTAACCTGATTGTCCTTTTCTTTTGTCCTTACCCTCCTCGCCCGCTGGCTCCCATTCATCCTTCCCTTCTCCCACCCTGCTTGCTCTCCTGCTCTGTCTGCAGTGTTTGAGACTTTGCTGAGACACAGATGGCAATTAATCTCCCGGAGTTCACCCACAGAGAATCAAGTCTTTATTTTAAAGAGAGGCAACCTCCCTTATTTTATTATCTATTCTAATTTATACCTATATTTTATTATCTATTATGCCTATATTTTATTATCTATTCTAATTTCATTGGAAAAATCAAAGTTTATGTGAAATTTATTAGATGCTGCAGAATAATTTAATACCAACACTATCTGCAAAGCTATATGTATATAAAATGTTACTGTTGTAATATGTTCTCTTTAAATACAGCACGCACTAAATGGAGTTATATTGCAGTACGATTCTATCTGACTTTTAAAGAGGTAGTCGAGTGATCGTTCCACAATTTTAATTTATATTTTTGCTCTTTGCATTCTACAAGATCCTTCCTCCTTGGAGTAAATCTGGCTGTTTCATCTCTTGTGGTCTGATCAGGAGAGGTTTTACTACTTCTCTCTGTAGAGGGTGTGTAAGGGAGAAATTGATTTCTATATTTGATTAGTGTATAGCTATATATATTTTTTTTCCTTGTAGAAGGCTTAAGTGAAAGTTATTCTTTTAGTTACACATAAGGCTGAGGAAAAAGTAGAGCTCTTTTAGTAAGCTTTTTGATAGAAGCGGCTCAGTGGGAGGCTCAGCACAGATGGTTTAAAGGGCTGTTGCAAGGGCTGAAATAGTCGCTGGACTTCCCAAAAACCCTTAATCTCTTTAGGGAAAGGAGAGCTTGTGATTTCTCCAGCACCAAGCACGCTGGGGTCTGTGGGGAGATGCCGCTGGCAGAGCTCCCAGGCTTCGGCCGCTGATGGAGGTCACCATTTTATAAGGTGTATAATATCAGAATTGGAAGAGATCCCAAAGTTTCTGTTTGCACGTTTCTTGTAAGTTTATTTTCATCAATAATGACTGGATAGGCTTATCATTTTCCTGTTAGAATAGTGTTACACTGGCTGAATTACTATAAAATTAGGGGAATGGGATTTTTGCAATGAATCAGCACCTATATTTATTAAAATAAATTGCATCTTTGCATGATCTAATAGTGCCTATAGGGTTAAATTTGTTTTGCCCCTGTGAATAGTGCATGTATTTATTCCATACAGATATACAGGTCCCTTCCAACCCAAACCATTCTATGATTCTGTGATTCTATATCAACTTACCCAAGTTTTCACTCGAGCATGAAAGAAAAAGTGCCGTAGAGGAAGCTGAGAGGGCTTTGTTATTGGAATGCCAGAGAAAATCATCTCCTGTCTCATTCCCAGAACTCTTCAGTTATTGCCCGCTGAAAAATGCTCCAATAGGTGCCAAGAACATTCATTTGTTATACTTCTCCCACCCCCAATCAGGTCATAAGTTTAATTGTGTTTTTATAAGACTAATGCAAACTTAAGGTACGTTCAGTGAAGTTGTAGGCACAGTCATTCATCTGAAATATCACCCATAAACAGGAATCTGACTTTGACTCTTTTGAAAACCACCCAAACTCAAAGATATTTAAATGGGGGTTTGAGCTTTGTTATTGTGTTGTACACGTAAAACATGCGTTGATAGTTGTCTTTTGGGTGATGATGAAAATTGTGAACCTAAAGGAATGTTACTGTTAAATATTTCCTTTAATAGCAATAAAATTATTAATCTTTATGTCTTGAGAAATGTCCAGTTTGGGTAGTTGTTTGTTAGATGTCAAAAGTCATCTTGAATTTTCATCATTCAATGGGTCCCTGGTTTATTTTTTGTCTTACTTTTTTATGAACTGTTGCTGTCTTGACCTGGACAATAGGACTGGAACTTACTAACATCTTAAACCTGCTTATTACCATTTTCTGAAGAGTTACACAAGTCCTGCTGTGTCGTATGGATAAACTGGAATCTTACTGGGGCTGGTCTTTTAGAGAGGCCCAAGCAGGACTGGTTTGAAGTTAAGGGATCTCTCTTGATGGATTTATTATTGTGTCTGTTGGAGAATAAGTGGAAAAATGATAACAAGGAGAAGACAGCACAGACTGGCGTTACAGCTTGAGAACTACCTGTACATGTAGAAAGGTTTATTGAAATTGTGACAAAATACCTTTTCTATAACCTAAGTGCTGGATACAACATGTTACTCAGGAGATGTCTCAGATTCTTGTTTTCTTTTTTTTCTTTTTTTTTTTTTTTCCTTTGCCACTTTATATAGAGGAAAACTAAAATTTAAATTATCTGACTTTTAAATTATTCAGACAAACTGTTCTGTCTTACCTACACAAATCCATTTTTACATTTTATTAAATTAAATAACCCAGTGTTTCTTATATAAATACTCTTTTATTCCAAAATTCACTCCTCAGCTCACTCCAGTGCAGAAACTTTGAGGCTTAGTGGGTCTGATTATCTCACCCTAAAACTTCAGAGTCAGCTTTAAATATTTATGCAGATAAATAATTTTTTGCTGTTCCTTTACAGGATTGACATCTTCAAGTATGTGATATATGGTGTAGCAGCTGCTTTCTTTGTATATGGCATTTTGCTGATGGTGGAGGGATTCTTTACGACTGGTGCCATCAAGGATCTCTACGGGGATTTCAAAATCACCACTTGCGGCAGATGTGTCAGTGCCTGGGTAAGTGGTACTTATGATGATTTCAACGTGGTTTGTATATTCATAGTGCTTTGTGATGTTTATTTTTTGTTTCTTTAATGTTTTTTGATACTTCACTTTAGCGGTTCAAAATTATAGCAATAATTAGAGAACAATTTCTAACACTCTATTAGAGTGTTAGAGTGTTAGAAATGTTCTCTGTATTGGTTAATCTCTAAGAAACTCTTCCTGTTTAGGAGCAATTAATTCCACCAGTTGTTTGGGAAAGCTTCTCTCAGCAATGTAAGCTGTTGGGACAGGACTAAAAGTGTGTAATGCCTTCAGCGGTACTGGACAAGAACTATTTTTCTTACTAATATTTTCACTGTTATTTTAGAAATCTTGCCTGTTCCTCTTGGGACGAGCTGAGACCCATCATCAGCTTTTGTTTTGGTTTTAAATGGCAAACAGTCCGTTATTTACTCCTACCTTATCTCTGGTTTGGAGAGACCGTTCACTTATGACCCTGGGAAAGCTAGATTCAAACCAATTCTGATTTGTCCTGGGACTTAAATGGAGGTTGCTCATACTAAAATTGATGACTGTTTGAACTGGGTTTATTTTAAGATCTCACTTCAATATCAGGTAAGTAACTTTTTTTGATATTTGACTCTTCTGCATCTAAGGTAAGAGGCCTGGACACTTGGTTGTTGTTGGATATTTCTGCAACCACCACCAGTATCAACAAATCATAATATCTGATGGAAAATAAATTATTAAATGCAGCCAGGTAGATCTGGGTGTTAAGGTACACCTAATGTTATCATATATTTACAATTACTGATACATAAAATAATAGCCAGAGAGGGTTTCCCACTGTACCCTCCTACAAATATCAATATTTATTAAACTGCAATACAGACTAGGAACAAATATAGGCAATAGAGAATACTTTCCAGTCCCACTAAAGCCTATCAAAACTAGTATTTTGGATGTCCTGACATTTAAGGTTAAACTAGACACATATCATCTACACACTGGAAATTGGGGAATACGGCACGTATCCCATCCCTACATAGATGTAATGTGCTCCACAGAAATGCTGCTTTTTTATCTTTTTTTCCTTTATTCTTGTCAAATGTCACTATAGGATTTTGGCACTTCGACTGAGTATTGTTCTAAAGCCTTTAAATAAATACATAAATAAAGATGGGGAACATTTTAATGAAGAACAACCATTGCTTATACCAACGCTGCTTTCATCTCCTGGAAAGAAATCTCTGATCCATATTCACTGAGAACCTACTGAGCTGGTTCAAATTCTGTACAGAGCAGCACATTTTTCAGAAGGTTATTATTTTTTCTTCACAGCTCCCATAAAAGCCTGTCCTTGGTATTGCAGCAGAGCAAAGCTGCATCCTCTCGGTTTTGATGCCCTCGCAGTATAAACTGCAATTCTGTAGTATATGTCTAGAAGAAATGAACAGTTAAACATCTATTCTATGGTTAATATCACTGTTGTTATTAATGATTCATTAAATTAGTTCCTTCAGCATTTTACTTTCCTCATCAGTAATTTGTAATGTTTGTGTTTCATAAAATTCCTTGGCTTTCACATTGTGCAGCTAAGGTTAGGGCTGTATACTGTTGATGACCACAATTAAAATAAGCCATCAATTATTTTGAGTTAAAAATACATTGTTGTTATTATTCTTGAAGTTAGTAGAAGTTTTTTCTTTCCACTGGAAAGGAAAAATAAATCTGCAGTTTGATTGCTTGCCTTATTCTGATGATATATTAGTAAGGTTGCTATGCAAATGTCTGGAGTTATTTGGAGTTATTATTCTGGATTTTGCTTCTGTGCTTTAGAGGTTTGAGAACAAGACAGTATATACAGCATTTTTGTCAATTAAAGCTTGAGATTTATTTTGATTATCTCATATTTAAAATTCTTAAGTGACAAATAACAGTTTACATTAAAAAAACCCCACATTTGGAATTAGGCAATATTTCAGTCCAGCAGTGACATGTTTCAGTTCCTTAAATCATGCAGTGATATGAAGAAATATGTTGTGACAACAACAAAAAGATGACTGGAGAGGTAAATCGAACCTAATCAGTATCCTTGAGTGTCAAGCCCAGATTGTTCTACTGCTATGCAAATTTGCTGTAATAAATTCTGTGATGTACAGTTGCCAAAATGAGATCATGCCATTGAAGAGGATTGGCAGATACTACATGTTGCCAGAAAGCTTCCTTGTGTACAATTTTGAGATGGAAATTTTGTAAATATCAAAATCTAAGCTGTCGAAGACTAAACAGTTGGTTTCTTTTAGCAATGCCTTCATACTAAGAGAAATGTACACACAGGATATTTGTTGTTCTGAAGAATTAAAATGACAAAAATGGCTCCAAATCAAAAATACCTTTGTAAAAATACAGTTGTGATGATGATTTCATATGAAATTTGCTGATGTCTTTCTAAAACCAGTTTAGCATGTGGAAGTCTGAAAATGAAATCCTTCTGCTTTACTGTTGTCATCACTTTCTTCTCATTAATATTTTTCATGAGCATGTTTATTATGTCTGTGACTAAACCACCTATTAGGAAAAGGGAGGAAAAAATATCAACAAAAAAATTCAAGGAGGAAAATCTTGTTTTACCTTGGCATGGACAAGCTGTATTTCTCACTGGAAATCTGCAAAGTAACGTCCTTTCTTCTTTCTTATCACAACACCCTTTGAAAAGCAGACTTTTAAGAAAGAAAGGCAACATCTAGAGAAACTTTTCCTGTGCCCTTCCTGACCCCCCTCCTTCACTCTGACTAACTCGCTTTCTAGATCTAGAAAGGGAAAAAGGAAATTCTTTTCGCCTGAAGTAATGGAAAAAGAGCTATCTCCAGTGACTGTACAGGTGATTAATTGGGCTCTGTGAGCATCCAGAACCGAGCATCCCAAGTGTTCCCTCTCGGGTGGGAGCGGGGGCCTGTGAAAGTGCCCGTGAAGAGGCTCCTTGGCAGAGTTTTTCAGAATTAATTTCCTGTGAAAAGTAAAATCAAAGGGGTGTAACAACAGCGGTCACGTTTGAGGAGGGACCGCTGGGTTTTCAGTCTTCATTTTTCAATGCCTGAACATGCTTTTAGAGAATCAAATAAACAGTTGTATATAATGGTGCTGCAGCGTGATTAGCGAAGGACAAGACGGGTTGACATAGTGCTTAGAGACATAGTTGAGGGGTTCTTTTGTATGGTTTTCTTTTTTTTTTTTTTTATTTTATCAGAGTTAGGTTGATGGTTGGACTAGATGATCTTAAAGGTCCCTTCCAACCTAGACAATTCTATGATTCTATGATTCTCTGACAGGAGACAGGCCTGAAACTCTGACACTGTTTGTATATTTGCGATTTAATACCCTTCCTATTTATAGTCAGAGAGCTCGGTCACGGAAAGCCTCATTTACACCTTGTTTGAGAATGTCTGCTCACAGAGGCAATAAAAAAAATGAAGAAAGAAACACAAATGAGGCTGTTTTTTCGTTGAAAAGTTTTACTCTTATGAAAACTTAATGCTATGAAATGGGAAAGTGCTTCTTTTTATTTCATCAGAAAACGCTGGCTAAAGATTTCATTCTGGCAGTTGCATTTCTATTTCTTTGTATCTTAGCTTTTAAAAGAAACATGTTAAGCCTCTAAAGATAGATGTTTTGCATTCCACGTTGCACTGACTAATGTATTTTCTGTATCTTGAGTATTTAGGAAGCTTTTATTTTAATGAGTGAAAGGGATTTTTCTGCCTTTGAAAATTATTTTGCCTACCTGGATACCTATGTGCTCTTCAACCCCCACTTCTTGAGCGCTTAAACTAAAACTTGAACTTTCGCAAATATTTTTAGATTTTTTTTTTGCAAGAAAAGCCACAGAAGCTTTGCAAATATTCTGAAAAATCCTCTGGAAGGGATGTGAACTTGTCACCGCGTCTTGCCCGCGCCAGACTGGTTATTCCCAAGGCGGTGAAACTGCATCATATTGACCTTTGATGCTCTGTGTAAGGGGAGGAGGAGAGTTCGGTGCTGGCTCAGCTGGCTTTCCCACCCCCAACAGATGCGTCCCTTCTGAATGCTAGAAATGAAGCTCTCGTTTCTGAACACCAGATACTGTGTTATCTGGATATTCTGGTGGCAAAACGCTCAGCTGAGAGAGAGAGGGACCTTGCTTCTGATGGGATACTGGTGCCTCTGAGGAATGCGGGATGCTTCATGCCACTGCTGCTTCATTTGTGAGAAGGAGAGAACCTTCTCTTCGAGACAGCAGATGTACTCATGGATCTGGGATCCCTTGATCCCATCTTAAATAAGGAAAATGTCTGAAAAACCCCCTGTTCCCATAAATGTTAAGTAGCATACGCCATCAGTAGTTTCACACACTGGCGTGGGAAATGGGGAAGGTGGGATTCGTATGGTGGCCTGACCTCTCAGACCGCATAGTTAAAAACCAGAATCATCAATTATTGCCACAAATGACCCAAAAGGTGATGGAGAAGTTAATTTCAGAGGGAATATATTGTGACATGGATGTATCCCACCTAACTAGGAATGTCACTAAGGTTGCCAAGAGAAGGAGTCCTTCAGTAAAGGAGGGAGAGGGTGTTATCATTAGCGAGACTTTCTCACATGAGCTGAATATTTCTGCAAGTGAATTTCCTATTTTCTGCAAAGAGAATAACCCTCAAGTCTTTTAAGTTGGGTCTTTTACATTAAGCACTTCAGTCAACTACCTAAATTTAGGTAAATGTATCCTGCTTGGCCTCTTAATTGGAGTGTAGGTGAGTAACATTTGCTGCCCGGACACTGCTGGAGTTAGCAAATAAAATAAAACATGTCAATGATTTTAAAGGTTTCTGGATCTTATCTCTGGATACCAGACCGGTGTTGGAACTTTTTTGAGAGGACTGGGTTCCTTGTAATCTTCTGTGCTTGTTCTTGGCATAGGAAGGAGAAGTACTGAAGTACTTCAGTGGTTTCAGAGGTTCTCTCATCTTTATGCCATTACTGTCCCAACTGCATTGTTAATATACATATGGATTCTTCAAAAGATATAAGAATGAAAGTTATTATTTTTTTTCTCTCTATTTGTAATACTTTTAGAAATCTTTTGCAATGAGCTCAGAAATCCTTTTGGGATATATTTCTAGATGCTGACTGTACTTTTGGTCTGTCTTATTTCTGTCATCTTTTTTTCTTTATTTTATACTTCCAGATTTTCTCACTCAGGGATATCACACTTCTAATATCACTGTTTCATCTGTTTTTTCCTCTTCTCCCATAATTTACCACGTGTTTTAGATGCAGCCCTTTTGTTGACCGCAGTGTCCATTGCTCCCTTTAAGAGCGGTGCCAGACAGTGCAACGTGCCTTACCAGCAGCTTCTTGGCTTCTCTCGGTCCTGCGTCCCATGGACTGAATTTGTTTTGTTGGTGATAAACTAGACCAAATGGTTTTGCTTGAGATTGTGCTGTCGGTGTGTCTTTCACATCAAGGACAGAATTTTTCCTTGGCAATGCAAGCTCAGTCAATAACTAGGGGTTTGTTTTTCTAATGAAACTGTTTTCTGAGAATGTGCTGTCATACATTTCTAATGCGTGCTTGGCTCTGGGATCTGTTACACTTCCTCCATGGCTTTACCTTTCTATTATGAAATATCATAAATTGTTCAAGGTGACAGTTTTATTTCCCCCAGGTTCAGGAAATCCTTCTCAGCTTTAACTTGAATGGCTTCATCAGATAACCACAGTTTCCCCTGAACATTGTTCTCCCCTGGCTGCCTTATTCTTTTTCACTGCATTTACACACCTTGCTCTATTTATAGTTATTTAAACCTGTGAATGACAGTGGCATTAACATAAATTCACAATTTTGTGGTCAAAGATGTGTCTTTTATCCACTCCCAATGGTATCCAGCCTGCTTGTTTTTTCAGTTCTCCCACTTAAAGTTACAATTCCCAAAATCCACATAAATCATATAAAGCTTTTTGTTCTTCATATCAACTGCATCTTCCTATTGATGCCTTATAAATTCAAAGTTACCACTTTCAATGTTTTTTGGTATTCCTTGTCCAGGAAGAAGGAGGGAAATTTTCCCCCTCACTGCTTATATCCTTTTATTCCCACACGATGATTCGCATTCAAGTTTAGCTGGCCAGACCTGGCAAAACAGTATTTTTATCAATACTTCTTTCATTTGAAGAGCTTGAACATTTAAGGTCACATTTTTAGAATCCTCTGGATGATTAAAAGCCATGTTATTGACTTTTGCTGCTTGACAAGACACCAAAGGTGAAAGGGAGGTCCCTACCCTTTGATTCTTCGCAGGTCCCAGTAAGAAAAATCAGGAAAGAACACATGCTCTTATTTTTGACAGCCAAACATTCACTTAGAGTGACACATCTGTTTAAAAAAGTTATAAGACTATTATTTCTGCTTTCTAGTTTAAGCTTCACTGTCTTGTTCCCAAAATCACAGTCTCAGCAATGCAAAATATGTAAACAATCTGTATCATGCAGTTGTTTCCCATCTGGCTCTTATCTTTTTCTGTGTATAGAAAACTTGTCGTCACTGAAACCCATTATAGTATGGATCAGTTTTTTTAGAAATAGGTTATCAGTAATTTGGAAGCGAAATACCTGGAAAATTTACTCCTAGGACCTGTCTACATTGCCAGGGAGTGGGTCGTGATAGAACTGATTGTTTTTTATATTTTATGTCTTTAAATTGAGTAGGTATGTGGCGTGAAGCCAGTCTGAAGAACCCATGAAGGAGCAGTATTTAATGAAGATATCTACTCCATCTTTTTTTTTTTTTTTTTTTAAAAAAAGCAGTTTTAAAGCCAGATTATTTACCTGTAATCACATTTAAATACAAAACTACTATTTTAGTTATATTCCCAGAGAGCACCCCAAAGTGTTAGAAACACCACTAAAAGAAAAACAAAAGGAGGAGAAAAACTTTGAGAAAGTGAAAATATAAGCATATACATTTTGAGAAAAAGTAATTCCTATCTGGAAGATTATAAAATTAAATAGGAAATTCAGCTGCTCTTCAATAGCAGATAAGATCCAATGCTCTCTGTAGGACTTCAGAAGCCTGCTGGATGACAAAAATGATAGTCTTGCCTGAAGGTCATATAAAATAACTAGCACTAATGACTTTAAGCAGCAGAATGCTACAAAACCATTGATGTTCTAAAGAAGATTCAGAAATAATAAAAAAAATGGTATAATTGATTTATAAGGAAGTACGGAAAAGATGAATTATAAAATCTTCAGGGAAAACCTAGTCTTGCATCAATGCAAAGTCATGTTCTTCAAACTGAGTATGTGTTGACAGTGAGTGGATTTGTTTACAAAGCAAAGTTTCAAAAAATGAATCATTTTGTTAGAGAATCTTCTATTTTTATTTCTGATACAGCTGTGGAAATCTCCTCCCCCACTGCTACCAGTAAATCAATTTGGAGTAAATCAGAAAGTAAACTAGATTTTTTAGACATCTAAATAGTTATAAAGCAATAGACATGACATGTAGAATATTTCAACCTTGAAATAAGCTTTCAAAGGAAATTTTAGAAAAATGTACATACAGATGAGAAGCAGAAAGTAACAGTAAGAATTGCTATTAATTTTGTCAAAAATCACTTTTTCATCCACCTAACATGTCTGTAAAAGAAAAACATAAGCCAACCAACCAACCAAAGCAGTTCCCTAAAATGGTTGCTTCAAAATTTAGGGCTTCAGAGATTTAATTTTCTGGTAATAGACTTTAACAATCTAAGGAATGTTGCATTAAGTAGTATTTAGTATGTGGAAGAATTGCAATTAGGTAAACCTGAGAAGTATGTACCATTATGAGGAGAAATTTGGACCAATATTGGCTTTTATTTTTTTTCCTCTTGAAGCAGTTGACTTGAACACGAGCCAAGAAAAATCAGCCACATGACAGTAATGGCAGAGCATGAAATGTATCCATGTTTCAACAAGACTCCTGGAGCTGTGCCTGGGAATATAATATGTCAGGGAGAGAGAGATGGGATGAACATGTTTTGGAGAGGCAATAATAAATGTCCAACAAGTGATTGTTAACAATGAGAGTGGTATTTTAGACCAAGCAGAAAAGACTTTGTCAGTGTGTCTTTTCTGTGATTTATAGTGCATTTAATGGTAATATCAGAGCATCAGTCTCTTTCTTCCAGCAGCACTGTATGTAAAATGAGATAAATTGAAATACTTCTGCTTCATCTTCTGTTCAGGAGTGAGGCATGAACGTAGGAGGTGCTCGTTAGCACAGACACAGGAATGGTAGAGAAGGCTATTCGGGTGTAAGCTAATTAACATTCTTTCTTAACCGTGTTTAGATTTCATACTGTGTGGAAGGAGAAGGCGCATGAATACCACAAGAGGTCGGTGAGGATGGCAAGGGGTTATCTGTAACGTTATTAAGCATTGATATATCAATGAATTTAAAGACATCTGTATTATTTTTTCAGTTTCTCATTTGACTATTTAAGGAAACATTATGATTTATTTAGATTTAAGTAAATAAGAATAGTCTTGCTGGTTCTGGTCAACCTAACATTTTTAATTAAGCAGAAAAGGCTGGTTTAGGTCTGCAATGTTAAAATCCTTTCCAGAGGAACCCAACGAGTTTTCCACTTGCTTTCTCCAGTATTTGCATATGGGGAACTGTACATTTAAAATGCTGTCGCAAAAAACATTGGGAAGAGGTTGAAGTGTTTATGTAGAAATTCCTCCTTAAAAGTGCAAAAATTGCAAAATTCTATTGGATGAATTCTGAACCTCCCAAAAGTAAAAAGCACTAAACACCTTTTAGATTGCGAATACAAGAATACAGATTGCGAGCAGGAACAAAATATCTAATATTTACACTAATCTATGATAAAAATGTATTAATCAAAGCAGGTTACTGAGCTGGGACCATAGGTGTAAGGTGGTCAGCAGAACCTTTCATTATAGAAAATATAGAATGGATAATAAAAATATAGAAAATAGAATGCAAATAAAGGATAGGTCTGAGGCAGGAACACACATAGTGCTTTTAACTCTGATTTCAGGTAAACTGCAGAAAGACCTCTCAGTGCAACTTCATCCAGACAAAGTTCAGCACTTGAGAAAATCCATGGTGACTACAATGAATAATTGAAAAGGAGTACGTAAATCTGCTTGTGCAGAATGTGCACAGGGCAAGGAGGCGGCAGCATTAACTCGGAGGAATTTCTCCAAGGAAAAAGGGACCAGACTGAGGCTGAAGGCCTGAAAACCAAAGGTCATTTATAAATTTAAAGCTGGGCAAAGTGTGAAAGCTAAATACATTCTTATTTGTATTGAAATCAAACCTATAGATGATTGAATGTTAATAAGACGGGTCAATTCATGAAGAAATTGAAAAGGTCTTCCTGTTCACGCTCCTGGGTTGCCATCAAATGACACAAGGGACCTTCTTCTGCCCTGCAGTTGGGAACCAGGACTACACAACGCACTGCCAAGGGCAGGTGCCCCCCAGTTAGTCCAGTTAGAGACAGCCAGGCTCCTCCCGGCCTCCTCTTCAGGTGATGTTCTGCACTGGTTTCACCATGGTGAAACCCATGTGAAAGGTTTCATCATGAAGCCTCAGAGGCTTTTGGCAGGATGGAGGTACATGGTCTCTGTAGATACAGGTTTGATCTCTGGATAAAACTGTCCAAGAGAATTTCTCAGCCTGTGAAGAGATTTGGAAGGAACCTCTGAGATCATCCAAGCTGAGAGTACACAATGAAGTTATAGGACAATAAATCTAGATGAGACTTATTACACCTAACACAAGGTGTGCGTCTTCTTGCAACTCTCTGGGTTGACAGCTCACCTCAGGGAGTTCATATAAAATAAGTAAATGACAAAATTGAGAGTAAGTGTAAATGTAAGTAGCGAGTGGTTTGGAACAAAGATTAAATTAGGTTTCTGGAGTTAAGTTTTATTTGGGCACTTCTGAATTTCTTGCTACACTTCTATATTTATTTTTTTTTGTAGTAAACAGCAGTGTCCTCATACACTAAAACAACTAGAGTCTACTTTATTTCTTTTTCAGTCCATCTCTGTAGTAGCAGTATCTTTTAGATATGATTTCGCCGTCTCCATCCCCAGGGTCACTGCAGCAGTCATATAGTGTTACTTCAGGGGTGTTAAAATATTTATAACAAAACTAAAAGAAGAACAGTGTTTGAAATTTAATGAATGTGCTTTTCATGGGACAAGTACCCATAAATTTTAAAAGGAAAGCAGCAACTGAAATCTTGATCTGATTAAAATAGATAGATTTGAGTAATGTTTTCAGTGGAAACAGGATTTCAGCCAGCGACGACCACCATGAAAGCTGTTGTGCTCCCTACAGACCATTTCAGAATGTCTTCTGGAATCTCTACTTGACATTGGTGTGGGCAACAGATTATATAAAAAGTATCTTTCCAGAAGGGTTGATAATTTGCTTATTTTAATAATTTATTGTTCAGGAAAGCCATTACTGGCAATGAAAAGCCTATAAAATCTGGCAAGAGGGTTTCCCAGCCATGGTGTTGGTACAAGAAATTAAGCGCTACAGAGGTTAAAGATTTGGTTTGTTTACTTTAGATTTTCTTTCCCAATGTGAACCTAGTATTGATTAGTGAACTTTTCTCTTCATGATTTAGTAGATGAATTTTGCTATCACTTACAGTTTGTTTTGGGTTTATGTGTTTGGCTTCTTACAGTGAGAACTGAACTGATCAGAGAAAGCAATTTTCACTACCAAGGCAATTCATAGCATACTAAAGAACCAGCTGTGATGCCTCTTTAAGATGCTGTATTGCTATTTCATAAATCTTTGGCTTGTCACGTAGCAGAACGCTACTTCAAAGGAGGAAGATCCCTTTGAATCTCAGGAGTTTGAGTTCTGAATTTAATTCCTGGAGTGAACAGGCTCCTTAAGCATTTCGTGTAAGGTCTCTAGAGCAAAGAGGGAAGATTGTAACAGCAGAGAAAATTATCTAAAAAAAAATACTTTAGTCCTTCACCTGTGGTTTAAAAAAAAAATATAAATTCACAATTTCTTTCTGTTATAACAAGAATTTATAAGCTAACACCTTTTGTTGCTAGAAAGTAATAACTTGTTGTGCGAGGTTAACCTTTTGCTTTTTCCTGCCCCTACAGCAGAAAGTGTTTTATTGCCCAGGCCACATTTTTGTGGTTTGCATCACTGATAGCAGCTTCCAGGGATAACTCATAGCTGCTAAGTGATTTAATGTGAGGTTTTGCATTTTAGTTATTCTTACATAAGACAAATAATATTTCTCTACTTTTTTCCCCATATCATCTGGGTGTTATGACATGAATTTGGGCATAACATTGGCTCTTCAGTCAAAAGTGACTGAGAGAGGAAAGATGAAGCTCTTCCTTTTCTAAAATATGGTTTTTAAATGAAATTGGTGTTTGATTTGCTTTTTCTGAGATACTCAGCAAACAGATTTATGTTTTTAAAAGAGAAAATCCCTTCATAAACAAGCAGTCAATTCTCTCTGAGCAGGCAGCTCCTGTGGCTCCGGGCAGCGATCATCTGACAGATTTCTCCTGCTCTGATTCTGTGCCCAAGGCAGATTTTTTTTTTTTTTTTTTTTTAAGAGGCTAATAAGCTCTGTTTTTTCCCCTTTTTGCTATACCAAGGCTTTGTATTATCTCAGTGCAGATTTTTAAGCAAGCTACTCAAGCAAGCAAGGCTACAGAGAGTGGCATCCCTACTACAGAACAGAAAATAAAAATATATTAAATAGGAATTGTAATGCTCATAGTAAGGCTGATGTTTTTCCTCCATTTGATGGTAATCCCAGAGTAGGAAGATTCCTGACTCTGTGCAGAGCCCAGTCTTAAAAACAGTTACTACAGTTCAGTAATGTAACTACCATAAAAGATTTAATTCTCCATTAAATTATTATGCATGTACTCCACTGAGAGATGTACTAAATTTATTAAATATTATTTAGTTCAGAAATTCTAGAAGGCGACTCAAAAGTAAGGCTTCAGAGGTACCTTATTATTGGCAAACTCACAGAATATAAACTAGGAGGCTGGTTTTACTTTTAAAATACTTCTAGAAAATAGTAAACTAAGAATTTAAAGCCTTTTTTTGAGAGCACACAGAGAGCCTTCTTTCTTATTTCTTGCTCCTGCTTTAGAAAAATTGAGTGCAACTCTTTAGCTTGATAATAAATTAAGATCAGACATAGCGTTTTACTTGGGAATTCATAGCCCTGAAGTGAATCTACATTTCCAAGTAATTTTCCAAGTAATTATTTGTGAATGAGTGCCTGGGGTTGAACCAGATGTTGTCTCATTAACTTTAACACTGTAATATGGAGAAAAAAAAAGAAAACAGTAAAGGAGCAATAATGAAAAAATAAACAGGAGTGTGTACAGAACAGCATTTACTTATATTGACTATTTCCTCTGCAATAGGTGGAATAGAATTTCCGTTATATAAAGCAACTGACACACAGAAAATCCTACTGTAACATTCAAGAGTGTATATTTATTATAGACTTTGCTATCACTTTCTCTAATTTGTCAGTTGATTTTCTAGTGAGTGGGGTTTTGGGAAAAGTTGGAAAGGAAGACAGCCATTATCTGCAGGAATACATTTTCAAAAATATTTAAACATAAATTAGATGCATCATTTTCCCTTTTAAACTAGTTTTATGTTAAGGGGAAGGTTGAAATGGTTCATAGCTTACAAAATGGCAGGTAAGGCTGAAACGTTGAGTACTAGATGAAGAAAAAGATAGAAAGCAGATACCCAAAGTATTAAACAGAATACTTCTATTCCTTGTTCTGCTTTATCTTTTACTTTCCTGCATCCTTCGGGTAATTATTTTTAGAACTATAAATTCTCCAGGTTTTCAAACTACTGCTGGAAGTGTTATCTACCTAGGGACTATCAGGAAAATTAATCTGAATTGAATTTTAAACTGGATTAATTAAACTACATTAAATTCCTACGTAAATACACTTCCTCAGAATTAAAATGGCTTTTATTTAATATTATTTGGAAGTGAGTTAAAGTAAATCAAATTAAGGTCTCTTTAATATTGCTTGAGAATGTCCATCCCATAACTTCGAAGTAATAAAAGTGCCTCACCTAAAATTCAAACCTTTTGCTGGTTTGGATTTCTTTTCCTGCTTAGGTCCACATGGACAAGCCACCCCTCTAAAAATTTTTACAACCATTTACACCCCTTTTGAATCTGACCTTACTTGATTTCCATAACTAAAATATGTATTTACAATAGGCTTTTTCCTTGATCACCTGATGTGAGAGGTCTTACATTAAAAAAGAACTAGAAAAAGTCTTCCATTTTCCTCTTATTTACTCTTTAAGGTTTAATTTTAAACAGATTGTGGACTAGATAACTCAGCTTTCAAAAACAGCTCTTATTTCTTATTCTCAGAGTCAATGTTTTTCTGTGGTAAGCAGCTAGAAAAATGTTAGAAATATTTTTGTCTCAGTAATGTTTTTAGATTAATTGGCATATCTGAAGCCATCAAATCTTGGGGGTATTTGAATGCAATTTTTAAATGCTGACATCTTCCCCATTTAAACATGTCGCATCTTCACATCCTTTCCACAGCATAGAGTGAAAAGCTAATTTGTTATTGATGAATGTCTCTGCTGGTCATCTCAGGTTAGCAGCAGAGCGGTAACGTGCCATGCTTACATGTTTAGAGAAGCTGGGTGTGCTGGAAAAACTACTGGCCCCGATGGCAAGTAGAGTTTTATACCTCCTAGAAGCAGATTGCTATTCTCTGGAGAGCATAAAACCAAGGAAATGTGTAGACTTTGGAGAACACATGTTGCAAAGCATGTAATTTAATGTGTTTATTACTAAGCGCCCTAGTTTGTTCTCAATGACAAATTCCCATGTATGAAGACCCCAAATATGTCTAAATACAGTAAGAAAAGGACAAATATATTGTCCTATTGGTTCAATGCCAGTGAGATCCTGTGGCAGCCATGGATAATGACTCATTTTTATGAAGACCCAGATTTTAAAAGCAAGCAAAGCTATAGTATTTCATTCTAGTTGTTTGCCTCATGATTGGTAGTGGAAAAAACAACGACATGGCCTCTTGTCTTAACTCTGAAGTAGCAGAGATGGGAAAGAAGGAGAGACGTTCTTCCCAAAGCCCGCAGTTCTCTGGGCTGCAGATGTGGGGTTGTGGTCCAAGGGGGACCAGAGACTGGAGAAAGATTATGTTGGTGGAAACGTAAGTACTTGTTCTTCAGAAACGTCATGTTGGTGCTCCATCATGCACTTAGACCAGATCATGAATTGATTATCAGACCAAAACGAAACCGAAATGCGTTTGTTACTTCCCTGCGATTCCCTTTTTGGCAATGGAGCATCGGTTAAGCTCAGATTTACCACTGGTTTTGGTTTTTCCCTCTTTTGCTGCAGTTTATTATGCTGACATACATCTTTATGTTGGCCTGGCTTGGTGTGACAGCTTTCACTTCTCTGCCCGTTTACATGTACTTCAACCTGTGGACCATTTGCCGAAATGCCACCGTGGTGGACGGAGCTAATCTCTGCTTGGATCTTCGCCAGTACGGTACGTGAAGGAACAGCACTAAATATAAAGCCAAGATTTCACAAAACAAAGCTTCTGTGTATCTGAAACGAACTGTTTCAAGTGTTTCTGAAACAACTGTTAAGTATCTCTTTCTACCATTTTACCCACTCGTCAAGACAGTTTATTAGAGACGTGCTGCATTTCCAGGCCTGACACCACTGAATCAGGGGAGACCTTCTTGCTCTCTACAACTCCCTGAAAGGAGGGTGTAGCCAGGGGGTGTACGTCCCTTCTCCCAAGGAAGAGGTGATGGGACAAGAGGAAACGGCCTCAAGTTGTGCCAGGGGAGGTTCAGATTGGATATTAGGAGAAATTTCTTCCCGGAAAGGGTTGTCAAGCCTTGGAAGAGGCTGCCCAGGGCAGTGGTGAAGTCACCATCCCTGGAGGTATTTAAAAGCCGGGCAGACGTGGTGCTGAGGGACATGGCTTAGTGGTGGACTTGGCAGTGTTGGGTTAACAGTTGGACTCAATGATCTTTCCAACCAAAATTATTCTATGAATCAACATTGTCCGTTGTCCCAGAGTACTGAAAATTTGGCTTGGGGCTTCTGTGTAGTCTCTTCTTTTGGAATTTCTGGAACTTGTCTAAAATGCTTGATTAGTCATTTATTTGGAGAATGACTCTTTAATCTTGTGATAGGCCACCAATTTGGAGATGTGAGATCCTAGGTTATCATCTGTCCCTGCAGAGAGGAACCGGGATAGGACAAGATTTGTTGCTTGCAAAAATTTTGATGAAGAGGAACAATACAGACACCACCAGTCTAAGGGGCTGCAGAAAAAGAGCAGGGCTAAAGCCTGAACTGGAGGGGTTGAGAATAAAGTGGGGATACAGACATAGGTGTGTTCTGAGGGGATGGGAAATTTGGACAAAATAGGGTTTGGAATCTTAAAAAAGTCTGAGAATTCTTGTGTTGGTGGTGATACTGCCTGCAAATAATTTTTCTGGGGTTTTGATTACTGCGCTGATAAAAATCTGGAATGAAGGTATTTTCAATAATGACTGAAAAATTATTCTCTGCATGGTTCCTACCAGGGCTTTTAATAAACAGATGATGGGTTAGTTTTGTGATGGCTGAAATTATCATAGAACCATAGAATGGTTTGGGTTGGAAAGCACCTTAAAGCCCACCCAGTGCCACCCCCTGCCCTGGGCAGGGACACCTCCCACCAGACCAGGTTGCTCCAAGCCCCCTACAGCCTGGCCTTGAACCCCTCCAGGGATGCGGCAGCCACAGCTTCTCTGGGCAACCTGGGCCAGGCTCTCACCACCCTCACAGCAAAGAAGTTCTTCCCCAGATCTCATCTCAATCTCCCCTCTTTCAGTGTCGAACCCTTTCCCCTCATCCTATGGCTCCCCTCCCTGATCCAGAGTCCCTCCCCAGCTTTCCTGGAGCCCCTTTAGGGACTGGAAGGGGCTCTAAGGTCTCCCCGGAGCCTTCTCTTCTCCAGGTTGAACCCCCCCAACTCTCTCAGCCTCTCCTCACAGCAGAGGGGCTCCAGCCCTCAGAGCAGCAACAAAAAAATGAATTTGTTGTTAAAAATGGTTCTGCAATCTGTATTTCTTAGCTTTTTTGGCTCATAGGAAGTAAGTTGCTTTGTACTGGGAATACTAAACACTGTCAATATTTCTTCTGCTCCAGGTATTGTAACTATTGGAGAGGAAAAAAAGGTTTGCACCTCATCAGAAAGTTTCATCAAGATGTGTGACTCGAATGAGGTGAATAAATGTGACCATATTTTTGACAAAGCCATACTGTATGTTATAGTAGTTAGTAACTTGTGTGTGCTTTTTAGAATATTCTTAATGTGAGAGTATGCTAGCTATGGTGATGAAATAAAATCCCGGTGGAAAATACAGTCAGATAGTACTTTTCTTAGTCTTTTACCACATACCAATTTTATTCAGTGCAGTTTCCCCAGCCACTTGTTTTCTAAATACACTTGCATTTTTATTTTTTTTTAAGAATTCTATTGTCATGTATATTTTTACCAAGATGTTTTTGAAAGCTAGTGCACCTGCTGCATGATGAATCGGTCTGTAAAACGAATCACTGTTTGAAGTTCTCTGATTACTGTTGTGACAGGAGAGTAAGGCTTTCAAATGGATTTGACCAAATCTCGCAGAGCATTAGGATAATAAATCCCAGTGCGTTTCTTGTATTATTTTCCCCTTAGGCAAATACCCCCTATTTCAGTGCAGTGGAGGTTTTGGGGTTTGTTTTTAAATGATCAGGGATGAAGACAAGACAAGACAAACAAAATTACATCTCTCTAAAACAAAAAGAAAGGCTAAAATCTTGATCCCTTTGACGTCAGAGGTTGCTTTGCTAAATGTTTCACTGGGTCTTAAATGTTTGAATAAATCTTAGCGTGAAAGTACACAATCTGCCCTTATATCAAAAACATCAAAGAAAATGCAACCCTTGCTGTGAAGGTGGTTAACCTGGGTTATTTATTTAACCTGGCTTATATTATATCACTATGAACAGATTTTATGGGCATATTTGGGAGGTAAGTAAATCAATATATGAAGGTGGAAGGCTACAGCTAATGAAGGGGAGCGGGGTTTTCTTAGGCTGTCTCTGCCACTAGAGAAACTACCGCAAACGTTTCTAGATCTAATAAAGTAGTATTGTAACTGAAATAAATGAATAAATAAAAATAAGAAAAGTGCTGGATGGTTTATTTTTAAATAATAGGTTTTTTAATATTTTATAATTTAAGTAGAATATTTTGAAATAGAATTATGAATTATCCCTGATATGAGTATTGTAACAAAACAGGCACAAACACGATGTCATGTAGCAATGTCAGTCTCTTAGAAAATGTAATATTAATTGTTACTTTTGTAGAAGGGCAGCACCAGGAAGGTAGTTATTTGCTCTATGTTATTTTGTTCAGTTTCTGCTTATGGAACGACCACGAAAGTCCTTTGCTTTGTTCCCCTTTGCAGTTAAACATGACGTTCCACTTGTTCATCGTGGCTCTTGCTGGAGCTGGTGCAGCGGTCATCGCCATGGTAAGCCACCCAACGCTCAGTTGTCTTCCCAATTGCTAGTTTCTAGTTATTTTCTGTGAATGTGTCAGTTTTTCTGTCAGGACTAATTTTTTATATAATGAAGATTACTTTGAATTTGATGACATTTTGCTAGTGAAAATGTTCCACTGAGAAAAAATTGTATGAGCCGGTGCCCTGCTCTTCCGCCTGTTGTTTGCGGTGTCTGCTTAACCATAAAGGTGTTGTTAGAATGGGGACTCTGTGCCAGTGTGGGATTGTGTGACACGCCGGAATGGGAAATGTAAAATGACTCTTACTTGGTACTGATGCATTCCATAAGAAAAGTTTGTGATGGTGATTACTATTCCTATTGCTAGTAGAAACTTTTCATTGAATCCCAGCATCATAATTTTTTCGTTTTACTTAGAATCAAATTTATAAAAAAGGACAGTCAGTGAATATTCCATGAATCTAGTGTTCCTGTTGCATTAGGGATTTTTTTGTTTGTTTTTCTCTGCCATTTTTTTAGTATTAAATGACACCCTGCCAACACAGCAGAGATAGCTAAACAAAAGAAATGTATTTTCAATGTAATTTTTGTTTCAAGACCACAAATAATAGGTATAACCGTAGAATATAATTAATATTAATAACTTAACTGATTTTCCAAACAGAGAATTTTCTGCTTCCAGCTGAAAAGATGGTGACCAAATAGTAATTATTATAATATATACATTACTGTTAGGTAGGTATATCCAAGAGACCATTAGTTCTCCAGTGCATTGCTGTTTTGAAGTATATTCAGAGTAGTAGTTATCAAATGCTAATTTGTTCAGATAACAATTCTGCATTTCAAAGAAGAGTTCTGAATCAGAATAGCCAGCAAAAGATTTTTCAGTGAAAACAAACACATCGGTGGAAGCAAATTAAATAGGTATGTTGAGCCATGTAGTTTAAATACATGATACATTCAATGAAGTTTAAAAAAAAAAACCCTTCAAAGCTCAAAGTACCGTACCAAAGATGCCATAGATGTGTTACACCAAGCACTGATCCGCTAGGAATTCACTTTGATGGCTCAGTTTTATTCACATATTTATGAAAGGTCACCCATGCCCAACTATGCTTTTTATTGGATTCTGTGCCCAGAGCAGGCAAGATAACACTCTGACTGTTTCAACAGAAATATAAGTTAAGGATCTAAGTGCTAGTAAGTTGTATAGTGCCCAAATGCTGGTAAGCATATGCTTTGTGAAACGGTTGCAACTGTGCTGTCTATATTTCAATTTTGTAACTAAATTGGTTTTAACCTGCCCTTTTGATAGGTTCCTGGTGAAGACAAGCACATTCCACTCTTTGGTGGTGGTTATTTTTAAAACCTGCGTACCAGACCCCATTTATAGGTTATATTCTGTGTCACACTTGACACAGCAGCCCAAAGACTGGGCATGGGACATGAGGGAAAGTTCAGTATGTTGTGGTTGGATGGGCAGATATTAACAGGTTCTTTTTCTCTAAGGGAATCATAGAATCATGGAACATTTTAGGTTGGAAGGGACCTCAAAGATCACCTAGTTCCAACCCCGCTGCCATGGGCAGGGACACCTTCTACTAGACCAGGTTGCTCAATGTCCCATCCAACCTGGCCTTGGACACCTCAAGGGATGGGGAAGAAGAGTTTGCTTTCCCAAGAAAGAAACAGTTTAGGGGAGGGATAATGAATTTTGGGTCCTAAATATCTCATATAGAAAGAAGAAAGTCGTTTTTTTGTTGTTTGTTTGGGTTTTGTTCCTCCAGATCCTACTCTCAAATTAGTAGAAGGTGGTAAGGTATCAGCAATGGCCTAGGGTGTGGGACAGTGAGCAGAAGCCCTTTAAGTCACTGGAGAACCAATGCCCTTCCCAATATATGCTGCTGCAGGAATAATCACAAATACGACTTAATGAAGTTCATCTTCGTATATATCCACAACAGTAGCAGATCTCCATGATTTTAACAAGACTTCTCCATGCTATTTAACAATCTCCATGCTATTTAACAAGACTTCTTAATGAAAAATAAGATTAAAATACCAGCCCCTTACAAAAGAGAAAGATTTTTAATTTATTGTACTTTTAAAACATTTCTTGCAAACAGTCACTTTAAACTGTAATCTGACTAAAGTAGAAAGTATTTTGCATTTATTGCAAATTACTAAACGTGCATCATCAATGAGAGTACTGAATAACTGAATTGGTAAAATCTGCTCTTTTAAATGAAATTTTAAGTCATGACATTGATATACTGCATTATATCCTCACTTCTGGATTTGTGGATATTTGCAGGAGCCAGATTAGTTAATATGTGCAGATTTCTTTAACTCTTTTAATGTCAATATTTGTCATGAAATTCACCAAAGAAATCAGCTTATTCATAAATATTAAGACCATCTGTCACCAGGATACTTTTCATTAATCTGTATTTTAAAAATGTATTTTAGAAAAATGTAGTAATTTATTGCAAAACCCGCAAAAGAAAAATTAATACTTTCAAAACCATTTGGTCACAAGTTATAATTTCCCCATATCTACTAATTTAATCTCTCTCTTGGTCTCAGATTTGTGTATGCACGTTAGGATTTTTTCACAGTTCGTTAGCTGCCTCTTTAGTCTTCAAAGGAGAATGCTGTTTTGGGGTTCAAAAAGGGAATTGGCCTATGAGTTAGGATTGATGTGTAGGAAAACATATTTTTTAAAGTATGTGTCAGGGAAAGCTTTATTTTGCAGAGAAGGAAGATGTCAAATAGTTTGTTTTGAAAATTTATGATTCTTAGACTTCAGCCCAAGATAAAAAAAAGCTGGTAGAACTATTTATGTTGTAGATGCTTTTTGTGAGTCTTCAGGGCAGAATCAAAAAATAGCCAGGATTTTGAATCATACTGAATTTGGACAATGTATGATTCTGAACATTAATGCTCTTTCTCATGTCTGGCTAGATAATAAATGGAAAAGAAATGATTGCTGAAGTAATACATATTAGTTTTACTGTTTTCAATGTTGTGGCAGATAGAAGCAGGAGACATGAATTTGTTTAAGTGCAAACTCTCCCATCCCAAAGGGTTGTTCTAAGGCTATTGAGCATCCAGCCCGTGGATACAGCAAAACTGTATGAGATAGACAGTTTCCCTTCTCAAAAATAACCATGTGAGCAGTGCTCTTCTGCCTGAACCTTCACAGAAACTATGTCCTGTAAGATGGAGACGCAATCAGTTCTCCTGAAACAAGGAGAGGACAGGAAGGACACAGACCTGTTGGAGCAGGACCAGAGGCGGCCACAGAGATGCTGGGAGGGCTGGAGCCGCTCTGCTGTGAGGACAGGCTGAGAGAGTTGGGGGGTTCAGCCTGGAGAAGAGAAGGCTCGGGGGAGAACTTAGAGCCCCTTCCAGTCCCTCAAGGAGCTCCAGGAAAGCTGGGGAGGGACTCTTGATCAGGGAGGGGAGCCATAGGATGAGGGGGAAGGGTTTGACACTGAAAGAGGGGAGATTGAGATGAGACCTGGGGAAGAGATTCTTTGCTGTGAGGGTGGTGAGAGCCTGGCCCAGGTTGCCCAGAGAAGCTGTGGCTGCCCCATCCCTGGAGGCGTTCAAGGCCAGGTTGGAGGGGGCTTGGAGCAACCTGGTGTGGTGGGAGGTGTCCCTGCCCAGGGCAGGGGGTGGCACTGGATGCTCTTTGAGATCCCTTCCAACCCAAACCATCTTATGATTCTAAGGACAAAGGAAATGTGAAAGTCATCTAGTTCCTCTCACCCACTGTGATTGCGCTCTTCTGCAGGATGTTAGATGGGTGTAAGGGGAGGGAAAAATGTTATTTAGACTTCTGCCTTGCTGAGGTAATGACATGTCCCAAAAGGAAAGGAAAAACAAAACCAAACCACTTCTTAACCTAGACACGATTGTACAGTTTGAAAGGCTGAACCATAATTTCCCTTTATGAAGAAATCTAAAGGGGAACGTTTCATAGAGCATGGAAAGACCCTGCGCTGTCTCGCATATGTCCGTAATTGGAACATCCCGAGGCAGACTGTGGAAGCTGCCCTGCTTCAATTTGAATAAGCCTTGACAGGGCGCTACCAGCTTCTGGCTACTCAGCTCATGGGAGTGTGAAACGCAATTAGACAGCCACTTAGAGATGACCTCCTTAGTGTGACAATGTTGTCTAGGAACTTGGTGTTAAACAGAAAAACAAAGGTGGTGGCCCTGTTAAACATGTATTCCATTATATAGCATGGATATGTATTTGAGATTATATTCATTACAGAAGCTAAAGCAGTTGTTTCCAGGAAAGTCGTCCTACTTATAGAAACTGTGAACTCCAAGAGTTTTCAGCAGTTACTCCAGAAGTTTGGGTCCGTGACTTTTTAAGGAAGGGATGGGTAAAGAATGGGAGTCCGGTGAAGGTCAGACTGTGGCCAATGCACCTTCAGAACGGTTTGTCTGTTTTTTTCTTAGTAGAAGAAACAAGCCAACTGCACCTGCAAGGCATTAGGTTAAAATTTATCTCTTACTGGGTCATTATCAAATATTTTGTGAGGATAATAAATGTGCCTACACAGTCCCATTTTCATCACGAATTCTTCAGCTGCAGGGTTTTCAGACAGATGTGTTTTAAAAGATCAGGAAGGTGTGAGTACACTGCTCAGATGCCCCCCCCCGCCCCCTTCTGGGATTCTCATGTCTATAGTCTGTTTGAGGTTTGGATTATATTTTTTTAATTGAAATCTTACCCTCAAAGGACTGATATTTTCATTCTATGCAAATTGTAATTTTCTGAGATGACAGAATTCTTAGGATTACCATCCCGTTTCTTTTGATTTTTTCCTTAGAGTTTTACTGTGGAGGAATTTTAAGGCTTTTCACTCATCAGAATGGGGATTCAGCATTAGTGTCTCTCTTTTGATCTAGAAATGCCTGTTCCAGTGAAATCTTTTGGAACAGCTGAGTGAGCTACAAGGCACTTCTTCGTCTTGTGCCCTAAATTATGACCAGGATGCGTCCCAGAGTAACACAGTATATGCTGCCATCTCCAGCACTTGCGCTGCCATCACAGGTTGTGCTGCTAGGGTTGTACTAGAGATATTAAGAAACTCCGGAAGATGCGTGGAAATACCACTATCTGTAATCTTTTTCCGGGAGGACAGGTTCTCTGAACACTTCTTCCTATATTGTGGCTCCTCAACTCAGACTGTGTTCCCCAAATAGGTGAAAACTTGCCATAAACCACCAGGACAAAAAAAGACACCAAAAAATACTTGGTCCTTTGAAGAGTTTCAGAATATTTTCCTTGATCTTAATTAGCCAGATTAAGAAATGAACATTAGCCTGCACTAATCAGCAATGATCGCCACCAAATGTTTGTGGGAAAAGCCAATGTTGGCATTTCTCAAAGAAAGAACATACTAACTTGGTTCTGTTCATTTAGTATGAGTCTAAGATACTCATATACCTACAACAGTCCAATTTCAACAGAATTTGCATAACCTCAAGGTGTTTTCAAGATTACTCTATTCCATTTTCTACTAATTGAATCCTAGTTTAGTTTTTCGATTTCTTAGGAGGAGGTGGAATCTTTTTGATTTCAGGAAATTATCTGTGGCCTCTGAGGCAGTTGATTAACATAACTATGAGAGATGCTCTCATCAGAAAGTACCTGAAAGCCTGCTAGGGGAGGAATAAATGTCCAGAGAGACCTGGAATAAGCCAGTTGAATATCATTACTGAATATTTTTATTTTCTGGCTGAGTACAGAGCCAACAGAGCGTGTACTAAGAAGGTCAAAGGCTCCTTGCAAGCAGATCCAGCAGACTGAAGGTAGGACATTTGAGGTCCACCTTTGAAAGAAAAGCTTTCAAAGCCTATAAATGTCCTGAAAGGCCCAGAGTTGGGAAGCTGAAGCAGACAGGAGAGCAGTTTCTTGCTCCAACAGCCGAAGTGGACTTTATACTGTAGGTGGCCACAAGCGTGAAGACTAAGGAAACTAGCTCCAAAAAATGACTGAACGGAGAAAGCATGTGACAGCCTCTGAAGGAGGAAGTTTAGAATAGAATCATCGAGGTTGGAAGGGACCTTTAAGGTCATTGAGTCCAACCATCAACCCAACACTTCCAAACCCACCACTAACCCATGTCCTTCAGCACCACATCTGCCCAGGTTTTAAATACCTCCAGGGATGGTGACTCTACCAGTGCCCTGGGCAGCCTCTTTCAAGGTTTGGCAACCCTTTCAGTGATAAAATTGTTCCTCATATTCATGCTAAACCTCCCCTGGTGCAGCTTGAGGCTGTTTCCTCTCGTCCCATCGCCTGTTCCTTGGGACAGGAGACTGACCGCCCTGGCTACACCCTCCTTTCAGGGAGTTGTAGAGAGCAAGAAGGTCTCCCCTCAGCCTCCTTTTCTCCAGGCTGAACACCCCCAGCTCCCTCAGCCGCTCCTCACAAGACTCATGTTCCAGAGCCCTCACCAGCTATTGTATTTTTGGCAGCAGTTTCTGGGAGGACTCAGCTTCATTCCCTGTATTGGTGTTGTGTTAAAATTTATCACTTGTTTAATCATTCATTGCCACCGTTCAGAAGACAGGACATCTACTGGTCATTAAGCTCAGTCATGGGCAGCCACACCATGTGATTTTTATAGACTACTAATCTCCATCTCAAATGCAATTAGGGTGTTTTACATCCTCTATTTATAATGGAAAACATTTGCAGAACATAATTTTTCTACTGGTAAGATATCTTTCACTGAGTTTCAGATTAAATTTATTCAAAGCCACATGAAAAACATTTGTTCATGTGACAATATTGCCAATAGCCTTTAATTGGCATTGAATCCTCAGGTGTATTCATAGACATTCTGTCCTCCCCATTCGCTGACATAAATAAACGAGGCTCTTTGGGTGTATAACATCGCTGCTCACCCAGTGATTCATCTCGGCTGCAAGTGAGTCAGGTCCAATCTCCAATGCTCACTAATAAGGATTTTTCCCCTTCTTTTCAGATATTTTTTTATTTTGTTTGTGGATGGAATACTTGGAAAGCTCTTAATTTTGTTGTCTTAAGAAAATAATTGAGTGTATTTTTACCTATTCAAAAATTTACATGGAACATGAACATTGTTTTTGCTCCATTCAAGATGTCTACAGAAGTTGTCTTTTGAAAATAACTCAAACCACTTTTTTGTTTTCTACTCATTTCAAAGAATGGCATAAATAAATTGTAGTATCACTAATATAACAGTGAAATAAAATTACTAAATTAAATGGTGACAGGTGTGTGCCCTTTTAAGACCTCAAGTTTATTTGTATCTATATTTTACCCAGCTGAACATTTTCTTCAATTTTTGAAAAACTTTTGCCAAATTAGTTGGTTCTAACAAAATAGTTGGGGTTGTAGATGAAAGAAAGAAATCACGGCTAAATGGAAAGCTAATGCTAGCTTTAAGAAGAAAGAAAAAGCAAATCTTTCTGTAGTTGTATTAGATATGTAATCATAAGACTATGGATGAGTCTACGGCACATTTGTCTCTTAAGCAGCTCCTTTAAAAAATAGTTGATTCATTGGGGAAAAGCCTGCAAGAAATTAGACCAGGAGGCCTTTTTCTGCATAGATTTACAGAGCAGCTGAAATGGCAAAACAGGGATGATGCGTTGATTTCTCAGTTCTTTTTTTTCCAACCATTGCTCCCAACTGCGAGTGGTGGGAAGAGGAACAGCTGTGGGGATTAATGAAGCTCCAGCTTGAACTTCACATCATGTTGCTGTTCTTCTTCTTGACTTGACAAAGTTGGGTTCCTTCTGATGGAAACCCAAGCTCCATCCCAGAGCTTTCCAGTTGGAAGGTGCTCTACTCTGACCAGCGCTGTGGGTTCCTAACTCCGTGTCACCTCTTCTTACAGGTCCATTATCTCATGGTCTTGTCTGCCAACTGGGCCTACGTGAAAGACGCCTGCAGAATGCAAAAATACGAGGATATTAAATCAAAGGAGGAACAAGAGCTTCACGACATTCATTCTACTCGCTCTAAAGAGCGGCTCAATGCTTACACATAAGAGAAACCTTGTCTTACTTCCTAACACGTGAATGCTTTGTTGTTTAACTAAAGGCCATCCAACCATCTTAAAAACAATTGAAAGTGCTTCTCACAAAAGATAGTTGGGGTGACTCACACATCGCCCATGTACAATTCTTGGTTGTCTAGCACTTGGTTTCTTAATTAGTTCTTACTTTGTGTGACCATTCTCTGCCACAGAGCTCCTAAATAGCCTTTCCTGAATCCTTTTAAGCTAATTAGTTCTGCTAGATCAAGGATACTAAACTATTGTCAAATACAAATATGTGTTTGATTTTTTTAATCACTTTGTATGTGTTATGCATAACACCTTTTGCATTGTTTCTTATATGTTTTTGGAGAAAAAAAAAAGTAGCTTTTTATACTTTTTAGTTTTGAGTTCAATAACTACTTTAACTACAGGTATACTTCAAAGGGACCATTGTACGTGATGTACAATATATAAAGAAAACGCTCTGATGACTTTCCTTTATATTTGGAAAACTTGCCAGATGGACCCTGATCAACTTGAATGAAGGTCCTAAGAACGTTTTAAACAATCAAAGGTGCAATTTCTAAATTTGTAATAGTGGGTAAAAAAAAAAAAAGAAAAAAAAGAAAAAAAAAAGAAAAATGAAAAAAAAAGAGAAAAAAGAAAAAAAGAAAAAAAATTAAAAAGTGCTTCTTATCTTTGTTAACATTGTATTATTATCGATGTTTTTAAAGAATATTCTCTTGTTCCAAGTTCCATGGGTGATAATTCCTGTTTGTATTGTGAGCATGCAGACCGTGGTGCTAACAATGCATGGCCACTTGCCTTTTGAAGGAATTCAATACCACGGCTACCTGTTAAAGAGTTATGGTATATAGACAACTGTTAATTAAGTGATATAGTTATCCATAGTTTTTTACAGAATGATCTCTCTTTAATTCAATGATGGTTATGCTAAATTGGAGCTGTTCATGTGACAATGTAAGAAATTACTGCTTAGCTACATTTATGAAAGTAATATATCAAAAATACAGTGACCGTAGGAGTCAGATGTCTTTTTACCTGCTTTAAAAATTTAAATGGATTGCACCTGTCTGAGCTGTAAAAGATATATTAAAGGAGACTTCCATAAATGTTATAGCTTGGCTTCTAGCTTTCCTACACATATTGGTTTACCTGTACTATGTTAAAGTAAGGTGAAAAACACTACAGAGCTTATTATTTGAAAGTGTAGTAATATATTTGAACCTTTATTTTGATAGGAAAATGTTATCAGAAAGATAGGTCATCTTAATTTGAAAGAATTGCCTGTATCAAAAACAAAACAAAAAACCCTATTTAAGAAAAGTATTATTGGACCAAATTTGGTGGAGTTTTTCTTTTCTTTTTTTTTTCTTTTTTTTGCCTATTTCTAATGCTACAAGAATGCTGTAAAGTGTCTTTTAAAGTGATGTAGCCTGACAAGACATTTTTGTCAGTGTTAAAAAAATCTTAGGTAGTTTTGTGCACTTATTGGACCATTGTGAATTCTCTCTCGGTGTAAGTGCATTTCTAATAAAACTTCTTGAGTAAAACTCTTTGTACTATTACTAGTCATGCATCATCAGTAATTTTTAACAATTCTTGTAGTAAGTAGAGGGTAATACTATAGTTACTTGTGGCATGATAATGCATTAAGTAGTATTAGTTGATTGAATTTTTCTTTTTCTTTTCTTTTGCTTGTTTTGGGGTTTTTTTCGTTGTGTTTTTGATTTGGGGTTTTGGGTTTGGTTTTTGGTTTGGTTTTTTTTTACACTTAGGCTGTCCTATGGGGTCAACAGTTTTCTGATAATGTGCAGTACCGGTATTACAGTTCTGCAAAAAGTAGTAGGAACCTCTTTTTGGATTCTATATCGTAGTGTTTCAGTTTCGTGTCTTCAAACGTTTGTGCTGATTTTTAAAACTATGTCTTTTAAACTCATGTAACGATGTTAATGCTTTTGGCTCTTCTCTGGTTATTAGAGTTTGTATTTTCACAAAGAATGCTTTGTAGCAGGCATTACGATTAATCTGTTTTGTACATAAATGTGCCAACAGCTTGATGGTGGCGTTTTTGAAATGTAGAACAAAGTGCTTGCAAAAATGTAATAAACACACTTGTGTACTTTGTGTACTTATTAATTGTTCGTGTTGCGTAGTTTTTTCTTTGCCTGTACTGGACAAATCACTGTAACCAGACATGGAAGAAGCTTGTCCCTTTTCTTGTCCTTGCTATTGGAGGACTCTTCTCAGTGTTATGCGTTTTTTGGTACAACCTACTTTTAGATGTTCTAGGAGATAGTTCCTTTAGCAGAAGATTATGAGAACAAAGAGTAAAATTTAAAAAATACTACTCTGGAGATGTTAAGTTAATTACAGAATATGTCTTTGTCAAATCTGTGACAAAAAATTCTTAGTGTGATGAATAATTTAAAAAAAAAAAAAAGTCCAAACTCTAAAGAATGATATTCTTATCCCCTTTTATGACACAGTTTCCTCCGGCCTGTACCTTTACAAATCACACATAGCTGAAAGTACAGTGTGCAGCCTTCCCACGGGCAGAAATTGTGCCTCAGTTTTGGGTAGTTTGTTCCACTGAATTAAAACTCTTGGTTATTGCCCGTACGCAGGTTACTTCAAATATATCTCTTAATCAGCATTTACTATCAGAAATGTTGTAAGAATAAGAGCAGAATTTCTTCTAAGAGCAGAATTTCATAGTCTAGGAAGAGCAAGGTAAGATGAGCCAGGCTTGTTATACTTTTACACTATTTCATATTTATTTGGCAAGATTCACATGACTGGTGTCGTTTGGAAAAAGCTCAGCAGAAGGTGCTCTGATGCCAGTTTGGGTGTTGCTGAGGACACTGGTATCCACGCTACGTTACTTATGGGCATGTAAAGCCATATAAACGGTTAAGAGAATCCATAGTTGTGCCAATTAGCACGATATCACTAAGGAAGACTAAATGAAAGACAGTTCCACGGTGTGTTTGTGTGCTCCTGGTGAGAACACATGCCATCGTGGCAAACAATTCCCTCAGCAGCAGCAGGAGCCGAGGAAGCAGGGGAGGTTCCCACAGCACAGCACACCCGTCGTAACGGATTCACTTCAACGTCTGCACTTATTTGGTTTATTCCAGACTCTCCTCTGTTTGTTGACAGCCCAAGCTGATTTACCCTGAGGTAGGTCACATGGATCTTGATTTCTATAGACTCTCCTGTGCTCGGTCTAAACCTGTGGCTGTTGTGCTCTTCAGAAACAAGAAAAACAATTGTAGATCAGGGGGTTTTGCTGCACAAAAGGGTGTAGTTCAATGAAAATTCCAAATTGAGAAGTTTCCAGCCCTAGATCCTCAGGTTTGCATTTTCTTCCCAGTTTACTATGCCCATCAATATTCCTAACAGCATGTTACAAAACCGATCCAAAAATTGCTTGAGTTAGAAATCCTTCCCACCCCTTTTCCCCTACCTGCATCACCTCTTTTTATTTTTTTTTTTTACATGGTTGTTTTCTCCCTCAGCAGGTTCGTATCAGTCTTTCTGTTTCCAGCACAACCACACAAACCATTTAATCAGCGTGATTTAGGCAAGAATGAAGTGCACGGCAGACGTGGGGTTGAGTGTCCACAGCAGGGGTGGAGAGAAAGGGAATTTTTAAGCCAGCACCATTCCAGAGTCCAATATATCGTCTAGTTGGGTGATATGGTTAAGCAGGAGGCATTGAAATTATTTGCTAATTTCATGTTTCTAAGTAGTTAATAATATTGGTTTGTTTTTTTTTGTCACAGGAGTTACAATAAAATGAGAATTTCTACTGTAATTGGAAATCTATCTATAAATGTATTGAGTTTAATAATAGATGCAGATGGGGGGTTGGACTAGATGATCTCCAGAGGTCCCTTCCAATCATTCCATATCAATCCCATATCATTCTGCAATTAGTCTTGGCATAGTGCAGTTATTTAAAATGGAATATACATGCATTGATCATAAGTATTTGTTGAGTATGACCGTGGTTGCAATTCACCTCCCATTGGTGTAGTAGATAGAAAAGCACATTTCTGTGCTGTTCTTCCTATAATAATCAATAGCAAAAATTTATAGAGTTCTTTCTATTGTTAAGACCCAACATATTTTTCAATTCGGTTCAGGGTTACTACATGTATTAATACAGCTGGTTTTCTGAAGAACACAGCTCTATTCAGCTAAGTCATAAAAGCACAGGCTATAATGCATTTCATCCCAGGAGGGGAGGGAAAGGTGGTGTTTATAAAAGCTCTCTTAAATATAAGCAACATTTTATTTCCATTAGGTTGCACAGAAACCTGCAAATAGATACTGTAGGGCAGCAAATGGATTTATGTCTCTAGGTGACAGCACATTCCAGCACGGCCTCCATTTTGGGTAGATATCAATTGAAAAGAACAAGCTCAAAGCACTTAATATATTTAACAGCTCTTTCTGTCCCATGTGAATTCTCCCAACTTGTATTTTTCAAGAGGGGAGAACTCCAGCAGTTTCTGAATTTTGAGATTTTTAACACTAGTTTCTATTTCTTTCAGATTATCTGCAGAGGATCCCAACCCTGCAGAGGGCTGCTCCTGTAATTAACAGTTACTAGCAATGATGGCAGCAGGTAAGGGGTTCTGTTGGTGCAGAGGGAGTGCTCGTTCCTGGTGGAGAAGTGGATTATCTTCAGCTTAGAAGAGAAGATCATAGAATCACAGAATGGTTTGGGTTGGAAGGGACCTTAAAGCCCACCCAGTGCCGCCCCCTGCCCTGGGCAGGGACACCTCCCACCAGACCAGGTTGCTCCAAGCCCCCTCCAACCTGGCCTTGAACCCTTCCAGGGATGGGGCAGCCACAGCTTCTCTGGGCAACCTGGGCCAGGCTCTCACCATCCTCACAGCAAAGAATTCTCCCCCCTTCCAGTTTGAAGCCATTACCCCATTTTTTCTTAAGGATAAATGTTAATTTGGGGAACAAATTTATCCTCAAGTTCACGCAAATCAACTCCTGGAATTTTAGGATTCAGCCAGTACAACCACACCCTCACAAGTTTGATCATTTGGAGTCAAGAAAGCAGTGTTGAACCCCTTGTACTGATGCCATTATTTACATTGTGACACCTGAAATAACTTGCTAGGCAGGAATACCTCATTAGTGTATTTAATTCATACCTGTGTTTTCCTTTCATGATTTGCTTTTTCTCCTTGACATGCTGTTCCTTGTGCTGTAATTTTAAGTGGAACTGGAGTAACATAAAACTGGCTCCTACTGAAAAGGGAAGGTCTCACCAAGGCAACAGGTTGAGACCTAACCTGGAGTACTGCCTCTAGCCTTGGAGGCCTCAGCACAGGAAGGACATGGGCCTGTTGGAGTGGGGCCAGAGGAGGCCACGGACATGCTGGGAGGGCTGGAACCCCTCTGCTGTGAGGACAGGCTGAGAGAGTTGGGAGGGTTCAGCCTGGAGAAGAGAAGGCTCCGGGGAGACCTTAGATCAGCCTTCCAATACCTAAATAGGGCTACAAGAGAGCTGGGGAGGGACTCTTGATCAGGGAGGGGAGTCATAGAACGAGGGGGAAGGGTTTGACACTGAAAGAGGGAAGATTGAGATGAGACCTGGGGAAGAACTTCTTTGCTGTGAGGGTGGTGAGACCCTGGCCCAGGTTGCCCAGAGAAGCTGTGGCTGCCCCATCCCTGGAGGGGTTCAAGGCCAGGTTGGAGGGGGCTTGGAGCAACCTGGTCTGGTGGGAGTGTCCCTGCCCAGGGCAGGGAGTGGGACTGGATGGTCTTTCTGGTCCCTTCCAACCCAAACCGTCCTGTGATTCTATGACTCTTGGTTTCCCTTCCCAGTGTAAGCAACGTGATGGCAGAGCAGATGTCTCACACGTGCAGCAGGATGGAACCCTCACGTGGAGTTTGTGTCATTTAAAGCAGCTTGGGGGACGATGCAGAAGAGGACCGTGATCCTGGCCCCTCTGAAGCAAGGTTGTATTTCTCTAACAGAAGAGGAGAAAGGCAGGATTTGAGGTTGCCCAGTCTGGAAAATCCAGGGTTTGTATCATTTGCTTGAAACCAAACATTAGGATTTTCTGCAATATAATAGTTAAAGTTAAGTGGTTGCATTTTTCATATATTTTAAATATACACACAAAATATCTAGTCTGATAAAATAGGGTTTTTTTTTAAATATACATTTAATCAGTGCCCTGTTGTCTAAAATTGTACTATTCTAGTTATAGAAGAACAAGAATCAGCTGAGATTCTGCAGACTTTAATATCATTCTGGTGTCCTGTGGGCCTGTAAGCCCATTATCTTTATTCAAGAGGGTTGGTTTTTTTTAGAATCTAGAGTAAAAAATACAATTAATGGGTACGTGGATAAATCAAATACACTTGAGAAGACACAGCATGACTTTTATAAATGGAAGTCTATTAACAAACCTACTGGAGTCTTTTGAGGGTGTCAGCAGCCATGTGGTTATCAGCAGTCTCTTTCATTTCCAATTTATTTAGACATCCAAAAGGCTTTTGACAGTTTCTTGTCAAAGTATTTTAAGACTAATCAGCCATAGGAAAGTCCTCATATGGGTAAATAATTGGTTAACAGATAATAAATAAGGCAGTTCTTATAAAGACAATTTTTGGACTCTGGGTTCTAGGCTAGGTCATCTTTGAGGATGGATGGTCCTGATTCTGTACGTTCACCTCCATCGTTCTTAGGCAGAGTGTCTGGTCATGAGATTGTTTTGCACTTCTCTGTCTTTTGGGGCAGACTGTGTTAATCATTTTTCCCAAGGGAAAAAGTTCATTAAAAAAAAAGAGAAAAAATATCTCCTTATTTAAAATACAAGACTGGCTAACTGTATTCAGGAATGACATGCATTTTAATGTTTTGGTCATGTCATATTTTTGCATTTTGACAATAACTACATAGATTCATATATCCACTTGTATCTAATTTCATTAAACTGTAATAGAGAGCCACGTACATTGAAGGAGACATCAATCTGTGAAAGTCATCTCCTCTTACCAAAGGTTTCCCCGTGTGCCGTGGGGAGCAGTAAGAGTTTGTTATCTGCATTAATCTCTTTAACTGGATTAAATTCTTGAGCACAAAATCCACTCAGCTCCTGGATGAGTATATGGGCCAGATCTGTGGAGCAGGTATTTCTGAATAGACAAGCAGGCAATTTGACTGTATTCCAGTTAAAGTCTGTGCCACAGGTTTTCCCAGGAGGCTCACTGAGAAAACTGTGGAATTTGAGACTCTTTTTAGGGTCATGATCCTTCTAATAAGTCTATTGTTTTGTTTTATGAAAAAAAAATAATAAAAAGACTATAGAGAGCTTTCTGAGTGAAAACAAATCTGTGTTTGATCCAACATCGTTTTGACTACTGCTTGTGAGTTTTTGGTTCAATGCTAGAGAGGGACAACAAATACATAATGTAGTATTACACCTCAGTTTGATAAATGTTGCAGAGATTATTCTTTTCTTCTCCGTTATGAAGCATAGATCATGGTCAACAGTATAACAGACTGCATTGTCTTGAAATCTGGTGTCAAAATTCTCATTTGCTTGTGGAAACGTACCTTTAATATTCTATATTTTTTATTTTGGCAGCTGCAGGCCTGACTCTGACTTGATATTCTTACAGCTGACCTAATTTAATGTCTTCTGTGTTGTCAGTAGAGAGAATTTGTCAATAGCTCTCCATTTGTTTGATGTTTCTGATTATTTTTGTAATACTTTTTTTTTCTGTATTAATATTTGAAAATGCAATAATCTCAGCTCTATTTCTTTCTAGGAATTTGTTCAGACTGAGAAATCTAATTAAATGTACTTATCCTTTCTTTTTAAAACATTATAATTTTCAAAAGGTCTCTGAGATTCCAAGTTCTGAAGTTCTTCTACCTAAATGATTCAATTCACAAAAAAACCTAGATGTAACCAAGTAAAAGCACTGCGGTGACACTGAAATGGGATAATAGACATACTTTTCTGTCCTGAATTACATGTCAGCTTGTGTTGCAAATAGCCTGCAGAGCGATGTGCTGGGTAAAAAATCTTGCCATGAAATTCAGGCAGTTTGTTTCTTGAGGACCAGACCCATCAGACCTGTTTGAGGTAAGTTAAATAAACAGCAGTATAAAAGCCTAAAAGAAGTGAAACTATTATGGAATTTGTGGGATTTTTTTTCCTGCCCTTATGACAGAGCTCAGTGTTGTAATCACAGCAGTATAAGACACTATTGTGGGTAAATTGAAAGCATGTTGATCTTCCTCATTACATTTAAATATCTTTACATACTATAAAAAAATGAAATAAGCACAGCACAAGGAGACTATCCATGTAAGGTATTATTTTGTAACTTTTTACGACAATGAGGAAAATGGTTGAAGACTGTGGTGAATCTCATACTGACATTTGTCTGACATCTGGTGGCGAAACTGTTTAAAACAGAAAGATGTGGCCAATTAGTTGCTTTAGAAGAGTATGATTCTAAATAACCCATCCCCATGCACATATGGCAGATATGCTAGGCCATCGTCTCTAAGTCCAGAATAAAAATTCTAAATCAGGCTGTAAGTCCAGAATAAGGCACCAAAATGAGTGACTAAGCAAATTCAAAGACACAGATTGTCTGCAGTCAAATTTCTAGTTCAAATGGAAAGGTTGGCAGACTTCAAAAGCACATCAGCTGCCAAAGCCTGACTTCAATGCCATTTCCCCCCTCTCATCCCTCAAACGTGTGAAACATCTTCCTGAGCTCCTCTCATCGTTAATTCTGCAGCCTCTGCAGTCTGGAGAGACCCCTGGAACTGGGCTTCTGGTGCGAAATGCAGGTAAAGGGGCCATCAGCATGTATTTTTAAAATATACTGATCATTTTATTTGGTGCACTAGCTTTTACTCATATTAGTACTTATGCTTATGATGGCAGCTTCTCTCCTTAACTGCCACATAACTGCCTGCGCTACACAGAGGCTGTTTAATTTTGCTAATTTGTGTATGCCTGTATGCGAGCCGATGTTGGGAAAGGAGGGCAAACCATTGCAATGAACTGGTGCTGGCGATGAAACGTCTGGTCGTGCAAAGCCATTGATGGAAAAATGGGCAAAGGGGTGTTGCTCGTGAGGCAAAGAGGATGTGATGAGAAAAAGAAGAGACAAGACAAAAGGAGAGATGACAGGGTAACAACAACTAAGAGCCTCAAGGGGACGGGAGGGAATCAGAGCTTGATGCGATGTAACAGGGAGCCCTGAGAGTGAATACAGACTGGGGACGGGTCATGCCCAGAACAAAGGACAGGGTGGGAAACCCACTGAAGAGGGGGGAGATAATCACCAATCTGGTGCAAGACTAGAGGGCAGAGTCGAATGAGAGGGAAAGAATTGAAAAAAACCATGCGCAAATAGATGTTGAGACACCTATTTGTAAAAAATAGCAGAATTTGGAGATCCTGGATGTGAGTCCAGAGAGAAAGTAGTTGTGGACAATTTCCAAACTCAGTGGAACCTTGAAATAAAAAATAAAGAGCTGTCAAGAGACACTGAATATGGGTGTCATTGTGTCTCTTGACAGTGGAAACATCTGGGAACACTTGTAATAAGGCTGAAATACATAGCTAAAAGAAAGATGAAAGATCTTCCGCTGTATGTCTGTGAGTCACTGCAAAGTGACTCAGTCATTGAAAGCGAGGAGGATCGCGTAAGAATGGAGAGCAGAATGAAAGAAGAGTGTTTTCTTTTGAATTTATTCGTAACACCCGAATTCTAGCAAGCAGCAAAAGGATTTTAAACACCTGACAGGATTTCTCTGCCCTGTTTTAGAAAAGTTGTGTAGAGTATTAAGAATTTATATGGCAGATAATTACAGGAAATAATCCAAGCATTCCCAAAGGTAATTTCTTTCCATAAAAATGTATATGTTCTTTATACTGCTGTTTACCCAGTCTTCTGTAGTTTGCTTTTCTACTCCATGGCTTTGGAAATGGAAAATGTCTTACTATATTGACCTACCAATGTACCCCTGAACACCCCAATGGGATATACAGCCTCTGTGATTAGGCAGGTACCACTTGCTGGCAACGTTTTTTTGGGTTTTTTTAAATTATGAAGATAGTGATAGCAATGAAAAAGATAAACCTAACAAAACCAAGGAAATTAAGTACAGTGCAAATGTTTACTATTAGGTTCAGAAGGTGATATACTTTCATATCCTTTATGGAAAAAGAATTTGTCTGTGCTGCTGCCCAGCCAGGAAGAAATCTGGTCTCTGATAGCTTCTCCAACCTTCAGCCAGAGCTAATGCAGAGCTCATGCCAAAGCCTCCCAGATCCATCTAGTGACATGGGTTAGTGGTGGTTTTTGTCAGTGTTGGGTTGATGGTTGGACTCGGTGATCTGAATCGTCCCTTCCAAGCTGGAAAATTCTATGATTCTATCTTAGGAGTCTTCCTGATAGGAGGTGAAGGACAAGGCAACATCAATATTTTTCTTCCAGTACTGGCTCACTTTGTTACACAGTCATCCCAGTTGTCCTTATCTGTTTTGTCCTTTTGTAACTTTTTGGGGTGATAAGACTTGTCTGCTGTGTTACTTGTCTGTGGAGCGTTTCACTCAACGGGGAGGTGTCCTCTGGCTCCTGGCAGATGATGATGTGCACACAGACTTTCATGTTGGCTAGAGTTATAGAACTACAGAGTGGTTTGGGTTGGAAGGGACCTTAAAACTCATCCAGTCTCACTCCTATGCCCTGTGAAGGGACACCTCCCACTAAACCACGTTGCTCAAAGCCCTGTCCAACCTGGCCTTGAACCCCTCCAGGGGTGGGGCAGCTTCTCTGGGCCATCTGGGCCAGTGTCTCACCACCCTCATAGTGAAAAATTTCTTCCTAATATCTAATCTATATCTCCCCTCTTTCTGCTTTCCCAGTTTTCTTTTGTCTGCTGCATCTTCTTTTCCATACAGTTTTCCAGCTCTCAGGAATGCCTTTTTTATCCTGTTTGTCTAGCAATAAGCAGAAAAATGTGCTGGCCTGAGGTTGTTCTGCGATACAAATATTAGATACACAACAAATGAAAATTATGAAAGGTCACCTAGTACCTTGCGAGTGTTTCTGGTCTATTATGGTAAGGGTCTGTTCAGATTAGCTGGAGGATACTGAAATAGTAGAGGGAAGTGGCAGACAGAAGTTAGAGAAATTCAGAAATGTTACTGTTTCAGTGGGTTTAAATGGAACAAATAGTTTAATTTTCAAAAATTTTCAAAAATTTTCAAAAAAAGACTGCCATGATGCAATGCAGACTTGGCCACCAGAGCTGGCTGGGCCCATAACCTGGTGGCCATGTAGCTTTTGGAGCCTTTGGGATCTTGGCTGAGGGCACTGGGAAGGCTCTTGGTACTGCTCCCCAAAGTGCCACGCTAAGGAAACAGTTTAATGTCTCAGAATTAGTAAAATCAGTCCGAAACGAACCATGTCAGGCAGCTTTGTTTTAGGTGGAACTCAACCAAACCAAATAATTTTATTTTAGTTTCATGTGGGGAACATTTTCCCAAATAACAGTTTGTTTTAGAGAAAACTATTCTTGTGTCACTCCAGTGGTGACTGGTTGCCTACTGTACTAGTAACTACTGATTTTTTTCTGAAGGCTAAAAACAGATCTCTTGCTGCCATCTGGTGTTGTCACATAGAGTGGTTGGAATAGTCACCCACAGCATTGAATTTGTTTTGCAATATTGTACTTTCTAAGCAATCTGTAAACACGGAGAAGACATTTAGTGTATGATACAGTTTCTAGGCTATACAGATTTTTGTTCATGAGACTGAAAGAGGATTCCAAACCCTAACTTTCTGACAAATTTAATAATGATATAAAAATAGCAATGTTATGCTAAGTGTATTGTCCTTTTTCTCATGAAAAAATAAAATAATTTATGAGTTTAGGTGCTATGTCAGAATGTCATCTGGAGGTCCGTTTACGTCTCTGCTCTACAGAGGCTGACATATCTGCTGCTCCCAAAATCTCTTGCTTACATATCCACATAAAAGCATGCACACAGCTCTGTCATTAAAAATAAAAATTAAAAATATATAAAAATATATAAAAATAATAAAAAAAAATAAAAAAATAATAAAAAGACAGCTGTCAAAATGCTGCTTTAACCAGACTGGAGCTGGCATCCATTCCCAGCCACCAAGAGTTGGAAACAGGGATCTCTCCCCGGCAGGGTATCAAAGGCTGCAAATGCCTCATAGAGTGACTGAAAAATTAGTGATTGAGCAATAAACCCAACAGGCTTCTGTGTAATTCTGTGAGGTAGAGAAGAGTTGCAAAAGCACTTCTCTGTCTGCCCAGCTGCAGCGGCTGGGCAACTGGAACATGGATCCTTCCAGACCCCCGGTCCTGGTGATTATATATGGTGTGTCTCGGTACTCCTTTCAGCTTTTCTGCCCACTTAGGCAGATTTTCTAAGATCTTTTTTAGAGGTTTATCACAGAAAAAAATAAAAACTTGGTGTTCACTGTTACATTAAAAAAAAAAAAAAAGAATCACTGCTATTTGGATGCCTCAGAGGATTATTACAAGCATAAGCCCCAAATTTCTAATGTCCTCTGCCACCAGCCCTGCACCCAATGCCAATGCATTGTGGAGCTCATAGCAATGCACCAATGAGGTATTTACTTTCAATACCTGAAAATATAATTAAAATATCCCACAAGAAGTCAGTTTATACGTTTTGCCCTTGAGATTACATTCTGATTAAGGTGTAAGGTGGACTGTCTGGTTGTTCATTTTGCTTAATTGCTAATTTAGTTGGCCAACTGATCCATTTTCAGACGATGTTGAGCTACAGATCTTGGGACGATGTGCACTGGGGAACGAGGAAAAATGGATGAGATTGAGCCAGGTTTGGCCTGTCACCTTACCAAGTCCCTTACCAGTAACCCAGTAAGTGTGTTGCCGTTATTTTTCCATGCTATAACACTCATCCTCAGTTCCCCATGTAAAATATTCTGATGAGGTATAATGCGTCCTTCTTTTTATGTATTTCACTCTGAGTTTTTAAAAAAAGTAAAAAAAAAAAAAGAATTATGTTATAGAGCTATAAAGATACCATATACAGGCTGGAGAAGAGACACAGTCAAGATCTATGGGATGTGGATGTGGGCAGCCTCTACCACTTAGGCTTATGTTGAGGTAATGGTCCCTTGCCCTGTTCCATTTGTTGATTTGTTTACATAATCTTCCTTTTGTTGGCATTTATCGTGTCAGTAATTCTCCCAATAGTGCTTCTGAAAGGTTTGACATTTTTACATTAAGATATAGCTTGGAGCAGGAGATTTAAAATCTTCTGGAAGGCTTTATACAAGAAGTGAAACACTGTCTCTCACTGGAGTCAGAAAAAAAATCACCCTTTTTTTTTTTTCCTTATTTGTCCCTAAGTTGAAAAGAAAAATAGCATGTAAAGAATAGAGGAAAGAAATATACCAGTCAGAAAAATATTAAGACTAGTATTACCACCTAGTTTTTTTCTTTAATGTGATTAGCAAAATTACTTCTCTTGTAGACTTGGAAATAAGTGATACCATATTTACGACATATATTGGATTTGAAACCATGCCAAACAAAGATTAGGAAAGAACAATTTTTAAAATGGCATTTTACTAGCTGAAAATTAAAGTGAAACCCTCTTCTCTCATTCTATGGCTGGTTGTTTCTCTCCTGTCCCACATCAACAAATAAGTTTGGCCAACAGAGTAAGGGAAAACAAGCAAAGCAAAAACTGAGGGGAGATGGTCCTGGTCTATAACAGAAGACTTGTATGACAGGGAACACTAGGGAATGAGAAATAGTTATTTAATCTATTAGCTAATGATGGAAAAGGAAAAATAGGTAAAAGTTAACTGTCATGGTTTTAGCCCGGAAATTAAAAAAAAAAATTCTAAGCCATTAATGTAAAGATTTTCTACTCTCCCTTCTAATGGAAGAGTAGAAGAAAAAAAATAATATCTTTTGAAACAGAACTTAGGAGTGATTTTGAAATAATTATGTCTTTTGTTTTCTTCTATAATAGCAAATAACCAGATGCAGTGATCACAACGATCATTCTAGATCTGCATTTCTGCCTTCATTTCCAAATCTTTAAATGCCAGGGAAAAATATATTTTCAGTGCCAGAAAAGAACTGGGAGAAGAGGAGGAGACAGGGGAGATGTCAGTTAAACAAGTTTTACTCTGCAGGACTTTCACCTCCAGATCAAGGTAAGATTTTTCTTTCATATAATTTCTCCATGTTCTCAGTTTCTTTTTGTTTAAATGAGCAATTCAGTGCTTCAACGAATTGTTTTGAGGGTGGATAGGATTAATGGTCAGAAATATAGTGACATCCTACAATATCCTGCAATCCCAGTTCAGTTCATCTCTAGCAGCTGTGTTCCAGATTCAAGTTTGTATTCAATAATCTTTGGAACAAGACTTAAACCTGTATTTTCACCTGCTCTGATACTGTGATCTCTCCTCTCTTTCCCTCTCATCCTCTCTCCTGGTGATTATGATAAACAGATTCAGCTCAGGCTCATCTAACCAAAAGCCTACGTTTGTTGCCATAAACTCCATGGCGAGAGGAATTTAAGGAGATCTTATATATCTATAATCTATAGATACGTTACACACTACACTGGAATGGTTTACATCATACCAATGAGTTTATTTTTAACCTAAGTAATAGTCTATTCAGAAGACTTCCACAAGGTGGGGATGAAGTGATGCTTCATATCAATACGTTTGCTTCATACAGGACTTAGTTTAGAGTTTGCACTCCATTAGAAAGTTTATGGAATAAAAATTTCATCTTACAAGTCAGGGATTCAAATAAATTATTCATGAAAACACAATAGCTTTTCAGAGTGATGTACGATACAATATAGGCTTGTTTTAATAACTTGAACAGTATAATCCTAAGGGTTATTAAGCATTAGCCCTGAGACAGTTCAATATTTTTCACTTTGCTTGATTTGAAATTGAACTTATGCTTAATTTGCCTAATGTTTTATTACCCTGGATTTAAACTTCAGAACTCTAATTTTGTAATTATGGAAAAATATGCTGACTTATAAAGTAAAAGTTCATCTTGTAACGCCGAATCCAAATAAGAATGGCTGTTGCAGCATAATATTAGAGAAAATTACATGCCAAAAAAAAAAAAAGGTTAATATACATAAATCAGATCTGATGAAATTATGAACAAAGTCTAGTAGGAATAAAAGGTTTTGCAACTTCATGGGTTATTTTACTGGAGTATTTGAGTTATTGAGTATTATAGAGTATTGAGAGTAAATGAGTTATTTTACTAGAATGTTTCACCTAGTTTGGCTAGTATTTTGATTTCAGAAGAGCCATGAATGATTTTAGAGCTTGCCCATTTACTTGTTTGAAAAAGATTTTAAAAGCTTTTGGTTATTAAGGAGGAAGCTGAGGATTGGCTGGATCAAGAGCTATGTGTGATTAGACAGGAAGCAGGGGACAGTGAGGGACAGTGAGGGACAGCTACATGGCAACCTGAATCTGAGCGGTGGGTCCTAAATCACTGAGTTTTTATCTATTTCTGAATCAATTAATTATGTTATGTCTTTATCATGCCATTTCTGTTGGTTATATTCAACTCTGTCTGGTTGCTGGGGACACACTCAAGTTCCAGTCATGAGCAGCACCATATGATTAATTTAGGACATGTAGATTTACATATTACATTTGGGTTTATATTTTTTTCTCTGCAAGCACCCACTGCATATTTTCATTGGTATTTAAGCCCATAAACATCCTTTTCAGTAGTCTATTCTTAAGCTCCTTATAAATTGCGTGATCAAGATTGAATCCATAACATGGCTCTAGTAACCAGTATTCACATTTTTCAGGCCTGTGTATCATTGCTTTATCTTATATGTTTGATTTTACATGCTTGATCTTACATGATACTTCATCTTACATGTTTAATCAGGTATTGTTCTCAATCTTCTGAATCATGTTCTATACTGGACAAGTCTATTACTAAAAAGATGCATGAGTAGACAATTTCTGCAATTCTTCTCATGATGGAAGTTCATTGTGGAAGGCAGAATACTTTTATTATCACTAAGACATAAATACATTAATTGAAGCTATTTAATTGCTTACATAATAACATTTTTATTAGCCGTTGGCAATTCCATTAATGTTATTGGGTCGTTAACTTTGATACAACAGACAAGTGCAATTTTGTTGTAATCAAGAAAGTAATAAAGGGATAGTTTGCGTATCACAGCGCAATTTATAATAGCAATAAAGTCTAATGAATTCTATTATTCATTCTTGCCTTTTAGAGGTTGAGTTTAGATTATGATGTCAAACATCTGGGGAGCGAGGAGAGGGGGCATTCTGTCCTCATATGGTATTTGCAGTGTGCGCTCAGGAGATTAGAATGAAGGTATAGAAAATAAGCAGTTTCCCATGGGTCGTGTAGATGTGATGCTGTGATGGCAATATTTTGAGTCTCAGAGGACGCCTATTCTTCAGCCTGGTTGTGAGTCAGCGAGATGAACCTCAGCTAGACTTTACTTTGACTGTTGTTACAGCACCAGATCCCACCGCTGGGTTTTTAGGTGTATATAAAGAGGAGTACAAAAAAGAAATTGTGGATTTATCCAAGATGGGCAGGGAGGTTTCTTTTCCCTCTGTCTGCATTGTCACTAGGCTTGACACAGATGCCCTTGTCACAAGAAAGGTTGGTAAGGCCATTTTCTGTATGTGAAAACGGAAAGTTGCTGTTCTACCCAAAAGCAGATGTGTAAATATCTTGCAAACGTGTAAATATCTATCTCAGACTTCAGGAAATATGAAAATAATTATTTGCAATGAATCCTCAACTTTCGTCAGGCATTTTCAGTTCAGAAGCTATGAACTAGCTTAGGAGGGGATGGGACATGGCCACTAGGCTTTTCCCAAATTATTAGAAAGCAAATATCTAAGGAAAAAAAAACCCAAACTGTAAATGAAATAGTCCATCTGAAATTAAGAAGCCACTGAAGAAATAGTCATGGAGTCAAAATCAGAAGTCAGAGAAATCCGTAGACAGGTAACAGTCATAGTAACATTAACATTTGCTCCATAGCTCTAGGTGTATGTACACAACCCAAGAGGTTAATTGCAATTCATATTTGCAGAAAGGAAAGTGAATGAGAATGGAGACCTGATCAAAAATACTTGAGGAGTGATGGAAACAAGGAAGTGCAAGTAGCCAACCAACATAACAACCATCCATCCCAAGCAGCAGAAAGAACAGAACAGAACTTAGATTGTGCAGAAGGGTTGGGTTTGGACCTGACTTTGTAAATCACTCTCTTAAGTTTAGTGTCCCTCTTCCTAATGTTGCAGATTTAAACTCATCTATCAGCTTTTGAAAGCTTGGACTGTTTCATCTGTCACTCAGTGTAGTGTAGCCACTGTCACAGACCATGGCTTATACGAAAAGTTAACTAGTTAATCTTCCGCTGATGGAAATACAGAGCAGCTGGAAGGGTGGCTCGTGAGTTAGAAGGACCAGGCACCGCTGTCACAGGCTTATACAGGCTCTCACCACGGTTAACTTTTCTGTTCATGCAGGAAACAATTTTAGGAAAGTCAGTAGAAATTTTTGTGTCAATCACTGAAAGATCAGCCCAGAGCAGCCACAAGATGTCATTGTGGGCCCACCAAGATAACCATTGTTATGCTTGTAAATAAGAAACGTAAATTAGAAACCACAGCTAATTTTCTATTTTCTTAAATTAATCTACAATAAAAATGCAAAGAACTATTTTATCATATATTTTAAAAGTATTTTGGAACTTTTTCCATAGTTTTTATCTGGTCACTTTGGAATACAGAAAATTTAAATACAGAGGCTGATCTGTGATCAAAATCCACAACTGGGCTGTGTAAAGGAACAGAAAATTCTTTGAAGAAGTTGCAATATTTCTCTTCTGAGAATTCTGTTTCTCTGAAAAATCACAACATTTCAGAATGTCCTACTCAAAAATGAAAAATAGAACCTTTCCTATTAAAAAATGAATGCAGTATAAGGTTGAAATTTTATTCTGGCATCACAGATGTTTCTGTGACACAGACATTACTACACGTCCTGAATGGATTTGGTGTTTTCCCCAAGTCAGCCCATGTTCCGTTAAATAATGACCTGGGCTTCCATTACATCTTAAAGACATTTGCAGTAATTGAATGATCCTCAGATTCTGTGATATGACTCCCAATAGGATAATTGGGAAAATTATTAAAAGGGGACCCTTAGTTTTAAATATTAGCCTTTTTCTATGATTAAATAATCACACATTTGTTCAGCACCTCTAAGACGTTTTATGAACTTCAAACAGAGTTAGTTTGCTGAAGTGAAATAGAAATATTATTATGAAAGGAAAAATGCAAGTAATCTTTTTGTTACTTGCAGTAACACAATTCCCTCGACACTGATAGGATTAAGATATGGTTATTGCTGTTCATTCCTGAACGTAGAAATGCTATCCAGAGAGTGACAAATGGTTTTAGCATAATAATAAGGAATAACTCTGTTTTCACTGTAAAGAGTTATTTACAGGTTTTGGACAAATATTTTGCAACAGCTAATGATTGTCATGTATGACAGATTTCACTTTTCTTGTTTAACTTACAGTAATCTGACAATAAGACAAAAAACAATTAGAAAGAATGTGGATCAAAGCTAGAGCTATAGGGCACTTAAAATTTACAGTTGGAATGTATAGTTAGATATAAATATCTAGAAAAAGAAATACAGATATATTTTTACAGTGATGTATGGAACAGAAAGTAGCCATTGGATATTTTTATTACATTTTGCCTAGACATCTTTTAGTCTCTAGAGGAAAAATTGATTCTTACTTCTTTTATTCTTCTATTTTATTGCTATGCTTATGTCTAAATTTATCAACAGAAAGTTTGTATTTCGGTGGGAGCACAGCTGGGGTCTTACAGCCAAATCCTTGTTAAGTTTCGGGTTAGATGATAAGAATTTGTAAACCTGGGCAGGTTCAGAGTGTAACAGATAGAAGAATAATGAAGTCGTCAGCAGATGGTAGTGATTTTATGGAAAATTATTCAGTAAAAGTATCTGAGAAAACTATAGGGGGAGGAATGTTCAAATAATGGCTTCAAAGGGTCCGTTGTTGTGGTAGGAACTCCTGTTGCTAAGATGATGAGACACGGGATGGTGGCAGACGCTGCCCTTGTGCTAGTTGAGATGTTTAAAGCAGTGGTGTTCAGAGAGTTGTTGTGGTGACAGACTGTCTCAGCATAATCCTCTCCACCAGAAAAAAACATGCAGGGAATGATAAAGGCAAGGTAGAGGCTTTGAACTCTCTTCCAATGTGAAGACAATATGTATAAAGCCAGGGATCACTTAGTAATAGTGTATATAAAGGAATGGGGAAAAGGAATATGCAGAAAAAGGCTTTCTGAGAACCTGAACCACTGGTAAAGTAAGGAAAGCCAACGACGGAGATGGATTTTATCTGTTTGTTTGATGAGGTGAAGCTGAGTGAAAAATCTGTGCATCAGGTAACGTGAAGATCAATATTGGAAGAAACAGAACAAGAATTTTCAGTGGGAAAAATATGTCAAGTGATTATGACTGGTCCTCCATGACACAGGGACAGGGACATTAGTTTGCTGAGGAGGTTTGGTAATGACCGTCTGCTATCAAAACGGGAATATTCTTTTGAATGCCGAATAGGTTAAGATTCGGTAGGCCATGCGATAAATCCTATTTTAGGTTAGTCCCATTGTGGTAAAGAGGAAAGAATTTAGCTGAGATGCCTGGATTATGGTGAGACATGAGATACATTAGTTGGGGAAGGTCTTCATGAAATAATAAATAAAAATAAAAAAATAAAATATAATAAAATAATATTCCTCCTTAACCCATTCTAGAAATACTTCAAGCTCATTTTCACCATTCCAGTGCTTTGCTCTTGACTAGACTGTGTCGCTCAGTTAAATAAGCTAGTGTTACTAATAGAAATATTATGCTAATCCCTAGTGACATTCAGTATACATGAGTGTCTGTATATTTAATTTGAAAATTTATCCTCTGCAAAATACGAATACTAATAATTTATCTCAGTTCAAGACTTTACCTTCCTGTCCCACACTCAAAGCCAAAGACAGTCCTCCATCTCTCTGAAGAAAATATAGGTAAAATGAAAGTCTTCTATTCTGGATTTACATCCTTATACTAGTTAGAATCTGAATTCTTTAAATTAAAAAAGAAATTTTACTGTACGGGCACTTTCAACTTTTCCCACATGATCTTACTTGCATATTTAATACTTAATGTATTTAAGACATTTTTTATGATGCCAAATGATGAAATACCATTGGCCAGTATTACACCAAAATGTATGTGGTTGATGAAAAATATATTCTTGGTATTTTAATACATAATTGAAGAAAATGAAATTAAATTTAGAGAATTCATATAATAAGTTGTCCACTTCATAGTTCTAGCAGATTAATCGGTCAATAAAGAAGGTAAAAAAAAATATAATAATACGTAAGGTCGTATTCAGTGAAATTTAAACCTCTTAATTCTCTAATATGAACTTAAGTTTGTGATGTGATAGATTTTTTTTTAGGTATGTATTGATAGTGATGGGATGGTTCTTAAGTAAGTATTATAAAAAGCTTGGGTAGAGCCTACTTAGATAAGTAATAAAGTATGAAATTATTTTTGTGGCAGGTGGTTCTGAATAACTTCAGAACTACTATAGGGTCTAAAAGATTTGGAATTTATTTACTCTTGATTGAGAAATTCTGCAGGGAGGTAATTTAGACCCCATATCCCTCCTCTACTTTTTCAGATTTGCTTCCATGATAGATACAGCAACTTTTTTTCATTGTTTTATTTTCTTTAGGTATTTTGCCATCACTCCATGCTTGAGTTCAAAATCGGGAAAAAAACCCCCAAACAACCGTCACTACTTGTTCTTTTGAGGGGAGGGATAATCCTATATTATCTTCTGGTTCTTATTGCATAACTGTCATCTTGCATTTTTTTTCCCCTCTCTGATTTTCCTTGTATTTATATGGTTATGGAACTCTACAATTTGCTTTAATATCCTTTGCAGGATATCACTTTGTCTTTAAACAGTTCAAATGACCTCTTAGATATAATCACCTCTTCTTTTTTAAAGTTTTTATTCACTCAGAGATCAAAAAGAAGCACTAAGTACTACAAATAGAGATAAAAATGGAAAGGATAGCATTAAAAGAAGGCAGAATGTGAAAATCTATGTCTCTTAAGCAAAAATTAGTCCCGACTAAAGACAAACTTTATCATTTGGGACATCTGTGGTAGTGTATTTGGGTTCAAGAGTGGATGGAAGAATACACAGAACCCCGGCAGCTGCTAATGTAGCAAAGATGGGATCATTTGGAAGGTGGGAAAGGTGCGAATCAGCAGATTTTGGGCTGTAACACCATGGATTCCTTCCTAATTCCTAATTCCTAAACTTCTACACTTAAAAAGACCTGAATTGAGCGTAGTCAGAAAATACACAGTGACAGGAAAAGTGAGAGAAGAAAGGAAGAACAAAATCAGAAATTAGCTGAGACAAGGTGAGTGACATGAGGTAAAAATCAGCGACTGAAAAAAACCCTTGTGATTTTTTTTTTTTTTTAATTCTTATTATTTCTGCAATTCCTCTGTGTGATGAGGATTTTGCTGGTGCTTGCATTTGTGCAGAGCAAACGACAGTCCTGGTGTTCTTAGTTACGTGCTAAGCAGAAACGGCTTGCAAAAGCACTGGGTGGAGGGAGAGAAACAGAAAAGAGAAGTGACTCATGGAAGGTCAATGGCCCAGTAATGGATGGGATGAAGTTCCACATGCTGTTCAGTGGCCTTTCTGCTGAACTCACAGCAGACACAGTTTGCCTGGTCTTATATTGCGTTGTTTAGGAGAAATATGTAGAGGATAGAGAGAGAAAACAGGAACCCCAAGAAAACTAGTTGAGTTATTTTATTAGTTCACTGCCTACACCATTTTCAGTACCTCTTGTCAAGCGGGCATCATCTGATGTGTATGAAATTGATTGTTTTTCCCCATAAAGTATAATATATGAGCTGGTAGGAAATGGTGAGGGAAGCACACAGCAATAGTCTTAACAAGTACAGAAAGCCATTAAGGTACACATAAAGCAGACTCCTGGGAAAAAAAATGAACTCTAGGAGGCAAGCATCAATAAAATATTCTATTTAGACCTATGGATATACATATATATACACAGATGTATACACCACCTTAAAAAAAAAAAAAAAAAGGAAGCTATCATACAGAGAGTGAACTACAAGCATTTGATAAATTAAAGTGAGGGTATTTTATTCAGCACTTACAAAGTGAAGAATGCATATTTCCTTCAGCATTGCAATATCTGAATTAGCCAGAGATATTGCATTATACATGGAGATTAGACCAGAATGGAATTCAACAGAAATGGAGGAAGAAGCCACAGAATTTTGAGCAGTTTCGTGATACTTCAGCCTGTGTGGCTGCTGTGAAGATTTGCTCTTCCTAATGAATAATGCATAGAGTATGATTTCTTTCAAGGGAATAATAGCCTATCTCATGAAAACTTTGAAGAGGGTTACAATTTACCTGCCCGAAGTGAACCAAAAAGAAAACAAACCTGCTGGATTCCTTATTATCAAACAAAATAACATCAGCCCTGGCAAAAGTAAAAAGCAGTTTATTTGTTCTCTCAGTTTCCAGTTGTTTTACCACTTGCTTTCTGTCTGAAGATGATGCGTTAAAAATGTGACATTTCCCATGTTAAAACAAAAAAGCAGTTTGGACCTCACTGGATCAATGTGTATTATTTTTTTCTATATTGAAGTAAAAAGATGAATGACAAGTTGTCATAATATGCCGCTAATCTCAGTGTGTTACCCACCAGCAATACGAGCACATGCAATATTTACTTTGTGCATTTATTTTTCTTCCCTTGTCTTTTTTTTCTTCATTAACTTTCAAATCAGAGGAGACTTCACTTGAGTGTATCTCTTGTTGCATATTACATTTGACACTTGTAATTTTGTGCGGAATGCGTGGATGGCATGTGTTCCTGGCAAAATAGCAAAGTGTCAGGAAAAGGAAAATTAAGAAGAATCAATATGTCTGGTGAGTTTAACATGAAGACTTTTATTCAGCTGTAAAGAGCGGACGGCTCCTCAGTGACTTCATTGCACACATGTGGCATACAACAGCGGAGAAGGGAATGCAATCTGTAATATCAATCATCCCGGAAAGATTCATGAAAATATTAGCATAATTACTGAACGGTCTAGAAGGCGGAAAGACTGTCTGCTTGTGTGGGATGGGCAGAATTACTGATTCTGAGTGAATTAGCAGAACTGGATGTCAATTTAATATAAATTTTAATATAAAATTTTAATTTTAATTAAAATTTTAATATACAATTTATGACTTGTTTTGGTTTTGTAATTAACATGGTAAGAAGCAAGCATGAAATGCATCAGAAACCTAACCGAAATGAGTGATAAAACAGAACTGTTCAATGCTCAAAAGCCATACTTTATGTCCTCTTTTTCCTGTTTAAGTGTCCCCTGTCGTATGATCTATTAGATCAATGTACAGCAGAAATAAATCCACCAAAGTTGCTAGGGCGAGGCTCAGAGTCAAATGTATAATATAATATATAATATATATATAATATATATATAAAATATATATAATAATGTATAATAATAATATTTGAACGAAGAGACAGAAAAAAATCCAGATTATTTTATTTAGAAGCACCCTTTCACCTCCAAAGGCTCAAAAGCCAACACCGTTTTGTAACCCGGTCTCTGCATGTTTTATAAAGTTTACTTTGTACTGCAATTGATTGGAAGATATTTGGCAATTGCTTGGTTGGTCAAATCACAGAATATTCTGTGCTAAAATGCCCAGGAGAAGTCCAGCTCTTACACAACTTCAACCTCTTTTGTCATGTCTAGAGTCATAGAATATCTGGAGTCCTGATAAATGTTATTGCAGAACCTTGGGTCCAGGAAGTTGCAAATTTCTTCCTTTATGTCCCGGTTTGAAGTAAAACCGAACCAATTTCCTGGATCACCATTTCCAAGTGAAATTTAGTCAAACTTGCTGTGCAAAAATCAACCTTACCATCCTTCCTTAACTGCATTTACTTAAGTATAGAAAAATAATAGTGAATGGTCAGAATCCATTTTCCAAATGATCATTAAAAAAAAAGTACTATTTTTAATCACTGAATCATAGAATGGTTGCACAGAATGCAACACTTCAAGATTAAAAAGATATTACCTGCATATAGTTAACAGAAAAATACAGAGTTGTTGTAACATTGTAAAAAAGATTCTGTGGCAATGACATTAAAGGACTGTTCCAGCATTTATCTATTGTCTTAGTAACAGCTTCAGCCAGAATTAGTTCATCCAATTGTAGAGCTGTTCAAATAAATTTAATTATTTTTTTTTTAATTTGAAAATTACCCTTCTGCTCTTTATTAAAAAAATAACTATTCTGTGAATAATTTTCTTAATACAGTATGTACAGTATATTTTCCTACTCTGCGGGTAGCACAAAGTATTTAGAATACAGGAAATGATCAAAGGAAAAGTAGGACTCCAAAATTATAATTGCTTGTCTTCAGCTCTGCACTTCTATGCTGGGGAGAACCATGGCTTCTACAGAGGAAGGGAAAGAGAGGATTAAAATGAAATGTATTTTTTCTGCAATTACTAAAAAATTTCCTTTACCAGAGGAAGAAAACTCCAGCTATCATTGAGAAGACATATATGTTCTTTAGAGCTGAACAGCCTATTTGGTACTTATAAGTCTATAAAGAGAAGTTCTGCTCTGTGAGCAGTTAAAATGAAAAGAAATATGTCTGAGGCCAAATCCCAGTGCTATATAATAGGTTGGCTTTATATACTTTCTCCTTGCATAACGAAATCTATTAAGCATGCTTTTCACAAGTATTTCACGAGCTACTGTTCCCCAGGAAAAGCTAAGGGGTTGGCTAGCAAGTGATTAATTATCAAGAGAAGACATGAGAAAATTTCATCAGTAGCTTAGAGTTAGTATTAAATGGTTGATCTTATATACTAATGTAAATTTTTATATTATATTACTATAATATAGTAAAATAAATTTTATATAGTTTAATAATTATTGTACATCAAAAAAAATCTGATTACATAAGTGGCTTATATGGACCATGTATGAAATAACAACATATATATATATACAAGCAAATTTACATGTACACATGTACGTGCACTAGTATTAACTATCCCTTAAGTGATTGCTTTCAACAGCATAAAGAGAAGCAACACAATATAACACAAATCGTTTCATTAGGAAAAGATTTACAATGTATGAGAAATTCTTGCTCATATCTATAAAGTCTTGGTTTCTGAAAGACTGCAAATGGTCGCTAAAGGAATATGTTTAAAGTCTTTATTTAAAGTGTTGCTAGTTCTGAAGCTTTATCAAGTTAAAAAGCATAATTAAATGTTGTATATAGCAATTCTGATATTAGCTGATAATATAATTAGCTCTGATTTCTATGATCTTCCTTCTTTTTCCTTGATCTTATGGGATATTGGACTGTGGATTATTCACAAGATTAAAGCTATGCAGTAAGAATGATTTGGAAAAATGTAACCGGCAAGGAGTTGCTCATTTCTACCAGATATATGTATTAATATTTGCCCTCAACTTCTACTTTTCCATTTGATTTTATATGTTTTTCTTAAAATACAGACTACTATACAGATGCCTGCTTTGTGCAGGGATATTTTAGCACAGCTGCTGTTATACGCTTCTCTCTGTGTCTTAATTCTGTGACTGTGTCACAGAAGCCTTTTCATGTAAGTATAGCTTAGTCACCTCTAAAATGGGCATATGAGTTGAACACCTCGGAGGTTTCAGGTTGAATTACAGAATGTGGCAATGCAATACGTAACACAGGCCGACAACTCTGAATTCACTGTTATATTCAGTGTCAAGCCGTGCTAAACTAAAGGGCAGAAAGGTGTTGGTTTGATAGTGTTCATCTGCCACCCAAGAGTGGTGGGCTGCCCAGTCCTGACCTCAACAGCCACTGAAACCGATGGTAGATTTCACCAACTCCAAATGAATTCCCTCTAAAATTAGAGGAGTAAAACCATCGGTGTATCAGTGCTGTAATGTCAGACAACTTGGTGCTTGCCAGACTCTGGCAGAAGCTCACCTTATGAAGCAGAATCACAACCTTCGTTCATGGCAAAGACTTGACTTTGTGGTCTTCAAGTTGTATCTCTAGCAGGCTTCCTCTGCTAAGGTGTTAAAACACAAAATCATGTCCCATGGGACAATATAAAAATTTTATGGTTTCTGTCTCAGCTTTTAAATAGGGATTGAAATATATGTAAAAATAATGATATAGTAAATTACATTTGTCTCCCAGCTTTGATGTCCACCTTTCATTCCTGTCACAGGGGGCTGGGCCACCTTCTAGTCAATGAATTTTTCTTTCTTACTTCGGCTGCATGTCCTTTACCATCCTTCTGACTCTGTCGTCCATTCTCCTGCAGATCATTCATTTATAAATCACAGCTTCTATAGGAACTGCTTTGATAAATATTTTAACAAATATTTACTATGAGGATATATACATTAATCAGTGTCATAGAAAGATTCCTTACTTTTTCCCCCCCTTTTTGAGGGAACTGCCCACTCATCATCCTGGAAAGTCATGAGGTACGGAAGATAAATCATTGGGACAGAGGGTGTTTTACAGCCATCTTTAATGTATATAAAGACATTAAAGGCCTATTTATCTGCATTATTGGTCTTCACATTTGTTCATATGGTGTGTAGGCTGTTGTTATGCAATTATTTTCTTCCAAATATCATGCTTGGGAACATTATTGCTGGGACTTACTGCCTGTTTATAAATGTTGAGTCATTTCATACGGTTAGTGATAATAAGCTGTAGATGATGTAAACAAATAAGATGATAATAGTCTTAGTTAAATATATCATTATATTACCAGATGCATGTACATATGAAGAATTTTGAATTTATAAAGAAAATTAATTTTAAAAAAAGGTAATAAACCCCACATCTTTAATGCTTACCACCTTTTCCAGAGTTACTTGTCTGGAGTTTTTTTCATACTGTTGGTTTTTGAAGTCCACTTTATCTTTGCTAAAGAATAAGGTAAGGTGGGAAGTAGGTTCCATATTGTGTGCTTTTGTGTCTAAATCATAATTTTAAAATATTTACTTCTTTCAGGTTGCATCTATTCATATATATATAAACAGGCTACATTATCAGTAAGTATAAATTGCAGAAATTTCCATATTGGGATGAATGCATTTTGCCTACTTTCTAAACCATTCAAAATGGTAAATCCAAAATTTTAGTGGATAATTTGAAATTATTTATGTTTCGATCTAATACTTCACATTTATAATAATTTATGTTATTTCTTGTTTTAGAACTACTGTAGGTTTTTTCTAGTTCTGTGTGGCCTTTACCATGACACATTAATTAATGCCCAATAAGAAATTTGAAACTGTGTAACAATTTAAGCCTGGTCTAGAATAGAGTAGGGGTTTTTCTGCATCTCTAACCGTAGTGTCAGACTGCTCTTCTCACAGCAGGACTTACAGAAGCAGTTACAGATGAAAGTCTTCAGAACTATAGCAAATATTTTTTCAACTCCGATATAGCAAAGGTTTGGAGGAATTTATATGAGTGGAAGCAACTCTTTTCTTCTGATTTGTTGAGCTGCTCTCAGCATTCACGTCACGTCCCTTTGAGTTTAAAATTCCATTTAGCAAGTATAACCAACGCGCGGGACTTCAGAGACAGCAATATTGTTGATGTATAGTGTTCTGAAAAAACATTAATGATTGCTGCTCTTCAAAAAGATATTGAAAAACAGTGCACTACGGTACTTTAAACAATCCAATTGCAAGTATAAAATATGCATAACAGCGCAACATCGGGCATATAATTCTAGATCACTAGTCTTGCTTTAAGAATGCCATAATATATTTTACCTGTCTGTGCCTTTATTACATTCATTTTATTCAGCTAACAGCTGAGACACAGGCTGGGTCTCAATCTCTCAATTTGTGGCACACAGTTTACTGTCTATAAAATGGGGATATTTTATGGCTTTCCTTATTTAGCCACTCTCTGTGTTTCTTATTTACATTTACTTTTCTTCTTTATGTGTGTTGCACCTGGCTTAACCAGGCTCCATTTTCTCAGAGGTATCTGTGCACTACAACAATAAGAAAGGGAAACAGTCTCAACTTTCTAAGAAATTACTCTATTTCCTTATTTCATGAAAATGACATCAGACTATTTTAAAGTTAATCAAGTAAATGTGAATGGTGATGCTCAAATCTTTGCTTCAGATATAGAAAAATAACTCAGTTGCATAATCAATAGAAAGTCTGAGAGTCCTCTGTTGTGATGATACCCAATGTCATGTGAAATGTTTTTGTTCAAAACATTAGCCAAAGGCTGTGTTTTCATGTTGACTAGAAGTACTTGCAAATTTGAGTCAAAATTGTTGCACTTTTTGGGGTGAGGTCTCCCTCATTTCCTTCCCCAAGGCAATGATTTTATTGAAATAGTATTCTATTTACACATTTATAAAATACAAGATTTCCGTTATGAATTTTTTAAAAGAAGAAAGAAATTTACAATTTAATACAATCAAAAAGTAAATGAAACATTTTTCTGGATAAGAGGCAATTTCTTGTCCATCCCAAATAAGCTTGGTTTCTGGTTTTGGGTTTTTTTTGAGAAGGTCATAGAAGCAATTCTGTGCATTTTGAGTCAGTTTTCTACTTGAGCAGTGAAATGAATAGTCTTTTTTTTTGCATAGCACCCTCCTATCCCAAGTGTCAGTTTGCCAGTATGGTACTAACACTGTTTAAATAAAACTGGTTTTGTTTCCGTGCTGGCAGCTGAACCAGTGAGTTGTGATGGTGAGAACTGGAATGGGCTGTTCCCTGGAAAATGCAACAGAGCGACTGAACAGGGACTTAACTAACTACATAAATGGGCCGTATTTGCATCGTGAATTTTTAATATGTGACATTTCAGTTAAAAATTTGTTATTTTTATGACTCATGAATAAAAATTTACAGACAGTTTAACTGTGGTCAGCAAGAAACTGTTCTTCCCTGTATAACAAATGATAAGAAGGGTGAATACATAATTAAAAGCAGTTTACAGTTCCCTGATTTTCTAGAAAAGCAGCCAGACTGGTATAGCTGCCACTGGCAAACCCTTTTTATTTCATTTAATAAGCTTTTAGTTGTTGGAGCAGGCCCAGTCTTGCAAAACTATTTGGACGTTGCCAGACACATCTCTCGGTCATAAAATAAAGACAGAAACTCTGGGACCTCCCTCCCACTTACAGTTTGCTAATTAGGTGGTGAGCAACCAACCAAGCAGATGTGATCCACGTACTAATTGCAAGGCATTTTGTCTGCTGAATCAGGGCAATTAAAACTCTATCAAGTTATATACAAAACTATGGGAAGTAATTTAGAAAAACATAAGCATGAGAGCAATTCCTCCAGAGGAGCTGATGGTGGGAATGGGTAAGCATCATGCTCTCTAAGATTCCTTCCTTTGCAAGCTTCAGATTTGGTTTTACATTCAGCCACAGCCAGGTGGTAATTACTTACTTCTGGCAGTGCTTATTTGGGTTAAACAACTTCAGAACCAACAACAGCTAATTGAAAACAGCTTGGCATCTCCCCCCCACACTGTTAACCACTCTAACTGAGATTGTAACAGTCTATAATGCTCTGCTGTTTGATAGACGGGGCAATTGTAGAGCAAGCCAAGGAAGATTAACAGATGGTTCAGATTGGGGCCAGGAAGAAGGGTCTCAGACGCCCATATCTCATAAGGTGAGCAGAGCAATCCTCCTGGTGGATGGATTTCACCTGAGTTCCCTGGAGAGTCTTCCAGCTGGCATGAATGATAAGAGCCATGAGAGACACTTTTGCAACCCCCAGTTTTAACATGAGGGATGAGATAAGCCGGTATTTCCAACTTGTTATGGAAAATGCACAGCCTGTCATTTCCTTACAGACATCTTAAAGTGTTAGAAGATGAGTCTTCTCACTTGCTGTTTGTATGAAAATCATTTTATAGCTTTGATTATTCTTCTTGTCTATTTTTAACCCCCCACACACTATAGGCTTGGGGAAGAGTGGCTGGAGCTGCCTGGTGGAAAAGGACTTGGGGGTTTGGCCGACAGCTGGCTGAATATGAGCCAGCAGTGTGCCCAGGTGGCCGAGAAGGCCAACAGCATCCTGGCCTGTATCAGAAACAGTGTGGCCAGTGAGACTCGAGCACTGATGAGGCCCCACCTCGAGTGCTGTGTCCAGTTTTGGGCCCCTCACTCCAGGAAAGTCATTGAGGTGCTGGAGCATGTCCAGAGAAGGCCAATGGAGCTGGTGAGGGGTCTGGAGCACAAGTCTTGTGAGGAGCGGCTGAGGGAGCTGGGGGTGTTCAGCCTGGAGAAAAGGAGACTGAGGGGAGACCTTCTCGCTCTCTACAACTCCCTGAAAGGAGGGTGTAGCCAGGGGGTGTCAGTCATTCCCAAGGGACAGGTGATGGGACAAGAGGAAATGGCCCCAAGTTGCACTAGGGGAGGTTTAGGATGGATATTGGGAAAAATTTCTACACCCAAAGGGTTGCCAAGCCTTGGAAGAGGCTGCCCAGAGAAGTGGTGGAGTCACCATCTCTGGAGGTATTTAAACCTGGGCAGACGTGGTGCTGAGGGACATGGTTTAGTGGTGGCTTTGGCAGTGTTGGGTTAATGTTTGGACTTGATCTGAAAGGTCTTTTCCAACCTAAATGATTCTATGATTTTACAACTCTACTCCTGTAACATCTTCTCTTGAAAGAGGGGACCAAACGGTGCTGAACATGCATTTACACCATGGATTTATACCTTTGCATGCTTTTTTCCCCCCCTGTTCTTTGTATCTTTCCTCACAACTCTTAAGATTTTATTTTCTTGCTGTTTTGATGCTGAAGAAGTGAAACAATCTTTTGTGTAGCCTCTTCTCTTCTGGTGTAAAAAGATGTGTCGAATTTATAATCCATTTGAGTTTTGAGCACAATGCCCACACTAAAATGGTTTAGCAGCCCCAGGTTTTCCAGGGTTATATAAAGAATTGACTGGTGTAGTATTTCAGCTTGTACTGCAGTAAATTGGTCCTGTATGATGTGGGAATATCTTATTTTTGGAATGATGGTGCTTTGATATCACTGGTTTATTAAATTGTATGCTTCTGACGTTGCTACTGTTAACAAGTAATATAAATAATAGCAGTAATATAGTGTTTGTTAGTTGTTTTATTTATATAATCCAAATAACACTGGAGCATTTCAATGGATGCAGGTAGACCAGAAAACATGCTATTTTGGTGTATTTGTTTATACAAGAGGAAGCTATTATGGCACATTATTTTAATCCCATCAGATTTCCTGCTGCTGTAGAATACAAATGGTATTTTAAATGTAACATATAGTGTTTCTGTGGAGTTTATTGCTATAGGAGATTTTCAAGGGAAATATTATGATTGTTTTTAAGTCTTAGAAAATAATATAAAGACTTTTAGGATGTGGAATATTTACTAAAAGCAGATAGGGATATGGGTGACGTGACACACTTCTGCATCACAAAAAACTTCTACACGTGCAGGGTACCACAGGAGAATTGGAGCCATGATACTGGGCTGAGTCAGATACTGCTAAACACAAGAGGCTAATAAAAAGCTGTGGTATGCCAGCTTCTGTGGAAAAAAAGAAAATCTAAGATAGTACCGTACGTCTCTCTCCCATCCATAACAGAATTACATGCAGTTTGTTTGCCTGGATTCCAAATGGTTTTCCCCTTTGACCACAACTGCAGCTGAAGTCTCAGAAGAGTATACGGTATGACTAGTTTTATAACAGCTCAGACTGGTGCATGCCCTCAGAAAGTTACAGATGTATTAAATGAAATGTAATTTAATATTTCCTATTAGAAATCTAGGCAAGATCGTGCTTTTCTATCAGTGTCTCCTAACTGTGTAAGTATTTCTTCTTTTCCCCCTCCCTTTTTTTTTTACTGTACCAATGGTGCTTGCACCTTCTTCCACAGAATCCGGCCAGTACATGGTGTATCTTCAGCTGCTTCATTTCACATCACTTGAAAATCCAAGCCAACAGAACTATTCCTTTGATTTAAGTCATAATTACACAACTACTGTTCCAAAACAGATGACGACTTTTAGTCTCGTCACACTCATGATATATTATGGTTTTTTTCTGAAGCAGGTTAGCTATGAGAAGTACCAGGGCTGTTTTCTTAGGTAGAACACTACACACTTTGGTATTTGGTAAGACACTCTTATTAAGACCTGTTCATTGATGAACAAGGTGATAGCTTATATACCCTGGTGTTCTTTAAGTAAGATTTATATTTCTTAGGGCTCATGGCAACAAAAATGACTTAAAATCAGGTAAGCAATGTCCTACTGTATTAAAACATTTATTTTTTCTTTTGATTCTTGATCTTTTTTTTTTTAACTTTGGTTTGCTATTGCTTCTTTAACCCAGGAGACCAATATCCAGCATGTTCACTGCATTATCCAGCTGCATCCATCAGCTTCTGCACTCTCAGAAGAAACAACCTCTACCAGGTCATTCCACCTCACACTTAGCCAGGGGTCCAAGGAGGAGAACTAGAGCACTCAGGGTCTCCACTAGCACTATATTTGGATAAAACAGAGTACTTTCTCCTAAGGGAAACATCACTACCTTCTCTTTTTTTTTTTTTCCCCTTCTTTCCTTCTCTTTGAAAAATAGAATCAAGGAAAAAATCAATCACCCTTCTAACCAGTATTTCATTCCTTTTTTGATAGATCATTTCACTTTTACTACTAAGGAATAATGGCTTTTTATAAACCTAGGCAGATTTTTAAAAGGAAATTATAAACTGTCTTTTGCTCAGAATAGATGTACTCTTTTTCTTTTCCTTTTTTTCTTCTGTTTTGCCAAAACTAAAAATATAGAATTCGTGTCTGCTTGGACACATGCAAAGGTGCTCTGATATTAAGAGAAATCTTATAAAATAAGCTGGCTGCAAGATGTGCTTGTTTGAAGAAACACAAAATTTACAGAGGGACTTCTGGGAATCCCTCCTAAATAGGTTAGTGTCTTACATGATAATCTCACAATAAAAATGTATTTGGCAACAAGCAGTATCTCTTGCTTGTTCTCACTCCTTTTGTAAGGGTGCTCATGAATTTGAGTGACCAAACCTATTTCACTGCATCCCCTTCCCTCCGCACTCCCCAAAAACGGGGAAGTTTGTGGAGGGGGCTGGGGCAGCTAGGAGTTGCCTCATGTACCCTATTCCCACTTTATTTGTTATTTAATCCCTGCACATTTTAATTCTTACCTATTTTAAGATTGGTTTGCACCAGCAGGAAGCATGCATCTGCTTTTTCTTCTTATCCCCCATATTTGCTTAATTGTACAATTATTATATTTTGGTAATGCATTTTCTTACAGATAACTTTCCATCAGTTTGTACCTATTTTTTCATATAAAGCAAATAGAAATGCTGTTAACTAAAAGCGGTTGCTTCCATCGATGAAAGTTATGCACTTGCTTGCTTAATCTTGATACTAAATAATCAAAACACGGAGAAACAGAGACTTAAAATGGCAGATGTATAACTAGTTACTTCTTTGTGCACATTTTATGTTTCACTATTCTTCTTGACCTTTTTGCAAACATTAAAAAATCATTCTCGGAGTAATATCAGAATGAAAGAAATTACTTTTCCAAAGTAATTCAGCTATTCTCAGTTTGTGAGTTAGTTCCGATTAATAAACCCACGGGTATTTCCATGATGAAGCAAATTAATGGTCACTCTAATTTTTAACCTGCTCCCACAGTTGATAGGCTTTTCAGCAGGGTCTGCAACCAAGTCCTGCAATGGCCATTTCTGAAATGTTCTTTGCAACTTCCGACATTGGTTAATATAACTGTACATGTTCTCTCCATCTTATTTTAATAATACTGAGCACTTAATTTTGGTGGCATGTCCTGGCAGTTAATTCCTCAAGACAGTACTGTTTTCCAAAAATAAGAATTATCTGTCCCCCTGATGTGTTTACATATGTTGTGTTCAGAAGGCCCTACAGCATCTCAGACAGGTCAAATATTGGTATTTAATTCTCTTTCCTTCTCCCACTTAATATGTTATCAGCCATCAGACAGTCCAAGTCCGACAGCCCCTAAATGTTTTTGCCAAGTAATTCGAATGGTACGTCTGTATCGATGCAGTTTCATATGTTAGAAAGATTAACTGTTCTACCATTCAAGGTACTGCTGGGTGGTTTGTTTTGAAATAGAGCTTGGTGGGTTTGCAGGTGAGGTATAATACACTGGACGATTCAATGAAATAAAGCTTTTGGCACCTGCTGAAGCTATGCTAGGTGTTTGCTTTTCAGTTTTTAAATTTCTTAGGGTTTTTTGCTGGGATATGAGTTCTCTTAACAATGAGCTTTGACACATCTATGTTGCCGAAAACCAATATATATAGGCTTTTCCTTGTTTAAACAAATCACACTAATATGATGTAAGTACTTTATCTCAATATTAGCAAGAGAGCAAAGCCTTGAAAACACCAAGGAGAGATTCCTCAGGGACCAATACTGCAACTCCTGTTGCTAGGAGACCATTTTTATTTGTTTTCCTTCAAAATGACTAAATCATTTTATGCCTGGCTTCAAAGGCGGCTGGGAAGATGGGAGCGGAAGGGAATGCATTTTAAAAGTCTTGCCTCTTCTCCCCCCCTTCTTTCCAACATGAGGAGAGCAACGAGTTAATAGGATTTGGTGGCATTCGGGCAAATAGATGAAGAATTGATCTGATAACAGTAGGGTCTGCGTGTGGGTGCGTTGGGGGAAACAGGAGGTGGGTGTTTGGGGGAGCAGACAGTGGAGCCCCTGGACTTCCCTGGCTGCCACAGCAGCCCCTCTTGTACCACCTCCTCCTTCCCGGGGGTACCTGCCCCACCAAGAATTTCTAGCAGCTCCTTTTCATCTGCATTTTGTGGTTCTCTGGATCTTTTCCCTTTCAGCCTGCTCTGTCTCTTCAGCCCGGATTTCCCCGGAGAGGTCGGGTGGGTGGCCTTCCGGTCTTTGGTCCTTCTTCATGTCAGGAGTTTTCTTACTTGGCTTTTAGTTTTTTCCTCTCCCCTATTTCCCTGCCCATCTCCCCACATCCCGTGTCTCCTGCTGTGCTCCAGCCTGGGTTGGACCTCGGGCCAGAGGCAATGAAGAGGCTTCTCTGGGAGCAGGTGGGGAGCTGGGTATCTTTTGGCACCGGAACTGGGAAAAATTGAGAATGCAAATTGCTTAATAGCTCTTAAAGTTATGGAGTACAAGTCCAGTAGCTGCTCTTTTCCAAGGAGGAAAAGCACCAGCGTGAACCTGTGGGGGAGTAAAGGGTTTGTGGCTCCCCCTCCCTCCCCCAGTATTTCACACAGAAATGGCTGCTCTCCTGGTTGTGGATTATTGAGTTATTAACTAATTCACAATATTCAAATATGGGTTCTCGGTTCTGATGTTTCCCTTGGCAATCCTTTTCCCCTGCAGTTCCTGTATGCCTGGTCATAAAGGATTTCATGTTTGAGAATAGGATTTTTTTTTTTTTTTTTTATAATTTAAAAATTCTGACTAAACCAATCTTAACTCGCTAAAACTGAGCAAGCAAAGACAGTCTAAGAGAGCAGGGAAAGGGTTTGCGTTTCGTTCTGGGCAGTGCTGAAGACGGGATGGTGAATGCAGAGTTGAGGAGTTCTTTTTGCTCATTCTCAACAGGCTCTGGGATGATCCCACACAAATTCCGTTCCAGTTGAGAAGGGGGGGGATGCTCCTTCTCCAACCCAGCTAGGTCTGGGAAAAAACAGTGCTGTAAATCAGTCATTCTGGGAGACACACCAAGTAAAAGGCTTTTCTCGTAGCAATGGTATATGTGTTATTTCCCAAGTTAATGCATTTCAGGAGTTACCGTGTGCCACGGGTAACTGGTTTTTCTGCCTAGTCATATATCATTCCTGTTAATACCAGCAGGGCTTGAGTGGGCACCCCAGGAGAGAATCTGACTTCAATTCAATGACTTGCAGTCGCACTGCTTGCCATTGCAGTTTATAAACCAGGTTCCTCTGCAGTCTGTGTTGCTATGGATTTTTCCCTGTATTTACTGAGAAGAGGTGGGTGATTTATTTGTCTGGTGTCCCAGCGGATTCCTTCCTGCTGTGTTTAGGGCTTTTTGGGTAAGGGTTGATTCTGATCTCTTTCAAATTATGAGGAATTGTCTGGGTTTCCAAAGTATTTAACAATCTTTGTGCTTGTTTAAATATAGGAGTTAAATGAAGAAGGGTATCTCTTCATTGTTTTAAAACAGACTGAGTTTAGACTGACTTAGCAGGTTCTCTCCTGTCTGTGACAAAATGAGATAATGCATTGAGAAGCAGCGGAACGGAGGGACATTTCTGTTCTCTTTGTGCACTGGATAGGGAAAACATTCAATTTATCATGTTATTTATAATCTGACACAATTCTAAAATCATTTACTGGAAATTTAAAAGCAGCCAATAAGACAAAGTTCTGCAAAGTGTGAAAAATGTAATAGTTATTGGTGGATGCATGGATGCCAGGGGAGGTTTAGGATGGATATTAGGAAAAATTTCTTCACCAAAAATGTTGTCAAGCCTTGGAACAGGCTGCTCAGGGCAGTGGTGGAGTCACCATCGCTGAAGCTATTTAAAAGCCAGGCAGACGTGGTGCTGAGGGACATGGGTTAGTGATGGCTTTGGTCAGTGTTAGGTTGATGGTTGGACTTGGTGATCTGAAAGGTCCCTTCTAACCATAACGATTCTATGATTCTACGACATTGAGGAAGTGAATCCTGACATCTGTAATGTCAGTG